>NW_008795492.1:2688941-2766903 GCF_000699145.1 Aptenodytes forsteri | reverse complement strand
CAAATGTTTGGGGGGGGGGTGGATAAAATCAAGCATATTGATAGGTACAGAAATCAATTTCTGTAATTGATGTGGGTACAATTTCAGATTGTGTGGGTACAATTTCAGATTCAGAGAAAGGAGGTTTTAGTTTCATTTCTGTAATCAGGTGTCCCTGCTAAAGTATCTCTGAAAGGAAATTTATTAATTCAAGTAACTTGATAATTTAGCATCACCATCACACTAAGAAATATATTTAGAAAGTTATTTTTATATTTTCATTTTATACCAGGAGGCTACTAGAATACCTAAATAATGCATGAGTTGTTATAAAACTGCAATATTTTTATCTAGCAGTTGTCCAAGCAGCATGTAAATTACATTACTTTCTTTTTTTTCCCCATAACATCATGATGTAAAGCAACACCATCTGAACTATTTCTATGGGTTCTATCTTCAACAATTTGTTAGAATAAATTGCTTCTCTTAACTATAGGATTACAAGACAGGAAAAAATATAAACACCTCTTGACAGGCAAAATTTTGTTTTGTAGTCCCCAAATATTCTGTGTTCCTTCTTCCTAAACTTCAACAGCAATTAATAGCAAATTTTTGTACCTTGAAAAGAAAAAGACTCAATTCACTATTTTCATGAAATGTTACACCTGAGCACCAAATAAACACATTAATTCAGTGAGACACTCTGAAAGAGATGTAGAAGTACAAGTTGGCAAACTGTTTACCTTTTAAATTAAACCACCGACAATGACATATACTACTCTGCACTGTGCTAGCTTTAACCTTCATGTTGAGTTTCAGGTAACCCAGACATTTCATACCACAGAACTTGAAGATGAAGTGGTTGCTATTAAGTATTTGTAATAGAAAAGCCAACCATTTCCTACTGACTTATTTCTCTTCTCTTAGATAGTGATATGACAAAAAAATGGAAATGAAGAAGAACTGAATGCTCTTTTCTAAGTGCTGCACACATAAAACATCAACTGCAGTCTTTTCCAGTAGAAAACCCAGAGGATCTGGATTCAAAATCTGAAATACTCTGTAGTCCCCCTTAGTGTGCAGGTGACAGTGACAGAAAAAAAGAGAGGTGTGCTGTGACTAGAAATCTTAATAATTATGCCAAGTTTGAAATTATTTTTATTTCTACCTGTATGGTACTTCAATTAAGTTACCTATTTGAAAACTAGATTGTATTAATTTAATCTCAATGGCTATTTAAAGCTCATACTTCTTTGAGAATTAAACTTTCCAGTTATGAAGTAACATGGTGAAATTAGAGGACAAATTTCTTGTATGGCTTTAGAATGCCATAAAAAGTGTTATAGAATTAGCGTATATGGCTATACATATAAGATTAATTTGAGTCCCTTTCCTGATTTGAACACAATACAAATGGATCCCTTTCTTTTCTTTTTAACCACACTACAGCACAAGCATGTCTGTCAAATTTATATTAGCGACTGTTTTTCCTAAAACCCACAAGGCAAAATAGTATATGAAAATAACTCAATATACTAGTTAAGACCACTAAGAAGGTTGAAAATTAAATTCTACTCACTTTGAAAATGAAGAATAATATAGAATTTAAGCATCTATATTACCTCATCCAAAAATCAAATTAAGTGAGCATTAATGAAAGCAATCCTTAACTTCAAAATTTTAACATATAACTTAAGGATTTATATTTCCAAAGCTTTTCTCCTTTAATAAACGTACTCCATTTCTGAAACATCAGAGTCATAATTTTCTACTAATTCTACTTGAAGACATCGGATATCAAAGCTTAGTACTAAGAAATATTATTTAGCCCACTGCCCCAAAGGCATTAGTTAGAAGTTTTGCTTTCTTCTCTGCTTTCTAAGTCACAGCTCCCTATGACAGTATGACTTTGACAAACTAATCTGATGAAGGATAGTTTCTATGAGCTCTAAACCCCATAAAGTACAAAAGCACATATATCTGGACTTCTGATTTTAATGCAAGTCAAACACATATTTAAATTTTAGGATGTCCTGAAGTGCTTTGTTGAATCAGGACACAAAACCACCCAACCCTAAAATGAAATTATTTCCTTCCCTAAGATTCTTTCTGAATCATCCTCTTTCAAGCATTCCGTATTTCTTCTGTTATTGTCTATGTACTAGTTAAACAGGAATTGGTACACTTCCTATTTTAAAATACATATTTCAAACACTGCCAATACATTAACTATTACAATCACATTTGCTATCATGGCAATAAAATGTACATTGGACATATGCATGCAACTTGTGAATTAATTCCTTTAAACCACGAACATGATTTTCCATGTCAGTCTAGAATTATTGGTAGTGTTTTTATTAATGTGATGGTCTACGATATTTATTGAAGTTGGAAAAAGTATGAACACAGGGCCTCCTCCAGATCTGAAAGATGCAGGAAGTTTCATTCCTTCTTTCTGTCAGTCCTGAATGCTCATCTGTGAGTCAACAGTATCTCAGTTTCACTGGATCAGAATAGCAAAATACATACTGTATTAATGTAGGTATACAAACTATGTAATGTACTGTGTAATGTAGTGAGCATAGGACAATACACAGTGAATTTTGAACTCATATTCTGTGTTGTAAATGTGACTGATTATGGCAAACACACAGGTCTCGTCTTGAGGAGGCAGAAATAACTCTACTGAATATGTCAATAACCTTAAAAGAAAATTATGTAGCATCTGAAAAATACTAGCAAAACAAGTGGCGTTTTTTTCCCCAAACAGCTCGCTCTCTCCTCAGCCCAACCCAATAGCAGCTACCCACCTCCTTCCCACAGAAAAATACTTCCACAAAAGTTAACACGACAAGCTTAAACACCAGAACTGTATCTTAGATACTTGCAGATGTATAAGCACTTCATGCCACTGAGACAGTAGAAAACAAGTGAAAAAGAGGAAGCAGTAGATCTAGTACTGGAATCTTCATGGAAATGCATTGGTCTGGCAATGTTTGTCCCTAACCCAGAAAGGTTCTCCTCAGGGGAACCTCAAGGGCAGCTTACCACTCAACCACAAACTCTGAAACATAATACAGGACAGCACTGCTTCCTTGACCTATGCATGATGAAAAGCCTTGCAGCTTTTCCCCTTGCTTCTTTCTGCCAAACTTTAAAAAACCTTATTCTTCTCATGCTCCTCCTCCTCTTATCCCTTTCCAAGGGGAGTTTAATACCTCCATTACCAGGTCTAAAAAGCAAGTTTAAAAGGGTACCTGTCTCTGAATAGACAGGTCCTGCTGCCCCAAAATGGCAGAGCAACTTTTTACAGTAAGGAAATACATACCAGGGGTTACATATCAATGGCATAATGCAAAACCCTTAAGAAAAAAAATATTAAAATTTAAACTCTAATTTGAATGGCTTCTAATTACTTCACATATATACATATATATATACACACACACAGAGCCAGACAACTCTCTACTTGATAAACTTTTAGAAAACAACAAACATAATAAGCGTAAGACACAAGCTATATTGTTTTCTTTTATTTGCAATAAAATCTTTACCTTCTATACCTTTTAATCCTAAAATAGTTATCCTGCAGACTGTCTTAAACTCTTCACTATCGTCAGCAACAGGTAAACAGACCAGACACTGATAAAAAAGTAGCTATGCTGGCAGGGGGAAAAAAAAAAAAAAAAAAAAGATGCCATCTACACTGTTAGTACAAAGGCAGGATTTCCACTGACATAAATGGGAGAAAGATAAAGTCCATGGTGAATTGAACTTGCAGAATTACAAGATACATTCCAGAAGCCAACTTCATATATACCCTAAATGCTGTCTTTGATGTTGTCATATGCATACACATGTGTATATATGTATATACGAATAGATATCTTTTAAGATACATACACATAACATTCACAAACTTTTAAAATAATTACATACACAAAATAATCTACAATTTAGCTTAATCACCGATAGGTGAGAGGGATACATTTACTTTATTGAACTAACATTTGGGCATGAAACAAGCTATGGCGAGAGAAACAGCTCACAGACTTCAGTTGCATGGGCTAAAAATGATGAATGATGTTGCTCTCAACATTTTCTCTCAGACAGAAAACTTGTTTTAGATTTCTGTATTGTTCCTCCTATGTAATTGAGGAGTCATGGCAAAGTCATTCTCTTCTAATCTCAGAAAAGTGCTGTATATTCTTTCCATATGGGGTATCCAATGTTTTAAAGAAAAGCAAAGGATATCATGCAGTCAAGTCAGCACTCAGTGGAAAGCTACCTTATTCAATTTCTACACAGTTAAACAATCACTGAATTCGCATCTTCAGTGGAAGCAAAGAACCATTTCTATTTTCATATGTCCTCTATTGGGACAATACCCTTGCAAGAGGATACTTAATTAGATGTTTACTCAGTTACTAAAATCCATTCTTTAAGTGTTATAATCTGCCCAATGCAGAAGTAGCCACTGAGATTTTAAGGACTTTGCAATATTCAAAAAATTAGAATAATAGGTCCAGTAAATACTCATGTATTTGTACTTAACCATTAGTCTGAAAGCAACATTTCAAGAAGTGAGACACCAACACAGCACCAACAACGGTTCAGAAGCTAAATGTAAGGGCTCATCTTAAGTGAAAAAAATTATGCAAAAGCATACAGGGATCCCTTTGCAATCAAGTATTACGATTGTATGAAGCTTCTCTTCATGAGCTTCACATAACTCAGCACACTCTAGACCTAGACTGTGCTGGCTCACGGAACCAAACCAGTCCTTTGGACATTAGGAACCTGACAGGAAGGCAGTAGTCACAGAGACTTAAACTGTCATAATGGAAGTATGAATTCAAAAGATCCAAAGTACCTGAAGGTTAGCTAAAAGACAAAAAACTATTTCATGCAAGAAAACCGTAGTTTGAAATTGCAAGTCTTGGTATATACACCTACATATAAAATACTTAGCAAACCACAAACCAGGCTGATACATGGGGAGCATGTTTTAAAATTACAAAAACAAACAGCTCAAGTGTTAAAAATACAGGTCAAATTTGAGAGTTTTAAATAAAATTATCTGCAGTTTAAAAAAGAAGTACAAAAATATATGAGTATATGATATTTCTCTTATAGATGCAACAAAAGAGAACAAATATGTTTCTTGTTTTCACTCAAACAAAACACCAACAAACTGAAGGAATAACACTTATTCCTGCAAGGACTACTTATAAAGGATTTTGACAACTATTTGCTACCAGCACACTACCAGAAGATCATTAGTAGAAAATATACAGCATGGGGACTAGTACATATGAAACAATACATGGAGTCTTGCAAGCATTATTGTTCTATTTTCCCCTCAGTAGTTAAATTATCTGTTCTGACTTGATTCAAAGCAACATTTATAAATCAAATTATTCTTTTTATTGCTTTACATTAGTTCTAATTTACTATATTCGAACATTTAAACTGATACACTGAAAATAAGGTTACCAACCTGAAAACAAGGTTACCAACCTGAAAGGCAAATACACACTCACCTTTGTAATTGAAAAAGGTTACTTGTCCAAAGCAGTATTCTTTCCTCTTCTCTGTTCATTTTCTACTAAGTGGGTTTCTGTATATTAAATTTATATTTCCTCAAGCATTAAAGGTACTTTCTAATCCTACATACTTAATTTGTTGAAAGATCATGAACATGAACTATTAAGATAAATTATCCCAACTTAAGGCAAACAAGTGAAAGGCAAAAATACATTAAAAACATAAAAATTAGAATTAATATAAATATTAGATTCTTAATCTATTGTTTTACAATTGTTAAGTATTTTCAGATTTCTCTGCTACTTGATGACAATATATATGCAATAATAAATACTTGATTTTCTCACTTTTTAAAATTCTCATTCAGCTGAAATTCTGCTTTCTTTTTGCACTTTCCCTGTGTCAAACTCTGCAACTTTGCATTTGAACCTGATCTCCCTGATTTCTATTGCAGTAAGCAGGAAAATTATGCATGAAAATTAATAGTTCTCCATACGTTTTTCTACATTACTCTCTTCTAGCCAAGTTCCCTCCTCAGAGCTCTAATAGTTTGCATAGCAAAACAGCAGGTAGTAGTTTATGACTCTGTAGTAGTGGTTCTAGGTCATTCTGTAGAACATGGTGTCCTCTTGTGGTCTTGGAGGTTCCCTCAATCCGAGACATATAACTGAACACCAAATTTAGTGCTGGTATCAAGGGAGGTATCAATTACAGCAAAACCCTCCTTCAATGCCACTAACATTTAGAATAAGCGTATCACCTTCATTAGCCTCACAGTACCAAACACAGCGTATTGAAGATATGCAATGAATAACATCATTCAGGCACAGACCTGAAGGATATAAAAGCACACAACACCATTTTCCAAAAGCTATAAAACAGTCATTTTTAGCCATTTCCACATGGAGGACTATATTCTACCAAGATGTTATTTGGGCATCTAATAACACTGAGGATTTGTAAAGGATATGAAAACCACAGATTGACATAAACTGAATAGAGATACTTTTGTTAGCAGAATTTAGCTACTGAAACTGCTCTTTAGGCACTGATTTAAGACTGTACTGATTAATATAGAAATGGGAAGACAGCTGCAATTCTGTTCAACACAGTATAACTAATATCAGAGAGAAAAAAATCTCTATTGAAATCTAACAGCATATCTAAAAGGCAACATGCTTTGGTAGCCACTAAAGTTAAAAAAGCAGTATTGGAAAAAGTAGTATTGACAATATGTCTTCTAATGCTTATTACCAAACATTTGCATGTGTAACATCCTGCACAAATCCCTCATCCTAAACCGAAAGTTCTACAGAATTCCAAGACAGACATTCCCATGTGAATTAATTAATTTTACACTGAATTTTTAAACCTTCCAATTACTTCAACTTGCTCTGTCATGGAAAGGAGGGCTATCCCGAGGTCACTAACCCATCTCAGTCAGCCACACAGTGCAATGCGTTCCAAGGGGCTACTATTTCTGCTGGATGTATAGCGTAATTGCTCCTGAAGCACAATCCACCATACTGCACAAAATCATGCAGTATTCCTAAATGCTATACATACTATGACATGGCACAGAAAATAGCACCACTAAAAGGACAAAAATTTGCCTACACAATGTGCTGTGGAAATAAGCTCTTGTGTGATAAACTGAGGTAAGCTCTTGCAGAGCTGATGTGAAAGCGCCACTTTGTGACTTGCAAGCTATTTAAAGCAGGTAGCCAGAAGTATAATCACTAATCAATTCCAATTATACACCTGGCTTATGTGTCATCATAGGAGTCTTTCATGAGGGCAATGGATGGCACCCATTTCTTACTGTAAAGAAAATATACTTTTTCTGAGATCTGATATGACAGAAAGTGATTGTTTGTTTATGCATGATTAAGGTACAATTTTGGCCCAAAGCTAAAGCACTTAAAGAATAAGCGATGCAAATTTTTTAATGAGTTGCTTAACTGATAATTTTGCATGCATCAATTGTGCAACTGAAGTTGTAATCAATTAGTAAGCACAATCCACCATACTGCACAAAATCATGCAGTATTCCTAAATGCTATACATACTATGACATGGCACAGAAAATAGCACCACTAAAAGGACAAAAATTTGCCTACACAATGTGCTGTGGAAATAAGCTCTTGTGTGATAAACTGAGGTAAGCTCTTGCAGAGCTGATGTGAAAGCGCCACTTTGTGACTTGCAAGCTATTTAAAGCAGGTAGCCAGAAGTATAATCACTAATCAATTCCAATTATACACCTGGCTTATGTGTCATCATAGGAGTCTTTCATGAGGGCAATGGATGGCACCCATTTCTTACTGTAAAGAAAATATACTTTTTCTGAGATCTGATATGACAGAAAGTGATTGTTTGTTTATGCATGATTAAGGTACAATTTTGGCCCAAAGCTAAAGCACTTAAAGAATAAGCGATGCAAATTTTTTAATGAGTTGCTTAACTGATAATTTTGCATGCATCAATTGTGCAACTGAATTTGTAATTCAATTAGTATTTAAAGTAATTAAGGACGAAAGACTATCAAAAAAAGCTTAAAAGAAGGCTTTCGTAATTTACTGAAGTGGCTGATACTCCATCACTTCAAAAAAGGAGAATTAGTTATGTAACAGAGAAGAAAATACATTGTTTCTATTACAAAACTATCCACTAAAAATGACATGAAAGATGCATGATCTTCTAATACATGAAAAAAAGCAGAAAAGCTCTCCTAAGTACTTTCATTTATTAGGTTAGTAGGCAATGAACAGCTACATTAACTCTGGACTTTATGCCAAGAACACAGACCTACAGATTTTGTTGACAAATTCCATATATATTTATATCACCACCTCTTATTCCAGATTATGTGCATTACTACTCATTACATATCACACGTGCCAAGCTTATCTACTCATTTTTACAGAACACTTGAGAAATCATTTGAAGTCAGACAGGAGTTACTATCTTTAAACATTCACAATCCACATTCACTGACATCTGAATGCCATTAAGGAGTTTATAAGTATTATTTTTTTCTTTTTTTTTTAATTGTATATTACTTCATAGAATTAGTAATTATGATTTTTTCTATCATAGACAAAGTTGCAACAGATATAATTAGAATGATTCTGGCATTTTAGTGATACATGTATTAATGTGGTCTTAGGCCAAATAAAATGTCATGAGTATTTTAGTCATTATGTCAGCTTCTTTTGATGGCTACACTGATAACTATGCTGGTGCTTCTTAGATATTTGATACATGAACTCAGTGATACTACAGCAAAAAAAAAAGTAAAAGGAAAAAAATCCCATATAAAAGCTAACAACTTTGATTAATATTAGGAATGCTGATTTAAGCACCCGGTGGTTTAGTACAGACATTTTTAGTCATAAGCATGATTTAAATCTCAAATATTTTATTTGTGATAGTTAAATACATTTTTCAGATCATTCCTACACTGTAAAGAAAAATTACTTTGATTACTTCTCTTCTCAATCCTTACTGGATTTGTGATGTATATTGCAATGTGTATTTAAGCTCTTGAACATTTTAAAGTTTTGGTGATTAAGGATTAAACTACATGATACTACATATTTACTACATACATACTACAGTATTTGCTGTGTTTGTTGCAAAATCCCTATATCATAGGAAAAAACAGAAATTCCCATTTTAAAATAGGAGAGCTAAGACACAAAGACACAGATTATGGGAACTAAGCACCCAAATGCCTTTAAAAAGCTGGTTCAAAGAACTTACAATTGGTGAACAGCACAGGAAATTTAAGGAATTTAGACTGATACTTTTTAAAATTTACAGAAATATTTAATGAATTACTGACCAGTGTTAATTGCTGGCATTTATTGAAAAGAATGGAGTAGAGATTACATTTTACATATACAGCTGTCCAGTACAGTTTTGGGGGTTTTGTGCATTTGTCTACTGAGTTATGTCATCAATATTTCATATAATAAAAATTCCACTCACTCTTCTCAGTGAGTGGAAAAATTGATGTATTAACTACATTATCAGTGAATCTGCAGCTGATGAGGGCGAAGTCTGTATAAAAATAGCAGGTACTGTCTAGCAGGTGTAAAAAATATTTATGACAGTCACCTCTTTTTCTGTGTGTGTGGATAGAAAAGGTTTTTTTCCCAACTCTTACTGATACTATGAGTTAAGTACCTTGTTTCCAATGGCCTTTTTTGGTGGAAAGTTAAAAGTCCTCACTTGCTGGTATTTATTCTGTAATTTATGATGCAAGCTTCTGAACTCTGCATATCTTCGATAAACGTTCCATTCATCATCCTTTATCCTAATATAAACCTGCAAAATACAGACATGGAAGGAAATAATTTAAAGACAAAGCATTGAACTAATATATCTCCTTTGCTCTTTAAAGCTTTGTGGCTTAACACCTTCACATTCATGATGCAATGGTACCAGAAGTTCCAGGATCACTTACCCATAGATACATCTCTGACTGCACATTTGCTGTTTCTGTTCTACAGGTCATTAATCTTATTCTCTCCCTTCTTCCCTCTCCTTCTCTTTTTCTCTCTTTTTATTATATTAATCAAGACAAACATAGCTTGCTCATTTTAACATCGCTCTGGGGCAACTGTGGTAGCACTTTTTGTTACCATAGTTTCCAGCATATTCTACTAGCCAGTGACCAAAGGAAAAAATAATTTAATACCACTATAAAATTGATTTCTATGAACTCACAGTTTTTCAACTTTGTAGATTAGCTTTGTAGCATCAGAATTACAAAATACAATTTTATCCAAAGCATGAAACTTAATTTACTTTCTAAAAAAAATTACACTGAAAACTAAACTAGAAATTTTATTGTTTGGAAAATAAACACAGTTCATTTCTTTCTGCTTGTATAAGACATTAAGTATAATTTAACACAGCTGTACTTTTTGTGATTCTGTTTTTGTTTGCCACTCAATTATTTCATGAGCATATTACCAATTACATGCTAAATATTCACGTTCTCTAGGAAAATTTCATGCAGAAGTGAAATATACTTACAGAAACTGAGATTTCATTCATTACTAGGGAATAACCTTTCCGCTACAGAAATAAGCCCACAGTTTAAAAGAATGCTGAAATAACACAAGTCAGAAACTATAAACCAAGCATCAAAAGTCAAGACCAGAATGACCTTTTCCTTAGCTTCTTCTGTAGAATCTGTAGCTCATTCATTCTCAGGTGTGAGATGCAGTATTCTGAATCTCAGTATTTTGCATCACAAATTAAGCTGGAATAGTACTGATGACACGGCACTGCCTTGCTTCTCCAACAAAAACCAGTAATTTTGTAAGTTGTAAGGCAAGTATCAGGAGAACGCTTAATGTAAAAGAGCAACACCAACAATCATCACCCAAAGAGTGCGCAGTAACAACTATATTTTTGTGAATACTAGAAAAAAAATGAAATTTGGATTTTCATGTGGCCGATTCCAACTCCGAATTCTAGCTTTTCCTGATGACCGAAACGTTAACATGGTCCTTCTCCTCTAGATTTGTCAAGTCCTTAGAAAAAACAAAATTTTACTAAGGACTCATGGTGTTTCAGAGATGCAGTGATGTCAAGTGAATGTCTTCTCCCACAAAAGCAGCTTATGCAGCCTTCCTTTGGTTTGGTCTTTAAGAAGTCCTCTTATCTCTACAGACACCTAGTTTCACAAATTTATTGGAGGCTTCTGCCTTGCAACAAAATACAATATACCATGCAGATACCATGCAATTTCCACCAAATTATATTTCACTGTAGGAAATATATATTCAATAGAATCCAGTATTATGAATAACAAGCGTATTTTTTTGGTTACTATTGTACTTCACCAAAAAATGAATACTATAATTCCAAAATTAGCACATCTAATAGAAGAGATTCAGAGTATTGTGTGAATTACAAATGCATATGTAAACAAAAATTCAACTAGTTTTGGTAACAAGAATTCAGATAGTGTAATGACGGAACCACTATAAGTGTGCAAGAAGTATTCAGATTTCTTTCTCATTTTGAAAATATAGCCAAGATAAAGATAATTAAACACCTACAGGACCATCTGTTTTAACAATTCAGTACACTTCTGAAGGAAAATGAAGGGAAATACGAAATGCAAGTATTTTGCATAATTTCAAGAAAATTCATTTAATGTAGTACAAACTATATTAAACACTCTTAGTTCACCCAGCTCTAACCTCTTGCTTCAACCAGCATATTGTTTGAAATTTTGTATACATCCCCAAGATTCATGCTTCAGCTTCCCTATGGGCGGTGGGGACAACAAAAAGGCTTAACTTATTTTTAACCAAGTTATTTAATATGGAAATCCTAATCTAACTAAGCCGTTATCTTTGCAGATGTGATTTGGTGAATCATGCTGTTCAGTATTACCTGTTAAGCTGTAACTCATAGTTAACTAATTAAGGAATCCAGTACACTGTAATTGAAATTTTTAAGGACGGCAAAAACATAGATTAATTTCTTAGATAAAACTGTTAAAGAATTTCTTCCTGTTCTTCTATGTACATAGATACTGATTTCTTTTAGACAGTAAGAAATGAAAACGCAACATTTGGAGCCCTGTGCCATATTGAATATACTGACAATCATATAATAGAGTATGAAAGGCACATTAAAGTTCATTATGTAGTACACATTTAAAGCTTTATTATCTCAACAGGGAATACTATTCACAAGCCAAGGTATTGCAAGACACTTAATGCAAATTCAGTTGGGAAATCAAACAAAGTAAATCCTAAATATAAAACTGCTTGAATAAACTTATTCTAGTCTAGTCATATAAGGCATATAGTTATCCTCATTTAAATCAAATACAAATCATACAACTTAAGCACAGGAATAACAGGGAACAATTATCTTTGTAGACAAAATTTTGGAATAATACCAAATCAAACAACTTGAGATGCATGGTGTGAAATTGTCTTAGAAGTCATCAGGACTAGTCCCATCATCTTCAATGTATCTACAATTTCATTCACAGTCTTTTAATGGGAAATCAATGAAATCTGTAGCTGCCAAATACACTTTTGTGTACGTTTGTCCCAAATTATCATTGCACCCTAGAGCGACACCACTTTCTACTACTGAAAATACCTTAACATATGACAAATAATTACAGAACAGTATTTTAAGAGCATGTTATAGAAAGTTGAAAGGACTACTCTTAGGCTCATTCTCTGATCAATTTAAAAATCAATTCCAAATCACTACACTTCCTTTCAAATGCCCATGTTTTCCTGAAATCATCCACTTCCTAACCTAATTAAGGAATTTTCAAGGTAACAAAAATTTACAGACCAATCAAAATCACCGCTAGAATGCTTATTTGATTGTAGACAAAAGATTTTACTTTAATATTCTCTTGTATATCAAAAAATGAATTAAGTAGCTTTTGCTTGTAATTTAGGAGCACTTTCCAATTGGGTCTCCCATGTAAAGATTGACTGGTAAACTTTTTGTAGCTATGATTTACAGCAGCTGAAAGAAAAACTTCAGTTAATAAGTATATATAATTAATTAGTCTGTTATTTTTCTCATCACAAACATGTTTGAAGTCAAAGATTTGAAGAGAAATACAAAATATTAACTTATTACTGTTTTTGCTTTTTCAGCCAACTACCTGCTAACTTAATATTACTGAAATTTTAAAAAACTTCTGAGAAACAATTTGAAAGCACCAGTTTAATGGTTGTATACTGAAATGAATAAACCCTACTCCCATGGTACCAGTTTTTGAGCCAAAAGTTTCTTTAATAGGTTAAGGAATCTTCAACCAATTCTAAGTCAAAAATGCTGTTAACAAATCCTGGTAACAGACTTGTAACTATTGACACAGTTCATCACTGCTTATGTATAAAAGCCTGAGGAGAAGAAAGGACAAAGGCCAAAATCCCAGCTTGCCCTAGTTCCAGTGTACCTTCACAGATTAAATGCGTATAATCAATACTTGTTCTTCAGGTCTGCATAAGTCTAAAGTGAGTGCTTTTCTTTTTGGATGCAAAAATATAGATTGGTATATTTAGGATTCACTTTTTGGCGCTCTGTCAAGCACTGCAGGTAGAAAGAGATACTGAATGGGATATTAGAGAATTTTCTTCTGTTGCAATGACATTCATGGTTATAGAAATACCAGATTAAGCATCAGGAAGGAACTTCCCTAAACCAAGTTACTCCTGAATCTTCCCTACAAATACGGCTCGCATTTCCTGGTAGGATGATCTGAATACATAATGAAAAATGAATTCTAATCAGAGAACTCTGTGGATGGGGATAAATGCACACCTGCTGAAGTTAAAGTCCCTGTGAGTCCATGTCCCATTCCAGAGGCAAGAAAAATGTCAGAAGAGGAGAGAATAATGCTAATGGAAGGTGAGCAGTGAAACTCTACTAAACCACATATAAAATTCAATGGCACAAGATGCAAGAGAACTTGGAACATTTCAGCAGCAGAACACTTCAAAGGACATATGAATACTGAGAAAGTTTGTAAAGAATCAGTCCTATGCTGGACAAGGTCATAGTTTTTCTTACAAGCATGAAAAAAAAATAATGGGCAGTATAGGGAATGCAAAAGAGGCAGTATAGGGAATGCAATCTACACTAAGGAAGCTACTGTGACATTTGCCACCTAACTAAGCATTGGGGGGGGGAGAGAGAGAAAAACTATTATTTCTGCATTATTTTATTTCTACTGTATTACTGTATTTTTAACTTCCTTACCCTCACTAATAAAAAGGGTTTTCTGGAGATCCTCGTTTGTTACATATGCCTTTCAAATCAATACCCAAGCATGTCACAACAAAAAGAAAAATTAGCAACTGGTTTGATAGAGACAACCCAATCACCATGAATACAAAAACATAACATGCAAATCAGCACTATTACTTTTTAAGTGTTAACTCAGCTAAGCTTGACTGGTGAAAGTTTTCTTTACATTTGCTTTTAAATAACACTTTACATAATTTTGGAGTACCATTGGTCCATAGTTTTACCTTTATACTTCAGTACTCAGTACAGCAAGAAAAAGGAAAGTTGACATGAACCAGTAGAGATGCTTTAATTTTTTGCTAGTTTCATTCTTGGTAAAGAAGCTATAAAATGCTTCTGTAAGATGAGAACATTTGCTTCAGATACAGGAATATCTGCTTAGATAGAACAGATTAAGATAAAAAAGGATGAGAAGATTAATAATCAAACCTGCTCATGCTAACAGAACATACATATCTTAAGAAGCATATTGCTAGCACTCAGCAGGACAAACCAATGAATGAATGACAGTTCTTAAATGGATTTTATGCGTCTTCTAAGACTGGCAATTTGAACATTGTGGGGGGATGGGAGAAGAGATTATAGAGGGAGGGAGATGTTATGTGTTTAACTTTACCTCTTTCCCTCCCTGCCCCCCCAGACAGAATAAAGTAAACTTGGAACAAATAAAAAATTACATAGAGTAGACTGCTCCTCCGACTACCCATGTTGATACACCTGTTCTAACACTTTGTTGGGTTAGAAAAGCCAACAAAAAACATGCAAAGAGATGATATGGATGAAGTTCAAACTGCAAGCACTTCAGCTTTTCCCCTTCTTATAGGCAGAATCTACCAACAAAATCTTACATCTCCTTTACATCTTGCCTCTGGAAATAGTAAATTTAAATAATTATATATTGTATTATATAATCATAAAACAATCATAATTTCATGCCAGGTCCAAACTGCAGCACTTGTAATGTCCCTAAATTATCTTCTAAAATTACTAAAATTATCTTCTAAAATACTTTAATCCTACTGTGATCCACGTTATCTTTTACCAATCTTAACAGTAAGGATAATTTCTTTTTATTCTTACAAAAAGTAATCTATTAAACAGCATAAAAAGACATGCTCTTCTGCTACAGCTACAGAGAGAGAACATCAAGCACAAGACAGGAACTTGTAAAAGTCCAGTTCAGAATTACTGATGGAGAGCTGGAAGTAGTAAGAGGAGACAAGATCTCATCTGCATTAAAAGTTCTCCTCAACTACCTAACCCAGTCTATCATTTTCACTGCCTCCACTGTAAGTTTCCCATATAAAAAAAACAACCAAACAAACAAAAACCAACCAAACCCCACCTGTTTAAGAATGTCTGTTAAATTTCTTTATGATAAAAAGGGGAGAAGAAACTGAAGAGAAACAATTTCAGTGCTCTGAACTATAAAGCAGAACTTGTTAACATCAATAAAATTTATCTACTGATTCTCTGTGTTTATTGTTTGGTATTACAGACATTATAGAAGCCTGGAATATTCATTGCAACAATTCCCAAGTAATTATTAACTTAACGTTTGGTTAAATGAATCTTATAACCCATGGTATTTCCATAGAAACAAAACTGCCAGTACTTTTGTAGAGTATTGCTAACATAATCTAAGAAAAATGACTGAGTAGTCTTTCTGTGGAAAGAAGAAAATTCATTCATTTTAACCAGAGGTGCAGACACGTTCTGGGATGAGCTTCTGTAACTACTACTTGTTCTGTTTCTCAAATATTGGTTTAAAATTATAATAAAGTTTTTAAAATTCTTAAAACTAACTCAACTTTAATGTACATCTTAATTATTCAGGAACACTAAATTAAAAAGATTTTTATAAAAATTTACAATTTTTTTATCAAAATTATTTCTCCACTTAAAACATATAAAAGAAGTAAAAGGTATGAATCCAAAGGGGAAGTATATAGCAAAAAAGGAGGAACAGTTACATTTTTTGACTTTACTTCAGGACAATGGGGTTCTGTTTAGAATATAAATTCAAGCTGAATTCTCCAAAGTTACCTTCGAAATGTGAGAAATGAATACAAATGCAAGTTATATTTTGACACAGCTGCAGGACTTTATGGTTAAGTTCTCCCTTTGAAAATGATCCAATTTAAGAATTTCTGCATAATGAAAAACAAACGGAACAAGGAAACTTTTCAGCCACGATATGAGCAGCTTTTTGTGTGCCTTTCTATGTACAGAGACATAACAGGAATTAAAGTGAACAAGCTTTTATCTCAATAAAACCATTTTTTCTACTTGCACAAAAACTACAAATACTATATTTTTTTATGTTAAATCTTCAACTTTTTGATATTTAGTTCATAAAAATGAATAATACAGTGTCAAATATATGAGAGAATGCACATCAGAGCATGAACCTTAAAAACAGGCAATACTGCTCTAATAAACAGAAAAGTGTCATGCATTTTAGGCCTACCCACTCAATTACATACATGCAGAATTATGTTCACTAGTTTCACAGTTCTGTTTCTATTCACCAAATGCACTAAAGTGATGACACTAAAGAACAAAAGCAGCACGCCCATGCTTTTGCTGGATGGAATCAATATCTTTTTTATTTTTAATACTAATCAGATTAGCACAGAAGATTCCACTCAATAACATAGTTAGCTCCTTTTGACAAGGAAATATTACTTATAATACCCAATAATAATTAACACCATTTCACAAACATGCACTTTGAACTGATACAGCCATTGCAATATATGACAACCACTGCAATGAAAGAAGTTTCTGCAGAAGAAGAGAATATAGGTAAAATGACAGAACTGCTGTCTTTTTCTCCAAATAGAACATTTTGGGTGCTCTGGCCAAGGAAAGGAGGATATCTCACCCATCGGTTTGTAAATAAGATAACTATTATTTATTCTAGATATTTATTGGATATAAACTATTTTCTTCTTTCTGTAGTAGGTATAAAATAATTTGAAAATTGAAATTCTACTTTTATTTTCCTAGTATTTTTTGCATCTAGATCAGCATTTCTACAAGCACATCCATGTATTAAGTTGTATTATGGTTTCCTCTAGAAAAAATAAATGATTATAAAAGTCTCCAAGGACTGATCTCATCTTTGAATACTCCCTCCATCCCAGCTATTTAAAATTTTTTTTCCTTTACCTACTCTTATGCTTCTCTGACACATCCTCGGGTCTCATTACAGAAAAAGTGGGATATTCACCCTTTTGGCTTATGCACCCTCAAACCACTCTCTTTCAGAATGCCATGAGCCATATCTTTCTCTCAAATTCTCCCAATCATTCTAGGGCATTTTCTTCTCTACTTGCTCTGAGAAGGAATATGATTAGAAGACTATTTCTTTCTCCTTTTTGCCTGTTTAGTGCTGCAGCTGCCAAAGTAATCCAATTCCTCATATATCAGGGAAATGAAATTCAACTTTGGGTTTAATTTTTGTAATTTGTTGCCTACTTTTCAACTATTTTAACTGTCAATCCATTGTCTTCCATTGTTAAGACCTCTACCTTTGATGAAATACTAAGGCTATGCTGGCTCATGTATAAATTAAAGGTCAACAGTCACATCTGGCAGATCCCGGACTGTGCTTTCACTGTTTCATCTCTCACCCAAAGAATTTGCTGGGCCCTCTCCCCCTCAAAAACTCCTGAGTATCAGATACTGTTCTCCTCCCATCTCCTTTATGTTGCGTTTCTGTGAAAAGTCTTCCCTCTGTTTAAGCAGGAGCATTCAGGTACTGTGAATAGCCCTTTCACATGAAGGTATACTGCTCCTCCCTCAGAAAGAAAGTGGAGAGGAAAAACAGAACATCATTTAAAGTAATATAAAAAGAAATATTGTAAGAAAAGATATCAGTCAATATTAAACAGTAAGACTGAAGAGAGTCAAAGGAATAAAAAAGTTGTAAGAAAATATGTTTATTGATGATAATCTTATGGGGAGTCCTATTCATATGCAAATAGCAACAGTCTTGTCTGATTAGCATGTTTATCTTTAATCTTATTTGGTATAACCTAAAATGTTTACTACTCTGAAAACAAGGCAGATTTGCAAGTAGCCATTTAAATATCGATATCACTTTAAGAATCACAAAAATCTCTGTTTCATTATCTTAAGTGTCAGCCATTGGTAATTACAGCAACAAAAGGCATGACTAATGGCATTTGCCATACACGTCACAGGAAAGTGGAATCCATATGTATGCAGAAAATAACAAGATACTCTACAGCTGAGAAATATGATAAAATAATAATACTGCAATAATCATCTTGCTTCACAGGCACTAAAGAAACTGTAACTAACTATCACCATCTAGAGGTAAAATGTAATTGCAAGAATTGTTTTTTATTCTGATCTGGATTCTGTCTTCATCCCTGGGAAAATACCAGACAAGAAATTATTTTCTAACGGTAGGCTGACCGAGCAACATCTGCCTCACAAAAAAGATTCACAAAAAAGATGCGCATCAAAATGCACAGGCCACAAATAGCAGTCATCAGAAAACAACTAGTTAACTAGAGAACATGGGATGTTTCTAAGAGAAGGGTAGACTTTTGCCAGCATGACCCTGATTTTACAAAGCTGCGTAATATTTAAATTGTCTGTTTAAAGGACTAGGCTTTCTTAACTGTTACTTTGTACGAAATACCTTAGTTTCTTCATATATGGCTAAGTCCCTTAATGCTTATAACTAATCGGTTTACCACTTACTAATAGCCATTGCAAACTTTGTACAAGAATAAACCTCCGAAGCTTCTTTGGGACTCAAAGTGGATAACTGTAATTGTTCTAATGTTCTTGCTAGAAGATATCGTTATGACAATCTCGTCTGAGCTCCTGTCACAGCCCAGATAATTTCATCCAGTAACGTCTAAATAATCCTTATGATTTGTTGATTCATAATAAGGACATCAGCTAGTCATCAAATTAATCTTTCTACTCAGGTGCAAAATTAATTATACTAGTAATCTGTCAGCACTAATGACTGGCAAGACAGTAGTCAAGATATAAACCTGAAGCAAAACAAAGCTGAGCAAGTATAAAGAGAGAGGATGCGCTTCTGAAAACATTAGAATGAGCTTGCCACGCATACAAGATAAACACTAGTGGAAGGAAAGAGATTTCCTAATCATACCTATTATTTCCATTTTAGGACTAAATTAGTCACTCTTAGCATAGCATTACAAGGGCAACTCATGTTTAGTTAATCCTACATCATGACCTCCAAGTTTTTTCCACTGTACTGTTACTGCAAGGCATACCGATTTCAACAGTTCAGAAAATTCTTTGGTGAATTATGAAATGTATTTTTTTAACCAAATTCTTTTCTATAGTTAAATATTACAGTAGTGAATTTTTGCTTTTGTTGTTCCTTTTACAATAGTTTAAATTAATTAATTTTAGTTTATTTAAATTCCTATTCCCATCCCAAACACCTGCTCTTCTTTACATGTAAACCTTCCTCTACTTTTCAGTTTAGAAATTTTATGATCTTCAGGTGCCAGTAACTGAGTCCTGCATTTAAAATCATCCCTCCTGTGAAAACTCCCTTTATTCCAGAAACATATCCGAATCCTGATGAATCCAAACCCTTTATTTTTCCAACATTTTTTTCATTCATGCAGCAAAATACTAGGTCTCCACCTCTCTGAAGCCTCCATACCCTCCTTTAACCTGTATCACTGGAAACCAAATGGAACATTATCTTCCACACCGTGGCTTAGTAGCCCATCTAGAAACATGAAGTCTTCCCATCTTTCCACTTATCAGGTAAATTCCCATATGATACCCTAGGGAATGACAAAATTGAACTCCCCAACACTTACAGCCACCTCTTCTCAGTAGGTATCTTTGTCCTCAGAGGACTATTCACAGTGCAAGAGAAAACAAAGCACTAAATGGCTATTTAATTTTAAAAGCCCTGTATCACAATGTTTATTTTTTGTCTTTATTTATTGTAGTCACCATTTATTTATTGTAGTCACCTGAAAGTTCGTCAATTATTGTGAAATGGTGATATTTCAAAAAACAAGTGAAAAAAATTTAATTGACATTAATAACTGCACTTAAGCGCACATCCTATTCTAAATAGCTTTTTCACTAAAATTTGTACACCATCTAATTGTTGTAACATCCACAGCTGAATGATGTAAGTCTATGGCTCTGTTAATTTTTAAGGCAGTATTAGATAGTGCTAAACTGTGAGCACTGATTAATCTGCTGCTCACAACTGTCCCCTTGTACTCAGTCATTCGAATTGAGCATAAATTTGGCTATGTTCCCAGACCTTGTTTTTAAATTCTTAAGATTCATAACCAGTAAATGCTGCCAGTTAAACATTACTGCAAGAGTGCAGTGCAACTCTACAAATACAGAGGTCTGATTAAAATTTCCACATCTACTAGGATTCATTACAAAATGTTGCTTGCTTTCAGAGTCCACAACCTTATTTCTGAGCTTGTCCAGAATCCTTAATTCTTAACAGAAATTAAAGAAACTATTTGATGGTTGAAACTATATGACAAGTATGCTGGAGCTGGAAACTTTTCCTTCTATATTCACTGAAGAATAACATCTGGGTTTTTTTTAAGGATGGAAGATGTACTGATTTTGAACATGACATCTGAAACATACCGAAATATTAACATGACACAAAAAGAAATGCTTTGAAACGCCCTTCAAAACAGCATTACAAATCTGCATTAAATTAAAAAAAATAAAGAAAATTTTAAAAAAGCAAGCACTATAACAAAACTCCTGCTGGAGTCTATTCTTATCCTGTCCAGGTCAGGCCCTCCTGATACGCAAATTAACATGTCATTCATTTCTTTTCCTGATTTACGAAGCACAAATGCAAAATTGGCATTGACTTCAAAGAGGCACAGCTACCCAGATTTTTCTCTCCTAATTCTTATATTCTTAAGAAGCATTTATAAGCCCAGGAAAAAAGATGACAGATACTGTGGAACTGATAGTTTGGCAAAGCATGAACCTATTTGAGGTGCTCTGCAATTCTTTCCACCCTCTTTTGGTCACTTCCCAGGCACATGATACGTATGCAGTAGTTTATTTTCTGCTAGAAAATATGCATTTATAAGCAAAAAGAGACAGAAGAGGCACAACAATTCTAAAGTGCATCAACAGTAAATGTGACATAGCAAGTCTCCACTGGCACGCTGTCTTCCTCTCTCCATCAAGTGAAATGCTCTGGAGATACACAATTTCAAATCAGCAAAGGTTAACAATGTGGCTTATAACAGGAGGGGAGAGGAGGACAACCTCTTTAGCTTTCTAACAACAGAAAATGCACAAGAAAATCAAGCCATGTTAGAAATACATTTACATGAACTGCATTTGGAAAAGCAACAGTCAAGGTCCATGCCCTTTTGTAACATCTTCATTTGGCAGCAACATCTTACCTTAATAGTATTACACGTACGATCTAATTTTCAGGCAGGCTAAGCATCTTAAGGCTAATTTCCAATTAGCTTTAAGTACAGTCGTAAGTACTTAGCATATCTAAAAATGATGCTTACCCAAACCCAAAGTTTCAAACTTTGCCTGTTCCAACTGGCACACTTTAGCTTTCTCCAAAGTTTGTTTGACATCTTTTTCTCAGAATTAACCAACACAGTCAGCTTTTACATCTCAAGTTATGGTTACTCACGCACTCACAGAGAAATCTGAACTCCAAAAGATGTTGGTAACGATCTCAATAATATCAACATTCTGCAATATTGCTAGTTTCCTTTACAATGATATACTACAAGCAATTTCTCATGTAGCTGATACAAAGAGTTATACATGCATTTTAATTTTCTGCCATTGGAGAAATAAATGATAAAGCAGCAAAAATAATGTTTATTATGAATAAGAGGACTCTCAGAAATGAGCTCAGTCATTTATCCTAATTGTCACTCCCAGTCCTTGTCTGTTCATTACATACTGGTAGCCTGGTAAATATCCTCTTCCACAATTTCAACATTGAATCAAATTCCCTGTAATCAGGAGCACATGTTTTGGCAGAGACTTAAACAAGCTAAATGCACAGTGCTGTTACTGAGGCTATTCTGAAGTTTTATAAATTAATGCTTTCCTGGTAGCTATAAAATGCAGAATATATATTCAGCAAGCACATGACTACATATTTGATCAGAGATGTCACAATCACTTCAAGTGTTTCATCATAGTGCTATGCTACAGAGTGTATGTCTATTCAGGAAAATTTCTTTTTTTTCACGTGCACAGTGGCAGAAAACAAAGTAATTTGCTAGACAGATAGTCCACCCAGTCATACTCCTGTTACTGAGATCAAAAACTGGTAGGAATGTCATTAATGTATTTTTCCATAAGGAAAGATCTCAGCAGGTACCAAGATCAAAGTTTAATAAGACTTATAGACGTTTTAGTTCACTTCTACAGGTAGTTCTTGCTCGCTTTTTTTTAAATACTAAAAGACAAAGTTGAGCAAATACACAACTGTTCACCAGAGGAATTCTATGATATGCAGTGCTGTTCCGTAATTAAAGACAAACTAGTCTGACCATAGACATTATATGTCTATTCTAGATAGATGCTTCTAACTTGCCATATTGCATATGTCCCATAAATTGCTAGCGTGAATAGATAATGAATAATGAATAGAGCACATTCAGAAGAACTTGTAGATTTTTCAAATACATTTATCAATAA
This sequence comes from Aptenodytes forsteri, assembly GCF_000699145.1. Lineage (NCBI taxonomy): Eukaryota > Metazoa > Chordata > Aves > Sphenisciformes > Spheniscidae > Aptenodytes > Aptenodytes forsteri. The sequence continues at coordinate 2,743,836 of NW_008795492.1, read as the reverse complement.
ACAGAATTTTGCACACTATGGATGCCCAACATTATGAGTATATATTGTAGACATAAAAGAACTTAATAAAATTCTCAGAATTGTCTTTTTGTAAATCTAGAATTTTCAATCTTTTAGAATCTTGCAATGATATTTTGCTTCCTTTTTTCCTCTTCTCAAGAGGCTTAGCTTTCAGTCACAAGTTCTTTGTTTTCCACTGATGATGAGTAATGGATGAAGTCTCTTAAAACCCACTCTGTACCAGCACAATATATTTTCTAAAGTGTCACGCCAATGATAAATAGAAATAAGGTGCAAAAGCACAATAAAAAAACCTAACCTTTGTTCAAGTCACTGTAGTTAGGCCCTTAACCAAAGCAAACTGAGAGCAAGATCTAACCCTCTACTCACTTCAGCAGATTTTGGATAAAGCCCTGAACCTCTTATAAATTGGGAAGCTTAGTTTATCTTAATATTTTTCCTATGGAAAAACAATGTGCAGAACATCTATAGTATATATGAATTCTGCATACTTTCCAGGCTTTCATGATGCCATTTGTATAGTCAGGTACAGTCAAACTGCATGAAAAGTATTGAAGTCTTTAGTAACTAATTTTGATATCATTACAAGTAAAATTAAAAATAAACTAAATTCTTCAAAGAATTAATGTTTTTAAATCCAGTTCTAATATATCTTAATGAAAAGCACTTTATTACTTTAAAAAAACAAAGATAGATTTGGCATACTAGATAGCAACCTTACAAATAAATTGTTTCTGGTTCATGTCTTAGTAGTAATGACACTAACAAAACTCAAAATACAAAAGCAAGTTTAATAATAAAAAAGGATTCTTTTTTCCCATTCAACCAAAGAGAATGCAACTGAAAAAGCAAATAATAAAATTAATATTGTTGATAAAAATGCAACTATTTGCAATACATGCAAATACTCCATGACCCTTTTTCAAACAGATATGTGCTTATGTGCTTTTCTTTCATTTCTTCTTACATTTTTTCTGTGCATTTAACCACTCAGGACCTCCAAACTGGCAGCATTTGTTTTTAAACAAAACGGCCTCCCTATGCAGTTATAATGTTACTACTGAACTTAAGAACCTTTAATACTATACAAAGATAGTTTTCCTCCCATTCCTTCACTTATCACAGCATCTCCTTTTACTAAAGAGCTGCCTATAGATAAGTGCTCTGCTCATCCACAAGCAGTTGCAACAATTGTTTTGTTTCTACTTTTCACTAACCAACCACATGAGGAGGAAAACTTGTGTGAGCAACAGACCATTGGTAAACACACCTGAGAAAGCCATAGTTTAAGTTTACTTCTTATTCACAACTTACACAGGAAAGATGTTAAAGTGCTTTTCTTTGCAGTAAGTCTCCCACTGCAACAATTCATACCCACGATTTCATAATTAGAAATAATTTTAACTTTTCACATAAATATGAAAGAAACGTGGAACTGTGTTCATTGCATCCACACAAGCTTTCCCGAGTATTAGGAAAAGGTAAGATCAACTATTGGGTCATATTCCCCCTCTCCTGTCTTTCACATAACAGCAGATATCAGTAACATTAAAAAGACACAAAATTAATGCTGTACAGACAGTAGTGTTACATGTCATTTCTCACCATCATTAATAAGTGTGCCAAGCCTAAACAGTCAGAAATGCACTTAAAAATTAAAGGGATATTCACCGGGTGCCTTCATTTCAATCTGTACTGCAGATATAACTAAATGTAGAGAATGTAGAAATTCAAGTGTCATATTGTTGCAAACATAAAAGACCTCATGGTTCAGATATCAAGTATTTTTCTGGAATTGTCTTATTTTGTAGTTATCTGCCAGAAACTCAAAATTTTTATGCAACTTTAAAAGAAAAAAAAAAAACAAAGAAAAAAATTCTGGGGTACATCACATTCCAGCTTTTGCTTGATCAGCCGTCTAGATGTAAAAATGTTTGAGGAAAGACTGAACTTTTAAAATTCAAAGCTATCATAGTACATGACAGGTACCCCTTAATATTACCCTTTGCTGCTCATCCACACAAGCAGCAACATTAATCCAGAGAAGACTACTACCAAATCAAGGGTGACTAAACAGCACTGGGGACAAGGATGAAGTGCACAGGGGCCCAGCTGGTCTTCTAGGTCCTGCCAGTGAGGAAAAAGGCTTGCGTAGGATCAAGTGGATCCTGTGGATCAATACCTGGTTGCACAGCAGGTATCACTGACAGATTTGGCTTTTACAATCATGGGACTGTCTCTAATGATCAAGGACTGCTGGGAGAGATGAAATCCACCTGACAGAGTGGGACAAGATCATTGTTGCCAACAGGTTGACCAACCTGGTGAGCAAAAGGTGGATGTGTGGAAAGCAAATGGTGCATGGTGATAGGAACAAGAGAAACCTAAGACATGACAAAGCAGGATGAAAAGAATAAAAGAGAGCAACCTAGGAAACAAGCAGGAGAAACCAGAGCTCCTCTAATGGTCACAGAACTGCAACATCATTAGAGTAACAGAGATGTGGTGGGGTGGAATATTGATGCTTCTAAGAATTTCTGCGTTAGCAGACTGGTGTCTGGGTTTGAGAATGTGTAGACAGTGACAGCAGAGTGAAGGAATATGTGAGAGCCAGAAGGACAAAAATATTCTCACTTGTCAACAAGTTAGATTTCCACAAACACTTGTGCACCTGAACTCAATGCTTTTGAACAAATTACTAACTGTTCAGTACTGTTAGCTTTTTTTCCCATTAGCTAAAGTCTTATTTTTCATTGTATTTTACTGGCCGAAAGGTAGGTGTTTTCCTGTATTTTTCAACTATCTGCCAACACTTCATAAATGATTCAAAATTCTACAAAAATCATCATCATTCAGAGTGAGAGGAATGTTAAAAAGCTTCAGAAATCTTGTTCAGAGCTAAGTACATGTGGCTGAAACAAAAGTGGAAAAATTTTGCAGCTGCTAATAATCTACAAATAAAGAAACACAAACAGCCTGGGACAGCATACTAAAGAGTGTTTAAAGTTTGCCCTGCCATTCTATCCACGGAGGGTATAATTGTTCTGGAACCGAGAATCCAGGAATCAAAGAACAGTATAGGATTTCAATTCTTCAACTACAAGGCAGGCTAAAGCGCAAACCCCTAAATTCAGACTCAGCTGAAGCAGAACACTATGGACACGTCCAATGACACATAGTGAAGGCTTGTTGCACCATTCAAAATGTTTTTGAGTGAGCTACTATAGTAAGCCACATCTGTCTGCCTGTCAAGCAACATTTCTGGTCATTGATATCCTCAAAATTGAAATAGAATATGTACATGCATATTGAAGAAGGCATTACTGATTAATATTGAATTGTTGTACTCCCTGGCCAATGCGGTCATCTTCTTAGCATGCTTTTAAAGTATTAAACTATTAAAAGCCAACCTCAAAATATGCTATTTGGATAATCAACACAATGCTATGGATGAATAGATATGAAGTTACTGCTGCTGTTCACTAACCAATCTCTAATGAAATTATACTGAGATCTTTAAATTATTAAAATGTGCCATTTCAGTCAGAAACTTTAAACACAGAAAATGTGTTAAGATGTATCACTTACCTGATAAACATGGAATGCATTAGCAGCTTTTCCACGCAGAAAGACTGAGGGAATCCAAACGTTAATAAGAGCACGATTTGATCTGAGAGGAGAGAGAAAAACTTAAAATAGGGAATCATACTTATGTACAAGAATTTACAAGAATTGCAAAGCACCCCCCGCCAGTGATTTAGATAACGATCGAAGTGATCAACAAAGCAACTTAACATTTCAAATGGAGTATCAGAAAAATTGTAGTTCTGCCTGAACCTTTTATACCTGCTGTATCTAAAAGTGTTCCCTAGAATTAACATAACTGAAAAAGAGCACTGAAACAATTCCCTTTGCGGGTTTTTGGGTTTTTTTTTTGTTTTTGCTTTTGGTTTTTTTTTTTTTTTTTTTTTACAGCATGCATTTGACAACATTTGATTATACACATGAAACAAAAACTTCATTTCAACAAACTCAACATTTTGGTCCACAAAACTCAGCAAAAAAATAAGTTCATTAAATAACAGAAGAGCACTGCACAATTATTTAGAAGCCATTTCCATTCACTCTCTGTAATTAATCTCCAAATTTCTATGATTCAAAGACATCAGCTGTATTTTCACACCCTCATCCACAAAAAGCTAGATTCATTAGTCTGACTAATAAAGGCAAAACTCCAAATCACAACACTCTAGAATGATCTGGAATGACCAACTGGGTTGTCTGTGGGGTTTTTTTGTAGTACTATTTGTATGCATTGATTAGGAGTTAGTCTGTAAAAATGAGAAAGTCCATCACCTTATGAATAGCAACTATCAAACCCAAAGCAACAGAAAACAGTAACTTTTTGGTACTTTGTTTAAATACCAAGACCTAGTGCACTGAAAGAGCACTCCAAGAGAATCTTCATAAATCTAAACTCCTTGCATTCAAGGAGTATTAAAAACTACCCCAGGGCATGGACTGTGCAGCTCTCTATACTTTTTAACAACGGAACACCACAGCTGAAAAATCAGTTATTGGAAATAACATAGGAAAAGCAAATTATTGAATCTGTTTGCTTATTCTTCTTTCCCATAAAGACAGTAGGACGAGAAAAATATGCGTATAAAGAAACTCACATTTCAAAATCTGACAAACTCTGATCTTCAGATGTTTGACTCAAATCTCCAGGGACCTATATTTAGAAAACAGAAATAATTCCCACACACTGGTTATTATGCTTTCTATTAAGAAAGCATAATATTATAAGGAAATTACAATTCAACATTCAATTTTTTTAAATGCCAATAAAAACTATTACTGAGAAACAATAAAAGAAAAATAAACAATCGTGCAACAGGATTATGAACATATCACCCTTGCGAGTTCTTCATGTTAGAATTTGCTATAGTTTTGTAAGAAACAAATTGGGGTTTGTAAAAGCATGTAACTTTGAAAGGTATAGAAAACCCAGAAAAAAGCATCATTATGAGGCCTTTATAAGCAAATTATGCTAAAACAAAGTACACTGTGTGCATAAACAATTTATGGGAAGAGATGAAGCATATAAAACCTAGCGATCACTTTCTTTTACAACCAACATTCCATTAAGAGAAAGACGGATGATAATTTTATTTTAGCTTTGTTCTTACAAAACATTGTATAGCTACAAAAGTTCATAAAGATGGCAATGATGGACTAACACCTGCAGAATCAAAAGTAGCAGTTGTGAGAAAACAAGATTGAAAGAGCATTTAGAACTGAAACAGCAGTAGCTTTTTACCTTACTTTAAAGCTAGTTAAACATAAAAGGATACCTCCTCACCTTTAAAGACTGTGAAATGTAAAGCATAACCCAGAATAGTTAGTGTGTTTTGATGAAGAAAAACAGCTAAAAGTTGTGAACTTCCAGAGACAGCTTCCACATTAGTTAAATATTGGTTCAGTGTATCTCTATAATGTATGTTGCGTGCATATTACTGTTTTTCAGAATATTTGCTGCCTAAAAACTTAAATATAGATTATTGCTTATTGTAAAGCAATACATATTTATTGCAAAGCAATATAAAACTTCAAATGGGACTAAAGTAAATCTACTTCCCAGACATTTTGACAGAACAGCTCAAGACCTCCCAATACAGAAGACAAAACTGAATTTTGCCTTCCCAAGATTAAAGGGATATGGCTCAGCAAAAACTAAGTCATTCCTGCTAGAGAAAGGAAAAGAGGAAAAGAATTGTGCAGAGCCAAGACAGCTCCAGGGCATATATACAGGGCGAGTCCTGAACACTTCTGCTGCCCTTATTTGGAGGAATGAGGTTGGAAGTGCCAGTATGACCTCTCAATTACCACCAGCAGCTCCTGTCTGTTCACAGTCCAGTCCACCCTCCAGTGGCAGCACACAGCCTGGCTTTCCAGGGCTCTTGTGCCAGTGAACAGACGTTCTTCTATCTTGCCTACAATCTGCACCCCCTCTTTGCCTATATCTGAAGTGGCAAATCCTACCACCAGATACATACATTTATTTTAATTAACTTCAGTAAAAGTTTTTCATAAAAACCTCAAAAACAGAGTGTGGACTTTGGAAATAAGAAAAAGGATAACATGAATGAGTTCCAGTGCTCGCACATCTGTGTTGAAACAGATTGGTTACTGATTTTGAGATGGTAATTGAAGTGTTGTTCATTGTAATGCAAAACACAGTGATGGAGACATTACATCAATGTACTTCCTCATACCCTTGAAAGCACATACTTTTTGTTTTAATATTCCTCTGTTGCAGAAGTTCTGAAACCCAATAACTAGAAATTTAGAAAGATCATTGTGAACAATTAATTTATAAATTACAGCCATTAAAATTGATTATCAGCATTAAAAGGAAAAGAGAAGATAGTGAAGAATCAGGAAAGCTATTTTTATAACGAACTGTAAATTATATACTATTTTAATAATAAAATGTTAAGAACTTGGCTGATATTTTCAAATAAGTCAAAGAGGGATTAAATATTCGTATCCCACAATTTCTGGCAGTTACACACTTTACCAACTTTGAAAGTTCTAATTAAAGTCTACTAAGTAACAGATAGACTATCAGCACAGAGTTTTGTTTACTAATATAGAATTAAAATGTATCCACTTCTTAGGATAATGTAGAAGTCTTAGGACTGTGTTCAATTCACAGTTTCATTTTGGACAATAGCAACTAATAACAACTAGCATTTAGCTAGCCCTTAAAATGTAGTACCGCTTCCACTTCTTAAAAAGTTTTAGGAATTAGTTTTCTCTCAGTATCTGATACATTAAAATATAGCATCAATATGTAACTACTGGATTAGGATATGGAGATACATGGTTAAAAACAAAATGTCTGAACAGGGACATGCAGCCCAAAATCTCTGAGTAAGAAAGTACAGCTATAATACGCATGTGATTTATCATTTGTCATCTCTTAACACAATAATGTGATTGTTTCCATCTAAAAGGCTGAAAATTATAGGTGAAATCCTGCTTCACTAATGCACACAGAACTGTCATCAGCCACTTCACAAAAACGTAATGATAAAATAGGAATGAATGTTTCCAGTGCAAACAAAAAAGTAAGGAGCAACACCACGTAATCTTATGAACAAAAACTATCAAAATATGCCTCCCCCAGAAGATGGACAACTGTTAGGAATATTCTTGACTCCTTCTGTTTCCTCCCTGTTCATTTTCAAATTTCAACCCAATCTTTTAACACAAAAAGCCAAAGTGAAGCAATAGTTGGTAGAAAACAATTTTATTGTCTGAATATATCTATTTTACATTCAATTCTGCTAAAGAGAATCAAATGCTATAAAAAATACCAAGTAAGTTGTTCTTGACAGATGCATTATTAGCTGTTATTTCTTATAAGCTAATATATAGTTTATTTCATCATGAATAATGGTTTTGAGCTTATTCCAGAGTGGTATTCTACATTGTAATGAACAAACACTTACCGGCCCTCTCAAATCAATTAGTTCTTGTCTCATCTGGGACACAAGAGCTTCTTTAGCCATCAGAGCACGGTGCAGCCTCTCATTGAATTCAATCAGTTCCCCATGCATTTCAGCTACCTGAAAAACAAAGCCAAGCGATAATTGTGTTCTAAACTGAAAAAACCACACTATGTAATTTCTTACATGTATATCAACTTTTATTTATATTTTTTATTTTACCATACTCTCCCAAGTAGTGCATCTCATTGCTAATGCATTAGTTTGAGCTGACCATTAAGAACAGACACTGTTATAATAATTTTGACTCATGCTTTGAAATGTAGGTTTTGATATTGAATTCAATAGGACAAAATACAACTCTATGTCCAATATTATTCCTATCAGAGGAGATCCCATGGCAACTGATTCTAATAAAACACCTATTAACTTTTGTTCTCACTTTTAATTCTTTGATGAACACAGCACTCAACAGTTACAAACTAATCACTGTATTTTGAACTGGGAATAATGCAAAATGCACAAACTGCATTAAACTTTTTCAGTAATTAATGAGTAATATATTCTGCACTCTTACTTGAAGTTCTAATAGGATTGGAGCTGGAAGTCCCAGGCAAATCTGTGAGTGGTCAAAGAAGCATAAATACCACAGTTACGCTGTGGCACAAGTTGTTGTACACAGGTAAATAGTGTGGCCTCAAGCGTGGCCTCTTTGGATACAAAGTCTAGCTATGTCTGCGCTCTCCATTTTTGAATCAAAGTGTCAAGAAAGCACCAATTGATGCAGGATGTTTATGAAAGTGAACAGGGCTGGATGAATGATAAGGATGAAAAGTATTCCAATTTACAGAGCAAACTATGTTTATGTTGGTTTCCTGAAAAATGAAGCAAGAAACAATAAAACTCAAATCAAAGTTAAAGATGATACTGAGCTCTTGAATTTTTCTTACACAGAAGTGTAAGCCTACAGCCTACAGCTAAATCCCATTAGAAATATGTAACCCAAAAGGACAAGGGTTCCCAAATAGCAAATGTCTAAATAGTAGCAGCAATGTGTTATCATCAAGAGAATGTGATGGAGAAACCAGCAGAAACAGGAAGCAAGACTAAAAGAAACTTAAGACCTGTGTTCAGCAAGATTTTTAGCTACTCCTATCAGAACCACTATACTATAAAATTGAGTGAAAGTTTCAATTATGATGGATGACCCATCAGTACATAATATACCTGGCAAGGGAGTTGTCTTGAACTGATAATGCCACTTGTAGCCTTAAGGCAAAGAAATTTGAGCCAAAAAGGGTTTGTAGAATTACTTTCAAGGGAAAAGAAAGACTCTTCAGAAAACCCCACTGTTAGAAGTTTCCAAGTAAAACCTCCCTATATGACTCCTGTGTTAAAGAAAAGGCATGCTGATGAGGGCCACTGTCAGAGGTGGAGCACCAGATGAGCAGTCCCCAGGCAGAGCAAGAAAAGCTACAATTTTAACAGGAGTAGTTAGATGAAAACAGAAGCAGTGACTGGTTGGCCCCTCTAGTGGGCATAACAGGCTACCACAACAACATTGTTAAACACGTTTTTCAGGTTACAGCAACTCTTGAAATGCCTCCTCATATAGCCATCCAAAGCTAGGAGAACAGTAGAGGCAATGGGGTAACATTATGAAAGCACAGCTGAATAAGATGAATATCAATCCACTACCTTCAACGATAGCACAGGGACTTGGGACTATTGCCAAATCTCTTAAAAGTTTATAGTTTCCCTTCTGGAGGCAGTTCACTACTACCTATGAATTTCATGCTTTCCTTTTCTTGAATTACCACTCTGCCCTCTCCCTCTTCCCCAGGGAAGTTCCCCAAGATAAAGCAGTTTAATTCAATTTGTTTAATTTAGTGCTTGCTTTTAATTTAGTGCTTTGTTCCAGACAACCTGTATCCTTCACATAATCAAAGCAAACAGAAAAAACAGCTTCAATTTGACAAGCCAGGAGCTGACATCATTGATTAAAAATAAAAAATAAAAAAATTCTTGATTATTTCAATATTGATTATTGATATAAAATCAGTATTTATTATTGACATAAAAAGTTCAACTGAGTTGAACTTCAAGTATTCTTTTCCAACTTTGAGTCCTTCAAATCCAGTAATTCATCAGTGTGGCATGTATGCAAAAAGAGCTAAACTAAGCCCAGATATTATTTGTCTATACTGATATCTCTCATTAATTCTGAATTTACAAGCTATTCTGAAATGCTCAGCAAATTACGAGCTAAAAACCAGTAACAGTAATTGAACTAACAACAAACTTTCCTTGTAATGCGACTATCAGGAGGTACAAAAGCTAAAGATTTCAGAGAGTGATTATTTAAACTGTTTGCCTGATTACGTAAGCAGTTTTAGATTAACATTGATGCTTTATCTTACACATCGCAATACAAAAAACTTGCAACACGTCTGAGTTACCATTTAGTTTCGCTCCTCACTTTCTGAAGTGCAAAGGTTTAGCATAGTATTAATAGTTTCAACAATCAAAAGCTTTTTTAATTATTATTATTATTTATAGTGTACTAAAGCAGCTTTAATTTACTGCTTTTCTTTTTGTTCTTGTCAAGCATTTCTGTTGCACTTAATCCCATTAGAAAAACTAACTTCCCAGCCTCATAATTATACTCTTTTCTGGCTCCTCCTGATAAAAATCAGAACATTAGGACTTCCATGCTATCAATTAATGACACTGTGTATTCATATCTCAATTGTTCATTCAACATGAGCCTTGATAAAAAAGGTTCTTTGACTTCAAACACTTGTTAGTAATTAGTAAGCTCATTTTGCAGAAAAAAAGAGATATCTAAATCCATATAAACTTTTGCGTTATGACTAATGTAGTAGGTGCCACTTAGCAAGCAGTTTTGCTTCATAAATTACAAACATTTATGCACCAAACAAAATTGCCAACTTTACTAGATAAAGTAGTAATATAATGTCATTAACTCTGGATAAATTATTTTCCATACTAGCTTAACCACTCATTTCAATCCAAAGTGAGTGGTGTAGTATTTAAGAAGATCATAAGCCCCTCTCTGATTCAGGTTAATATTAGCAGGTCATTGTTAATTACAGAGAGTCTGGGCTGGGAGGCAGAACTTCCTTGTATTTCACATACAAAAAGATGCAGTATGCTAACAGTTGCAAATGCACAGAGAAAAACCATAGTGCCGATAGCTGGTTGATTGGTTATCAAAAGCAATATACAAATTTATGAATGAATGCAAAACTCAGTAGTTTAAATATTTGAAATCATGTTTGATATTTCAGTGCCTGTCTATCAGATGAACAAAATCCAAACTACCTGATGTAGTATCTGACTGTTTTCTCTCCCTCTAATTTGTATGTCCTTGAAATAACTTTCTACTTGCACTCGAATAAGATGCAAAATCAAGAGCTCTCTCAAAACACTGGAAGCAGTACAAAAATTTGTAAGTGTCCCTAGCAAAGTTAAATAATAAAAAGAAAATTTAACAGCAAATAAAACAGCAAATCACTTGTCTTATATTATCAAAAGGACAAATTGGCAGGTGTGTTTTGTGAAAATCACTTTTGTTAGTAATTGAGTTACTTCAATATTTCTTCTTGTCACAGAAAAATGTATTACCATCACAGCAAACCAAAAGGAGCAATGAGATATACTTCTGAATAACAATATTATTTTAGGTTCCTCTAATTTTTCCTGCATCAAGGTCTGCTAAAAACAATAAAGAGGTCTCCTTATAATTATATACTTTCAGTTACGTTTTATGTCATCATATCTTCCCATATTCATTCCACACTGAAGCTTAAGCAATAATTTTCCCTACTGGGACTTCAATCATCTTGACAGTTGTTTTTCTCCACGACAATATGTTTAAAGCAGAAAATTAAAGTACAAATAAGCTAAGTTTTCCTTGGCCAGATGATCATTCAGATTTGGTCCTGGTCATATCAGAAAGCATGCTTAAAGACTCCAAATCCTTATCGCGAAGGGGAAGTGAGGCTAACATAAAATATTTAGACTCCACACTAACAGAACTCTAAAGACCTGTTGTCAAAAGAAAATCTAAGTCTACTCCTGCTGCCTGACAGCACTGCAGCTATACTGTCCAGCATGACCACATTTAAGAGCAGTCTCCAGAGAAATGACAAAGGTAAACACCGCTTAATGTTCCACAGCAAAGGACTAAGCTGTTAACTTAAAACATGCTAGGAATGTTTCACTAAGCATATGAATAATACAATCTGTCGTAGAAGGACATGTGCAACACGAAAAAATTAATAAGGTTTTTTAAAAGGGTGTTTTAATGGAACTCAGATTTTTTTTTAATATAATTTGCAGCTAAAATTCATAAAAGTTTTTGCATGAGCCACATCTGAATTAATGACTTTTTGTCAGGTATAGGCATTTTTTTTCCCCCAATGGTCACAAAATGCAAAACAATGTATTTCCCAAGAAACTCTAGACAGAACCGGAAGTTGCTTCCTGTTGCTCTCAGTGGAAGCAAGGGTGTATCTTCCCATGAGAAGATGCCCTTTTTCAAAAATCAACATTCTTCTACATTTTTCCCCAACAGAAATAAAGCCAAAGGTCTTCAAAAAAGAGCAGGTATCCTACTAAATATTAATAATTTCATTTTTCTACAACTGAAAAACAGTAAAACTCAAAATGGCAGACAGTTCAGACAAATCTATTGATACAGCCATAAAATGCTAAGTCATTGCTTTCTTTTTCAAAACTTCCATTTTGTAGTCTTGACATTTCCATCTGCAAGCAAGTTATTTGGTTCAAGGCAGACTGAAAGATTTATTTAAGAATAGGGTTGGGTTTTGGTTGTTTTGGTTTGGGTTTTTTTTTTCTTTTGTTTTGTGGCGTGGGTTTTTGTTTGGGGTTTTGTTTGTTTGTTTACTATAGCTACATAAGGTAAGCACAAGTCACAATTCATCAAAACCAACACGAAGAAAATAAGCTGTAGCTTTCAACTCGAAACATATTAAGAACTGTACACATTAGATGAACTACATATTAATGCTTGCAATATTTCACAGTCCTTGTCAATTGTGTACAGTACTACCAGTGTTTACCGAGATTAATCCTGACATACAAAAGAGCACTAACACACTTAACAGGAAAAACACTACTCTGGCAAGACCGGTGCCTGGCCAGGGAAAATGAAAGTAACCAGCAAAAGCAAAATCAGATACACAGGATAATGAGTTTAGTAAGAGTGATAAAATAAGTGTTAATAAGAGGGATACAAATCAGCATGTGTCTAGCTGCTGCATCCTTCCATGTATCCTCATAGCAAAAGCCAAAGCGCAAGGCAAAAAGATCTGAACAACAAAGATCTAAACAAATCTCTAACCACCACCACCATTATTATCTTTCCCTAGAGCCTTTTAACTTCTCATTTCACACGTGGAGGAAGGTTTCACCTCACTGACTGTGTTAAGATAGCTATTCTGAATTGCAACTCATTATCCCTTTACTAGGATTATCTTCATGAGCTAAACGCAAAATACTTCGAATGTACAACCAGCATTCATAAGGATAATCTGACATAAGCAATGAAGTACAGAGACACAGTTACTATCAGGAGACCACTTTTCATAAATATTCCACAGCCCGCCTCCAAGAGAACAAGACTTGGAACTAAATTAATATTATTATTGGATACTAAAAATCATGGACTCAAAAAAAAGTAATTTCACATGCCACAAAACATTATCTAGTGTAAATCACTTTGATGATTTAAACTTTTTCAAAAAAATATTGACAGACTCATTTTTACCTAGCAGGCGGCTTTACACTAGACCAGGTATTAACTGTCCTCCCATAACTTGCACAGATCCAACATAAACACAGACTGGCAAAAGTTTTATTTTTTATATTTTAACCACAATTGCAATTGTCTAGCTCCATACATAATCCAAACCAATTGGTGAGCATAGCTGACTCAACAGTATATGGATCCAGTATTTATTAATGACTGTAGAACCACAAAAGCATAATAGAAATGTTTCTTTTCTTGCTCATCACAGTTTTCTCATTGTTATCCCCCATATGCCATGTTTGGACTGCAACAATAAAAAGACTTCCCACACCATCAGCCACACCTTTTGGACCCCAGTAGTCCCTCCTGGGAGAAGCCTGCTTAAAGTGACATCAATCTCTGGTTTCACTATTCCACAGATATTAATTTGCTGTCACTTACGCCCTTGCTAGTAACTCTCTGTTCCTAAGCTGCTAACCTTCCTTTTTTTCCTTTAAATCATGATAGATTAACATAGTTAGGTAACATAATCAGCAGTTCCTGCCATCCTTTAGATGCACCTTGGTGGTTTTTGTGTCCAGAGTTTTACCATAAGGAAATCTTCAGCAGTGATCACAAAATACTGCTGCTCTTCATGTTCATTCATTTCCATCTACACTATGTGCAGGATTGTCAATCAGATGAGGAAAGTGATCTGAATGAAAATACCTCAAAAATATTTTTTAGGCCAAACCAGGTTCTCAAACCAGTTTGCACCATGGATATAGAAACTACTGTACCATTACAACCGTGGGGTAGGTGACCTGTGATACAGAAGCAGAATTCAAGCAACAAATTGGCTGCTTAAATTGATATTGCCGCCAAAGATGCAACATAAACCATAGCATGTGTTTAGCCTGAAGAACTTTGTCCATGTTTTCCCCAAGTATGTGATGTGATATAACAAAAGATACTACCTCTTCCTGAAATCTTGCCTTGATAACAGTTACCTGTAACAGTTAAAATACAGTGGGTAAGATAAGAAACAGCCATGGTTCACCATAAATGGTACACTATTTTTTCCTTGAAGAACTTGCAGAAGAGACAGCTTAACACTTACCACAGTTATTTACCATTAACTGAATATAAACAGCAGTGATTCAGAAATAAGTTTGTTTGTAAAAAAAATTAAAAAACCTGACCAGTGTGCACATAAACAAATGGATCACTGATTAAGTGCACGGTGATTCATGGTCGCATCATTCTTGCCTCAGAAAAGGAAACTGTTCATCTTACTCAGCCAGGACTAGTCTGTCAATGAGAGAGATGCTACACACATCATTCAGAGAACTATACATTATATTTCAAGAGTTGCACAAAAAATAGTTCTTGCCAGTTCACTTCTAGTACTATTGCATTTAGTAACTTAAACTGTGCATTGCGCACCCTTGGGAGTGAACAGCGTATCCAAATTCTTTTTTTTGTTTTTATTTGGACACAAATTCTTACTGAGAAAATAAATATACACATATATAAAAGCATATTTCACAATTCTTATGAAATAAGACAAATTCGTTCAAGAACCACAAAAAAAGTCTACCCTTGTCCCAAAGTTCACTGGCCAGATGAAATTACATCTCACTGTATTTCAGTAATAGTTTAACTGACAAAAGCTACAGAAGGGCTTGTGATTCCACAGAAAAGTGCTGACCAATTTACTAATTTAAGACATGTTTTCTGTACTGACTTCAAACACAACTAACATTTAATAGCAAGGCTGCATGCCATGCTAAGACCTTTAAATGAGAAAATAAAATAACAATTTCCAAAAGTATCACTGTCCACTGATGCACTGATCTCATTTGCCTGAATGAAATCTCATGCTGAATGCAAGTACTCTAATAAAGTAGCTGTCAGTAAATAGTATGACTGACAGAAGAGATACAAACAGAAGAGATCAAACTTGCACTATTTATTCAATGCTAACAAGAGCCAAAGATTTTGTATTTGTTTCACAAAAGGCTATTTTTCAGTTCTCTCCTATGAGAAAATGTTAAATCTCAGCAAACAAGAGCTATTATTTAATAATTGTATTTGTAGGCATTTTAATATCTAGGAGGAAAAAAAAATCCATGTCTCTAGAGAATCCTGTCAAAGAACACAAAACTTATCTTCATTGATTTCCAATAAAATGGGTCATGTAGTTCAATGAAATGGTACTCAGAGAAGTTTTCAACTAAGTTATTTAATATTTCAGGGTTTATTTCTTAAAGAAAGGTTTCTTTTTATTCTTGCCTTAGAATGTCATTAACAAGTAAGAGCACATATTGTTAATACAGTGAAAGGTTCCAGCTTTACCAATAGGTAGTAGAATCACTTAGGGATCAAAAGTAATACAAGAAAAAATCAAAATGATTTTTAGAAGAAAAGCATGAGAAAAATATTGACGAGCAATCAAACAATTCTTCATAGTCAGAGTTAGGTTTTTTTAAGCAGGTAACTCAGCTGCTCTGTGGCTGTCACAGCCTTTCCACATAATCATCTCATGTTAAAGAATAAGTAGCACTTTAAGCAGACATTATCAAAATTGCTATATCATCAAAATTCCCCACTTCAGGATCTCAACTCAAGACACAGAAAGAAATTCATTAGAGTATATTGTTACCTGTCATGCTAAACTGAGAGACAATTCTACAAAGATGCAGAGACTTTTTGGCAAATCTTTTAGTGACTTAAGGTATCTTCCCTGACCAGATAGCTTACTATGTAAGAAGGGATTTCCTAACAAAAAAACCAAAATTCATGTATTGCATCATGAACAAAGCCATATTCTCACATTTGAAAATCCTCCAATATTTAGAAACTTTCTTTAATTATTTGAGAGCATACTACTGAAAAATTCTTAGTAAAAAATAAATCTGAGCAAAATTAACTTACAATATATCTCAAGATCTTTTAAGACTGAAAGGCTATCTTTTGAACTTCCATTTACTAACAATGACAGCAGCACAAAGAACCTTAAAGAAAGTCACACAGCTGCGTTTCACATGAAACTATACTATTTCCTTACTCCATTAAAAAAAAAAAAAAACCACCAAAACACCACACCAAACAACAACAACAACCTGAAAGGTCAAATGTTTAAAAGTGTTTTAAAAAGCCACCTACCCAGCTATGGTGCTACATGCCATAATTTGTTCTTTTTGTGTAACTGCTGGCTCAAAAAAAACCTCAATACAGCTTAAAGTCATTTGAGCACTTTGAAATGAAATTAAGGAGATTAAAGTTAAAAATCTAGAAGGCAGTTTGAGTAAAAATAATCAGTAGCATGCTTTCGAGGCCTCAGGATGCAACTGGCCAACGAATTACTTGTTCAACAAGAAAGGACAGAAGGCATGAAAATTCATGAAGTGAAACTCTCCAGAATGGTGAAAGCTTGGCTTAATATCCAAAATTACCGTTCGTAGATATTGTTTCAAATGTTTCAAACAATTCAACTTTTCAGAAGAGCTGCATAATTTGTCAGGAATTTAAAACACATTAAACTTAACCTTTTTGACAGATGTCAGATCTCATGAATATCCAATATTCAGAAATAAACTCTCAACTCTAATCTACTGAGTGTACTTATTTAAAACAAAGTGATTCACATCTTGAGTTCATGTGATCAGCATATGCACCTTCCATGTCAGAAAAACAGTTTCCCAGCCTCACATACCAAATGCTGAGTTCAATTTGTCAGGCACAAAAATACAATAGTACACCTACCACATAAAAAGTTAAGTCTATGAGCTTTAGGAAAAGGTACAACAGTATTTTCAAGTTCATTAAAAGTCAAACTGCAAGCTTCTATGGAACTTTACTTTAAAAACTGAGCAATTCCTAGTTAATTTATGTAGAAAAATTCCGACTCATAGAAATCTTTCTTGTACAGGTTTCTACAAGGAAAGCCTTAAGAGAGTTGGAAAGGATTTTTTTTTTTTTTTAAACTGTTTGGTTTGTCTCCAGCATTCCTGTAGAATGAGTGTTTCTGCAGAACAATAAGGGATTACTATATTGTGATACGAGCTTCAGTACATGAAAAGCCTGTTATTCCAGCAGAGGAGCTAGTCTCATTCCCTAGTCTGACAGGAATAGTCTATGCCAGGAAAATGAAAATTCAATGTCATTTAGTGAGTCTTTAACAGAGCTCTCTCATAATACAATTTAGTACATCATGAGCATAACCTACAATTTAACGTTGATCAAATGCATGTTAAAGTCCACCAATAAAATTACTCTTAAATAGAGTACAAAATTATCGAAGGCTGAAACTGCAAAGAAAATTGAAGTCGTTCTCTCTAATTAGATATATTTACTAGTTCATTACTGGTCTACAGCCACAAAGAGAAAGAATAGACCAATTGGAAACAACGTCTTACAGATAATGATCTGACCACAGGTCTTTTAAAGATGTACAAACACCCCAATGGTTTTAGGTTTTTTGTTTGTTTTGCTTCATTTTAAATCCTTAGCAGCTTCAGGTCTGACATGTCAGCAAGTCTTTAGTAATTGTTTATTTTGAGCTTAGTTGCAATGCAAACTATGAAGAGTCTGTCTCTCCCTCGGCATGTAACACAAGAAAACTTCTGGTGACGTTACTCTGACAAATCTCTCATAAGCAGAACAAAGCAAATGAAACATATTTTTACGTACGTACAGCAAACTTATGCTAATAATGCATAGCAATGGCCCAAAACATATCTTACAATGATTTTAAACACACTTTATTATTTGTGGCCTGAGAGCTGTATAAATCGACCCACTTTCTCTTCTAAAACAAAGTGGCATTCTAGTCCCAAAGCATATGACATTGGAAAACATCTGGGAACTGCTAGAGGTATCCAAAGACTTATCAGTATCCCAACAAGCTTCGAATTGGGGGTTTAGAAGAAATTGTGGTAATTAGATAGATGTTTCACTACTATTTCTAAGGAAACACATCATTGCAAAAAAACTATGCAGAATTTTTACAAAAATTTCTCTAACACTGTTTTAAGCATAACGTTCAGTAAGAAGTTTCTTTAAGTTTCTTTACTCCTTCAGTTTTTAGTTGCAACTTTTCTTTATCCACTTGGTTAAATCAACTGATTTACAGATCATAATTAAAGAACTTTGATAAATACAAACTTTTTTACAAATATGGTAAGAAACTGAAATTTCTTCAATACATTATTATGAACAAAATAATTTCCACTGGAAAAAAAGAAAAAAAAATCTGTAATTACTCAGCAGAACTATTCTTTTTATTCTCTTGACAGCTAGTCATTTCTCTGTGGGGAGACTTCAATATCCTGATCAGCTACCAAGAAATTCAAGGGAATCTTTGTCTTCAGTTGAAATAGTCTACTAGGCACAAAATAACAGTTACTAAAACTGCCTAAGTCTGAACATTTTTCAAACCCAATTCTAGCTGAATGGAACTGCCAGAACAGCATTCAAGAGCAGTTTCTATCCTAGTCCTCAATTTGGAACACAACGCAGGCTAGCCTTTGAAAATAAGACTTCACATATTTCATTTGTGGGGAGAAAAAAGAAGTAATGACTTTTGGTAAATACATCTGGATTGTTACAGGGGTTACATTCTATTTTGAGTATGTGAAGATATTGTTACAGACTAGTAAGTGAGACTCAGACGCAGACTTCCTCTTCTGGATGTCATTTGCAACATGGTTTTCCAGTGGCTACATCCACTGCTGTGTCATCAGTGCTACGGCTAACACTGTCTTCCACAAACTCAGAAGTGTTAGCAACAAATTCCTGAACATGCAGAACAAACTTAGTAGAACTAAGGAGGATGCTTTTAAAGCTGAAAGACATTTTACCTGTGTTCTTAATTAAGATATTCTTTTGATAGGTACAGAACAGAGGAAAGGAGTCAGAAGAACCCAACCAAAGGTATGCATTAAGGAGAGAATTAGTTTCACATGGTCCTATGAGAAAAGGATAACCAAGTATGAATGCTTTAGAAGAACTGTATTAATCTCTTTGATGCACAACCTGCATTTTTAGTCATCTTCATGTTAATCAGTTAATATGAGTATCCAATTTCAGAGTATTTTGGGCAAGAGAAAGACATGGAGAATTGTTTTACTTTTTATAAAAATGTTCATTTAATATTTAATAGGAGATATGGGTATTAGATATTAAATTTCATTACTTTTGTCTGGAAAATCATTTGTATTTAAATTTAGGATGAAACCCTAATCTTTCTTTTTTTTTTTTCTTTAATGAATTTAACATTAGTCTTGAAAGTGAATCTTGCATTAAGAACTTTTTATAACATGGGCATATCAACAGAACTAGTAACTTCCCATCATCTGTTTCCATACTGCAGTATTCAATAAAGTACACACTAAAGCAATACAAAAATGAAACACAGTTTGGCAATCAGAAAACAGTATGAAAGCAGAGAAGAAGCTACAGATTTCAGTATGTCCTCATTTTAAAGCTCAACTGACAAAACAGCAATGCCTGTAATTATGTACTGTAACTTATACAACACCTGAAACCTACTGACTGTGATGCTTTCAACTTCACCACCATCAGTTATAACCTTAAGGAACTTGTTTATTTATTAAAACCTTCATTTTAATATCAAAGTATAAATGTGTACCCTTGTTAGGAAAAGTATTTTTAATTATCTGAATTGCTTTGAATATACTTTGAAGTTGAATGAACATATTTGTATTTTAACCACAGAAGCCTGAAAATTAAATCTTTTTTTTCTTTTTAAAGCAAAAAATCCAACTTTTCTTTTACACTAATGGGGAAAAAAATAACAACTAAGCAAAGAAAATATTTACAGCTTCAAATGTTATGTTACAATTATGATTCCATAAAATTTGTGCAGTACAAACTTTACCTCAATCAATTTTCTTTCGTAAGAACTGGCTAGTTCCTCATTGTTTTCTACTTGCTTTTGCTCTGGAATAGTAAATTCACCATCAGTGCTCCAAATGTTTGGCAGAACTAAAACAAAGAGATACCACAAATTAAAATGTTAAATTACATAAACATCTAACACAACCTGTTTAGAAGTAATAGCTCTAAAAGAAACAGTTATTAGAAGTATCAAAATAGGATGTAATATTAAACAGTATTACAAGTACTAAAATCCAGATGCTGCAGGGAGCTTTCTTGTGAGCAATATTTAGCCAGGTACTCTCAACAGACAATAATGCAAACTAAAAGCATTTGGCTGTTCTGTGACTACAGCTATCTAATATATGTAGGTAGTTACTGCAATTCCTACCCAAAACCTTTGAAAACTAAGCCTATGCTTCTCTTTTAAGTCTTTTTTCTACTTCTCTTCCAAAATATCATTTCATATTACTTGCACAGACTACTTACATATCACAGAAATTACAGAAAATAGGGCTGAGAATGGACATTCCACACTTCATCTAGTATTTCCTGTTTTTGCATAAAGCAGAATCAGCTGTAGTTACTTCATTCCTGACAGTTAATTGTCTAATTTGTTCCTAGAAACCTCCAATAATGGAGATCGCATGCTTCCCTGCACAATTTACTTAGATTTAAGTATTCTTCTCAGAAAGGTTTTCTTTATAGCTAATCAAACTTCCTTCACCTGCCATTTAAGCTCATTACTTCTTTTCTTATCCACAGTGAATGAAAAATACAGTTTATTCTATTCCTGTTCCTAGCTATCATTTATGTATTTGATGATCACTTTAAGGCCTATTCTAAGCAAGGCTCCTCTTCTCCAAGTGACACAAAATCAATTCAACTTTTCCTCACAGATCATGAATTTTTAAAACAACAAGTTAGCACATATAAAGTAAACAAGCCCTAATAAAAGAGAGGTTTAACAAATGCTTTCACCATTTTTCAAAACCTAAACTATGTATACATCCAATATAAGGTAGACAGAAGACACCATAATTCATCTGACTAAATAACTCTTGAGCCTGGGAACTGATTTTTGCTTCAAGGAAGAATATATACATTCAGAAGTTTATTATTATTTTAAGTGAATTTTGAAAACTATTTTAAGAGCTATTTCTTGTAAATCTTGCTTGAAGTTCTTCAGCCAGAAACTTTTAAGATCAGCATTTTCATATACATAATATTATTGTATCTAAGCAGGTTTGAAAAATGGTACACATTCAACTCCTGCTGATGGCTGAGAAATCAGGATGCTTATTTATTAAATATTTAAATACCAATATCAAACTGCTCAGTCTACGGCAGTGATCACATTTTGAAAGCTGGTATTATATTCTGAACTTGACACAGTTCTGACTCTTGGGCAATTTTTTTATAATCACATTTGCTGAGTGGTTTTTTGTTTTTTTAAGTCACCGAAAGGCGAAGTATTATGCTGAGTTTCATTTATCATTTTAGGAAACTACTTAAAAGCCATACTCAATAACATCTGATCAGATTATTGTAGCAAACGTGGATTCTTCTCTATAGTCATAAAAATAACAGCAGAAGCTCAATTTATTTTGACTCTTTCAAAATAGTTTCACAGAAAGTCTAAACACAGTGTTCTAAAATCTACAATACATTTAAAACTTTTGTTTTGGTATCATTTGGAAGAAGATAACCATTGTTGAAATTACTCATTATGATAACATAGGGCAGCAGTGAAATTAGTTGTACGCAACAGTTTATGCCTCCCTGATGAAGGCAATTTCCTAACATTACAGCAAAAGAGGACAGCTGGGAGTTTTCCAAGTTTAAACAGATCAGAACTCTATGTCCCTGTCTACATGTAAGGCTAGTTAGAAGTCAAGAACCTTAACCTGTAAGTGTGTAAATTAATACATAAGAAACCAACTTAAACTTAACTAAACTTAACTTAAAATGACAAAAGCAGAGAAAACAGTAGTTTCTTCATCCTATTTTCTTCACAAAATTGTCACAATCTCAGAACACAGTAATAAAACAGGTCTTGTAAATATACTCTGTAATCCTTTTAAAGATGTAAGCTAATTAAGAACAAA
This sequence comes from Aptenodytes forsteri, assembly GCF_000699145.1. Taxonomy (NCBI): domain Eukaryota; kingdom Metazoa; phylum Chordata; class Aves; order Sphenisciformes; family Spheniscidae; genus Aptenodytes; species Aptenodytes forsteri. Next base: position 2,721,511 of record NW_008795492.1, on the reverse strand, counting down.
ATGACTTAATACAAGTTGTTACGGTCACTTTAAGTTATACCACAACTGGAATTCAATAATTTGCCTGAAGTTACACAATTATATATGTACTGAAAAGTACAAATAGCTCTTTCTAATAATGCAAATATTCTTAATTATGAAGGCTCACATCTGAAAAATAGGAATGCCTACGATGAGATACTGCAAGTTATGTATATAAACCATGGGTGCAATAGTTTCTATAAATCTGGTAAAGGAAAAAAACTTCTTTGTTTCACTCTCCTTTTTTGAAGTGTATCTAAACATATTAGTTCTCAGGGATTGTTTACATGCTTAAGTACTTTTTTGAGTCAGAGGCCCCAGTGCTACTGAAAATTTCACATAAATCTCCAATGGCAGCTAAGAAAAAAAAAATTTGGTTTTATAAAAATACAATATGTGAAGTTAAAATATAAGAAAATATATTACAAATAGTGCATGTGGCTGAAATTTATTCTGGTCACTAATGATAAATATTACAGAAAATTACTGTGGATTTATTAAATATCCTTTGAGCATAAAGCATACATGTATTCATTTTTAGAAATGTTGGTACTGTTCCATCCCCCTTTTTCATCTATAAAATCTGACCATCCTACTCAGTTTCTATTCTTATCACTCACTAATTTGCATAATTTTAACATGGCAGAATATAGCTAGCCTAGGAATATTTTTTTTTCTTTTCCTATAATTACACTCATCATGGAAACTGTCAGTATCTAATGAAGGATAATTTCTGCTATTATAAGAAGCTTAAGCAATGGTTTTCATGAATAATTCTTAATATGAATCACTACACTCCAGCGAAGTCGGAAGTAAAAACGTGTTCTCACTAACAAAAATCCTTTTAAGGATGAATGAAGTTTTCAAACTGCAAGTAAGTATAGTGACTAGCCCTTAAGAGCAGAATTCATGAGTATTCATTCATACAGCCACTTATACGACCACAATATTGACCAAAAAAAAAAAGACAGATGGTGCCAATTTCTGAAAAGCCACCTCATCTCTCAAAACACCTTCTGTAGTCAGTGGAAATACAGGTTGCGCCAGAAGACGATTCAGGATCAAGACTCCAATTCATCCTGTCATGGACACTTCTATCACCACTGAAGAAAACCAGGTCATACTGCTGGTAACTCGTTATCTTTCAAATATAAAATCTTCTCCTTACAGTCAGAACAACTTAGCAAAGAAAGTGCAATGTCTGGTCTTAATACAGAGTCTATTTCAAATAGTCTGCAAATACAGATCGCCAAAACAACACTAACAGTATAATCTAGAGATACTAAATTTTCTCTCCTCAAAATAATTATTCTTATGTTCCAATAGCACATTAATTCACAGATTATTTCTTAAATTAAATTTTCATCTGATAGCTTTTTCTGGAAAGTTTCTTATTGAAAAAAGTAAGACTACCACATCTACCAGAAAATGCTCTGTAAAAATAAGTACAAAAATCTACATCGGTATTTTTCTCAAAAGGAAAAGATATCAAATATGTTATTTTCACTATTGGGAGATATTACTCTACCATGATTGGAAGAGATGAATAGGGCTTATAATTATGTCTTGCTAATGCCACTTTCATGTAAATGATTTCATTTGTTTTGGCGAAGACTCAGCAAGGAAAGCAAAGATTTCTTGATTGTTTCTACTCTGCAGTAATTTGATAGTATGCCATGATATAACATTCTTTTTGTTTGGTCTCAATCTGCATTACAAAACTGTTCACACAAAAGCAAATAGCCCAGTCAGAGATGCATCAGGGACAGTTCTCAGAAACAGAACTGTCATCTTTTCAGATGCTGGTATTTTCCAACAGGGGTAGGGCTGATGTCACTGGGTAGCATGTGGAAGCGTGAACCATGTCCCCAGCCACACTAGGATTGTTCTGTGTGGCTGAAGTGTTGGTTATGGACCAGAGCTTGCATAGTATTGGGTGGTTGGTTATCTACAGAGATCCATTCCAGGATCAATCAGAAAAAAGAAAAAAAAAAAAAGAAAAAAAAAAGGCAGATTCTTGTAAACCAGAGACATGGTTGTTTACTGGTTATTCTTTCATTGTCAGTTTTCATACAAGTCCCTGAGTCACTTCCATCATTTGGTTACTATACCTATGCCTCCAATAAACTCTGTCTCAATGGTAGCATACAGAAAAACAAACCCTGTGCATGGATTATTCCCCCCCCCCCCCCCTTTCTTTTCTTTCATTTTATCCTTACATTCCACTGTTTGACCTTCTCTTCTGAGCATCTGGACAGCACCTACATACTTCTTAAGTTGCACTTTTAGCACCTCATTTTCTCTGTTGATAAAAAGAACAGAATAAATAAATATTATTTTTTTCTCAAAATAGAGGAAAGTCCATTTCAATGGAAACAAACATACTACCTGTAATAATAAGCTTTATATGAGTTGTGTCATCAACATGGAAAAAAAGTAATGACTTACACATTAAATAATACATCAACAGCAGAGTACCAGGAAAACTAGTTTTCCAGGGCCACATAAACACATCAGTGAAACAGATTATCTCATAATCAAAAACTTTTCATTAATTGTTTAATTTAGATTTTTCTATACTATGCTACATTGATGGCAGAAAAATGATACAGTCTATCTAAATCAACAGTCGATTAAAAAAATAAGGATGGGATACTAGACAAGGAAATTCAGAATGGCCAGTATAAAATTAGATAATCATTTTACTAGCTGTCTAAGTATTTTATTACAAGCAAATAAGAATTCAGCTTTAGAAACAGACTTTATCATTGTAAGAAAATGCCAACACTTCAGCAACAATATTCAAGGTAAAAGTTTTCCACATACCATACCACATACCTAAACAAAAACTGTAAGAGAAGAAATTAAGTTAATCCCTTTGACTATTATATTTCAGTGCCTGTGCCTGTCTCATTTTTCTTTGGAAAGTACAAGTATTCAAACCAGGTACTATCATAGCTCCACCTAACAACATTAAGCACCTTAGTTTATATTTGGGGGGAAATAAAAAGGATTCTAACTGATTGAATTTTAAACAAAGCTGACAAATCACATGTCTGAAAATTCAATTATCTGTCTAAGCCCATTCAGTTAACCAAGTATGACAGAAGTATTTACACAGAAGAAACATAACTAAAATGTGTTGCAAGAGAGTGAATTCAGACAACTTTTACTCTTCTTTAAGAAAATATCAGGGGTGAAATACATAGTTGCCACAGGTGTAGCATGTAACATCACACACAAGAAACCCACAACTGGTTAGAGAGAAGAGAGAACATGGGCAGGTCAAAATCATGCCAGAGGAGCGGTACAAGCTCTAGGAATTATGAAACCCTAGATACATAACAGATTACAGAAAGCTGTAAACATATTATACACAAAAAGGTAGGCATATTATTTATGTGAATTTATTTAAGAATGAGAAGTATTCAGAAACACATGCAAATATGTTTGATGGTCCTCATCATACTACATATATAAATACACACACACAAAATATATATGTTATACACACACAAACTGCTGTTGTGAGCAATGCCATATTTATATATAAAAACCCTAGACTGGTACTATATTCATATTTCTATGGATTTCAAATCAGTTTTCTGAACTATGTAACCTCAATTTTATTCAGTCCTTTAGTAGGAAGTTGCTAAATAATTGAGAAGAAACTATTGATTACCCAACTATCAAATTTTAACAAAGTCCTTGATGATTTTATGCATTTTACGATACTTTTCATTTCCTAGACTACAAAGAACAAGTCAGTTTTTCTACCAGAGATGGATTATAATATATTAAAACAAGTCTAAATAATTCATTCATGAAAAAAAATACTTATATGACAGCTAGACAAAAAGATTTCTCACCAGAAGCGTAAATATATCTGCATGGAAATAACTATGTATAATTACAATATATTGAGTTTAGGATTCTCAGGATTCTCATGAAATACTCATACACCATCTTGTTGCTACATTTGAGAATAGACTCAGTGCCTTCTTGTCTGTACTGAGACAGCATAAAAAAAAAGCAAAACATTTTTTACTATTGTGCCTATCAACTTAAAATCGACACAGTACAGATGAACTTCAGAAAGACTTTAATTCACTTAAGGTTTTTGATACAAGACTGAAACTCAAAGCAGGATACTATGGCCCAGTCACAATTTTCTAATATGCCTCTTCATCATCTTATTACTTCTCATTCTTGGACATCTCTTTCTCATTACTACTATTTAGCTAGATTCCAAAGAGGGCCCATCCTGATATATATGAATTTATATAGCTCTTTTTATCAGAGCATGTTTAAAAAAAAAATTAGCAAGCACTCACTAAAGTCTTTAATGACTTCAAGAGGCATTATATCAGATATTCATAACAAGTATTTTATAGGAGGAGAAACTCCTGTATAGAGTTAAGGGTCAGATTTGCAGAAATTCTTGTCCAGCTGACCCAACAGTACTACCTATTGTTGAGGATGTTAAATACTTCTATGTGAAGGCCCCAGCTTTACTTTTGCAACTTTTCCAAACTTTACCACCTAACTTGAAGCAAAACTGCTAGCCTGTTATGAGACTAGTGATAAACACAATGCTTTCAGCATCTTTTGAAGTGCTTCAAACATTTCCACATTCTGTGCTGAAGAATAAGTGACAAGACTGCAAGTACAGGTTGAAAGGGATAGAGAAAAAAGAAAGAAAAAAAAAATCAGGCTGAAATACATGGGAAAACAAAGACAGAGAACTATGCCACTAAAAGCACACCCATCTCCAAAACCTCAATTATAACAAATTACCCTGCCTGATCATTTCTCCTATGTTAATAAGTAGGCTGAAAGACAGCATGATAATATGTCATTTTACCCTATATCAGCTCAATGATAAGAGGATGACAATCTAGCATTCCTACAAATTACTCTTTTTGCTCAAACGGCACAGGTCTAGTGTGTGTTGTTGATTAAGCTTTATACCACTGGTGATTACTCATGCAGAACAATGATACAAGACATACTTTTCCTTGATTGATTATAAAACTAGGAAACTGCACATTAAGAGCTACATTGAAAAAAATACTAAGGTTTGAAATGCAATCACACACACACAAAAAAAAAAGGATTTAAAGCATCCTATGAAACCAGAATTTAACTCCTCCCCAGGTCTCTTTATGATTTATTATTATTTGGGTACATACAAGAAGCAGATTAGCAGAACATCTTTGAAGCTTTATGTCTTCAAGACAAAGAAAAAAACATATGCATTTCCCCACTTTTTTTTCCTTAAGACAAAGTTAGTTTCTGATAGAGCAGAGCACATTTATCTCCAAAATCTCTCCAAAAGCATGACTAGAGAAATACAAACACATTTAAATACAGCAACTTCTAAATGCCACACATCTATAACAGCAGGATAAATTTTATTCCATCTGAAGCTTTTTCAAGCGACTGTATGAGTTTCTCCATAGCTCTGTGACTATTCTCCAAAGAAAACCAGATAAAGGTATTTCCACGTTCCAATAAACACTTTATTTACAAGCTAATACAGTAAGGATCAACCTTTTTTAGCAGAGTATATTTTATTCTATAGCACTTTCATCCAGTGAAATTCCTTAAGAGGTAACTAAACTCTGTGGTTAGCTTTTTGCTTTAGTACTTTTCCTGAAGATAAATCACAATATTACAAAATTATGTGTATCCACTCTCAGCCATTAACAATGTCTTTGCTTAAAACCAGAGGAAAAATACAATACTAATTATGGTAATGAATCAGTACATAACAACAACTGCATAACAACAACTGATGCAAAGAGAATAGGAATGTAAGCGTCAAAACCTTAAATGGTGATACATGAGTAACTTCTATCAGTTCTCTAAAATGGAAGATACCACCTCATAAAATCCCTAAAATTGAAAGAATTTCTATTCTCAGACATACTTGAAAATTCACCAGAAACCACTGTATGTATTCACAAATTATAGGAAAAATCTTAAGCATCCTACTAAACTCCTGTACTGAAACCAAAGTCAAAGAAAGGAAAAACATTCAGTAAATTTCTTTCAAGAACATGCATATGGTCAGGGCTTGTTTATACACCAATAGGTGACTGGCATTACTAGTGTACGGTATCCTTTCTGCCAAAGCTATGAAATAAAACATTAATAGTAAAGGATTTACTTTTCAATGGCAATATTTAGTGACATTGATCATACTACTACAGAAACAAAATATTGTTTTAGTGAAATTTTCTTTAAATATTCATGAATGCTACACAGCCACGGAACACCTTAGCAACAACAAATCTGCTTATTTATTATCTTTTTTGGAAAACTATCTGGAATGACAAGAAATGATGAATTATATAATAAATGTAAGTTGTCAAATACCTTTAATTCCCTGCCTAATTTTGAAGCAAAAATAATTACACTTCCTCTCAATTTTATTATTTAAAAATTAGCATTTAAAGAAACACTGCCTAAAGAAAATCAAAACTACTGTAAGAATGATAATTTTTTTTTAGCAGCATAGAACAAGTTCGCATTTTGGGAAACATATACCTGACTTTTATGTATATAATAAATGAAAAGACAGCATGTAATATTACTGATAAATGCATATCCTCACCAACAAGTTAATTCATGCCAGGAAAAGTAGCAACTGTTCCCTAAGGACTCTCATACCGAGAGGATGAATGTAACAGGATAACAAGCAGCATGTTCTCACATCAAAGGGAGGAAAGCGTGGAAGAGAGATGCTATTCATATGGAACACAGCAGTAGATCAGCCCCCCTGCTGGGACTTCTGCTGTATTCTTGGAGAAGGACCAAGGCCCCGCAGGTGAAATCTCCCCCGCCTCCCTTGTGCTATAGCATCCCTTTTAAAAACTATCATTATGGGGGAACAAGGGGAGTTGAAGGAAGTTGGGTTATTTTCCAGTAATGTCCACAAAGTTTCTGTGACAGAGTGTTATGCTTATTGAGGCATGTATATATACACCAAGCACAGTTAAGGTCTACCATGCAAGTCAAATTAGGTGCATCTTATGTTCATCAAAATAAGATTTCTGGCTGTTAATACAAATTAATACCAGTAAGAAACTCTTTTATAAAATCTGACTTCCAAAAATTGTATTAAAAGATTAAAGAACAATATGCCTTTAAGTTACGATTTTTGTTGCAGAGGAAGAGGCCTTATAGGACTTACTTTCCTATACCTTAACAGGAAAAAAAAAAAAAAAAAACACAAACCACCACCACACAACTGCTTCTTGAAAAAGATACAAAAATTTCTCTAGGGCTTCTGTAAAATGAGCATAGTAACAAAAGAATTTGAAAAAGAGTAGTTTCTCATATATCTCAACTATAGTGGCCTGAAAAATACTGTAATTAAGTTTCTGGCACAAACATCAGATACGAACAAGTGCTTTCTGTGGAGCTTACTCCTAAAATGTGTCTTATTTCTAAATTCAGGCTTACCAAAAAAAATCAAAACAAACAAAAAAACCCCAAACCAAACCAAACAAAAAACCCACACAAAATCCAACAGATGTCTATGTCTTGATAAAAAACCTTAGTGTTTTAGAAAACACTATAAAGGTACCAAATCTCCAAATAATAAAAAAGCTTTCTGTGGAGCTTACTCCTAAAATGTGTCTTATTTCTAAATTCAGGCTTACCAAAAAAAATCAAAACAAACAAAAAAACCCCAAACCAAACCAAACAAAAAACCCACACAAAATCCAACAGATGTCTATGTCTTGATAAAAAACCTTAGTGTTTTAGAAAACACTATAAAGGTACCAAATCTCCAAATAATAAAAAATTATGCATGAATCTTGAGCATTAATTGACATAAACAGTGTACTGCAAGAATATGTAGAATCTATATACAGAGGTTGGGCTAGATGACTTCCAGAGATGTCTTCCAACCTGAATTATCCTATGATCCTCCTATTAGGAGGTGCAAGATCACAATTAATTGTAATCATATATACCCTAAATGAAATAAGAAAAATGAGAACCATTACTCAAAGAAGTGGAAGTTGAACCATATACAATATAATGAGATTATAGTATAAAACCAATCTCTGAAAATACTGTAACGAGGAATAATGCGATAAACTTAACTGCTTGTCATGAAAGACAAACACCATATGCATGATAAACTGAAAACTATTCTCATGATAGCTTCACAACACAGACTGTGTTCAAACCTAAATTATGAAAGGGCTCTATCTTAGCATTGATATCACACCTGAAAAGGCAAAAAAATGGCTTTGTGGATAAGAAATATGAGGAAGTTGTTTATCTTATGAAATAACGTATCTCACTCTTTTTATAAAATGTTTTTGTAACTTGTGACATGTCACCAACTAAGCAGGAAAAAAAAAAATCATTTAATATAGGAATATTCAAATTAGTTTTCACAAGCAGAGACAAGAGATATTTTTTCCTGTCTCTAAGAAGCTGCTTAAGGTAAGTGATGCAATCATTTCAAGATGCACAACACATTATTTCACCCATCACTGGAGCACTACGGCTCTGAATGAAGCGTTGTAAACCAGATTAATATAAAAGGCCAAATCCAAAAGCAATGTGGCTTAAATAACACATACGCTAGATAAGAGGAGGCAGATTAGGTTACAGAATGTACAGTAAACAGAAGGTACATAAAAGTGTAAGATAAAGTATAGTCAAATTCTCATCCCCCATTTCCCTACACAGTGCATTATCATCTTCTCTTTCTATCTGCTTTTCTTGCTACAAAGCCTGTCCTTTGTAAAATGCTTTTCCCCAACATTTCTGAATACTCTAAGAATATGCAATCTGAGATTATCCAATTTCACAGTCAACTTCAATAAATTTCTTTGCCTCACAAAGGGATGTAATAGTATTCCATACAGAAAAAAGAATCTCAATTTAAAAACTTTAGCATTGCCAAGAAGCCACTGGCACAATACGTCCATGCAATTTGAGACAGGCTCATTGACAAGGGGAAGGGAAAAAAAAAAAAAAAAAAGGAAAACAACAAAAAAACAGTTTACAAAATTATATTAGGGAGTCTATTTAGTCTATTCCATCCAAAGGCTAGGAAACAGGTTGAATGCTGAGACTGCTCCTTTTGAAACAATATCATAACTGTATGAAAGAGCTATTCAAATACTTCACATGGAAGAATGAGATTACCACTACTTGAAACTAAAATGACCTAAGAATTTTTCCATTTTTCAAAGAGAACTTAGGAAACTCAAGAAAATTTCTCTAAGTAAGCTAGCATTTTGTCTAGGAGACCAGAGACTCTTCGGAGAGTCTAGGAGACCAGCTGAATGAATCAATTTTTGAGATATCCAGAAGTAATAATTTCAACACTGACTGATGTGTCACTGAAATTTGTGTTCTCAAAGCCTTGAGGAAGATACTTACGTCAGATTCTTCACAAGAGCTTTAGGGACACACATAAATATCAGCTCTCATAATCCGAAGCATAATAGTTCATCAAATTACAATAGTCAGATTGTTACTGAATGATTTTCCTTGTCTTAAGATGTTCAGAATATTACAATTGAGGAAGTTTTTCTACTCTATTCATGTGACCAATTGTTTTCAAGGTTAACAGTGAGATTTCACTATTACAAAATATCTGAAACTTAGTATCCTCTCACTCACCTAGCGTATCATGCAGCACTTACAAAGCATTTCCAAAATTTTTGTTATTTCAAATTCTTCAAATTATTCAGCTTGCCCAAATTCCTGGTTTAAAAAGTTATTTATTAAAAAAAATGTACTACTCTTACTATTGCAGCAGCATCACCTACAGTGTACAAAGTGAACCAACGAAAGAATTTAGAAGAAAAACCTATATTCCAAAATACCTATATGCAAAGTTTCTTACATGCTAGAAAGTGAGTTGCAATGAATCATTGAAGAAATGCATCCAAAGTCCAAAATAACCAGTGGCACAAGAATTTGTTGTACCTAAGCAGCCCCCAACACTGTTTTTATCACGTGACAAGGTAAACTGACTTTGAGAAGAACAATCAACACAACATACCCAGTCTCCGTAGCAATAAGAGAAATGAAACAAACTTGTTCAAAAATAACAAGTTAGTCTAAGCGAGCATCTCTTTAGATCTTGTTATAAAAGCTCCTTATCTATTCTTTAAAAAGGTATGTGCATGACAAATATCTGATTCACCCATATGTCACTGCAAATTCTAAAACTGTGGGGGAAGTGAGTCAAAGAAATATGAATATACAATTCCTATAACCTGAAACGTGAATATTAAATGATGAACTATTTGCATTGTCTCAATTGCCCTACATCACATGAATGTCAAACCCACTTATGCATATCGCTCCCTCCCTCAAAGTTAGTAGTTCTGTTTGATGTGTCATCAGAAGCAGAATTAGTAACGTTCTAAATACTTTTTTTTTTTTTTTAAAGAAAGCTTTATATTTATCATTTTCAGATACTAGTTCTGCTATGCAATAAAAACCTTATAGGAATTTCAGCTGTGGTACTTCACAATTGCCACTAAGCACCCTGCCTGCACATGCAGAAAACAAACACTTCTCTCTGTGATAAGGCACAGATTACTAATCTTATTTAACATTTGGGATAGGTTTGTTGTTTACTATACATGTGAATCATCCCCAAGATCTTAGGCATCATAGGTTACTCTAGCACTTGTTTAGAATTGTAAGAAGAAAATCACACTATTACAGCTGCATTTACCTTCAAAAGTCTTTCTTAAGCTAAATCACATTTAGACAAGGGGAGGGTTAAAATTCTTTTCTTTCAGCATAGCTGTGGCACAAAGTCAAACTGGAGGCAAGTCCTACTTGGGGCCAATGTTGTTTAACACCTTCGTCAATGACCTGGATGCTGGGACAGAGTGCACCCTCAGCAAGTTCACAGACAATACAAAACTGGGGAGCAGCTGATACACTGGATGGTTGTGCTGCCATTCAGAGGGACCTGGGCAGGCTGGAGAATTGGACTCGGACAAATCCCTTGAAGTTCAACAAGGGGAAATGCAAAGTCCTGCATATGGGGAGGAATAGCCCTAGGCACTCATACATGCTGGGGACTGGAAAGCACCTCTGCAGAAAAGGATCCGGGAGTCCTGGTGGACAACAAGCTGACCACAAGCCAGCAATGCCCCCTTCGCAGCAAGGAAAGCCAACAAGAGCATCTTGCACCACATTAGGAAGAGCCTTGCCAATGGGTCACTGCCAAAAACATTGCCCAGAGGGGCTGTGGAGTCTCCATCTGTGGAGATATTCAAAACCTGACTGGAAATAGTCCCGAGCAACCTGTTCCAGCTGACCTTCCTTGAGCTAGGGGGAAGCAGTTGCACCACTTCAGAAATTGGTAGTTGATACTGTGTGGCGACAACTGTTGCTTTTGATAGAGTGGTTGATAAAGTGGTCAGCCATGAAAACCTGACAACAGGACAAGAAAAAAAAAATCAGCCTAAGGAAAACAAAGTCATGCTTAAATAATCAGATATAAGGAAGACAGACCAGATGGAAATGTCACTGAAGAGGATGGATAATCCATTCTTTACTGCTTACACACACAAGGGTACATACGGAAGGGTATCTGTGTCAGCAGCAGTTGTCACTGACATATTCTATATAACTGAAAGCAATAAAGACAAAAATATTCCGACTCAATTTAAATGACACTAGGACCACTCGGCACAATTTCTACTGACTGAAGTAAGAACTTGCTGGGAGGAGAGGGGTCCCCATACTAATCTCAGAGTGGAACTATATAAGACATCTACCTGAGGAAATACTGTAGAGAAATATTAAAATGAAATAGTCTCCAAAACAAGTCCTCACTGGCTCCAGGTCTGACCTAGAATCCCAACAATCTAGCTTCTGTATTTTTGAAAAAAACTATGTTTTACGCATGCACCAAAGCAGCCATTTCCACTACTAAAATGAGCGTTTCATTATTCTAGGACAGCAACATCAGTCTGTTCACAATAAACATTGACACGGTGTTTCTGTTCCCCTCCCCGCCCCCTTATATTTAAAAGCTGTATCAGATTTGAGGTTTGGAAAATACTGTTTGCAGACAGTGCTAGGTACTTCAACAACATTAAGAATATCATATATCCAATAGAAGGAAAAACCCCAGGACCTTGATATTGTAATTTGTTCCAGACTGGGCACACAGCTATACCAAGAAACCCCCAAATATCAAGTAAAATAGAAATGAATTAAAAAAAGAAAAAAGGGAAGGGGGGTAGAACTGGACAAAACAGATATATGAAGAGAGAAAAGTCTTCTTATATTTACCTTACACGTACATGTATTCCTTTGTATCTAGTCTCATTATCTAATTCCTCTGGAGCTGGGTTTTATGTTTTATTAATACTTTAAACTCTCACTTACACCTAACAAAGTAACGGTGGTTTTATTAATACTTTAAACTCTCACTTACTGTTAACACCTAACAAAACAAAAAACACAAACCCATTAAATTTGACAGAAAATCTTCCAAAGGCTTTTTGGAAGCCAAAAGGCTTTTTTCAGCTTAAATTCAACTGAAGTCCATGGGATTTTTAGTCCTAAATCACTTATGTTCCTCTGAAAACTAAACTACTTGAAAATTATTTTTTCTTGTATGCAGAATTTTTTATTCCCTTGTTCCACTACTGTTACTTTTTATGATACTTTCAGCACTTCTTACCGTGCCAAGGCTTGGACTTTCATGGCATGTCGCTCTTCCTGTTCTGCTACTTTCCTTCTCCAGTTGTCCATTTCCTGCCTTAGCACTGCAGAATGCTCCATCTCTCCATCAAGCAGATTTCTCAGAGATCTGGAAGAAGTCAGCAGCCTCTGTTAGAACACTGCAAACTCTACCTAGTAATTAGAAGATACTCTACGAATCACAGAGTAGGTTGCCTGAATGATACCATTAATGTCACCCTAAAATTTCATTATTCAATGTAATAAATTCACCTGATTTGATTATACAAAGGAAAAAGAACCCAATCAAAACAGTTGTAAGTGCTTACTATTAATTTGTATTACAATCTCATCAACATGCCCAAAGCACAACCTATTATGGTATCTACTGTACCACCACGCAGAAAGAATTTATTATAGAAAACAGCTTATAATCTGGTTTCAGTGCTTCAGTGTAAGTCCATACACCTCAGGAATAATCTATAAGCAATATATTTACTAGCAAGAGCAGGAGAGAGGTGGGGATCTTGTCTCTACTGAGAGCACTGCCACAGACCTCTGTGTAAAACCTTTGATGAGATAGCAAAGGTCAGCATGATGCATAATGGTAAAACCCAAAGCATCCTGGTCCTTCTGCCAAAAAAACCGCAAAGCTGAATGGGGCAGTAACTTGCAATTATGGGAGTGGGGAGGATAAGAGGCAGGAAAATGGGATCAGTTGGTATTCTCGACGTTTAAAAAAAAAAAATTAAAATAGCTATAGAAAAATGTCAATTACCAAAATAGCCCTACTACAGCATAACAACAGTATGTCTTGAATACTTTTGTATTTTCATTCATCTAATGATGTGTTCCAATAGACTAAATAAATACAAAGTAGGTTTAATAGCATTTTAAATAAGTAACTTATCATTTTTACATTTACATCATCATTTTGCCCCAATTGAACATAAAGACACTCACAAATGCCAGCCACTTTCAGCGCACCATTGTTAGCTATCCTACATCACTTCTGCACCAGAAGGGGAAAAAAGGAAATTTTCTGAATATTTGTATAAGGACAAACTTATACTCATTTGGAAAGCTATCTTAAGAGATCTTAAGAATCTTTTGGCTATAAGTTTTGGTTTTGAAAAAACTACAACTGGCAAAAGCTCCCAAGAAGAAAGAGTTATATGTGATTCGAGTTCAAAGGGAAAAGTTGACCCGCAAACATTATTCTTCAGTATCAACATTTGAATATTGAAGTATTAAGCTTACCTTTCACAGAAAAATAATATACACATCAAAAAGATTACACAAAGATTATGCATAGCTTTACACAAAGGACAGCTTGTATTAAAGAACAAATTTTTTTAAATTATAGTGCTTCTTGACTAGAAAAAGAAAACTACCTATTCTGTTCTTCCAGTTCATCCTTTCTATTCATCATGGCCACAATAGCTTGACGAAGTTCATCTAAAGAGAAGGGACAAAAAAGATTAATTTCTGTGTGTATTTTTGCTCATTTCAGATCTAAAAGTCATGTACATAGTGGCACTAATTCAGCAACACACTTAAGATGATGCCAACATCATTTGCTATTCAGCAAAGCACATAAAAATGCTCTTAATCTCATCACTCATTTGAGCAGTCTTTCAAAAATGGTATTATTTAACACAGTATCAGAAGTATTGATCAAATCAAATTAGTCTGCATCTGGCTTTAATACAAATGTTTACAAGTTTGCCTGTGGCTGCAGCTGTTTTGCTTTAGTCACAGACGTATGGGACAATGCACCTTTTCACTACATGCATATTAATGAGAAACACTGTTACTTGTTTAACTTCTTCAAATTGTTTGTTTTCCTTGCTATAAATTCTGGCACAGGAAATATAACTATTACAGTGAGACCAGAGTAGAGAGAATGTCATTGCTTCTTCATGGCATTTCTTGTCAAGCGCAGTCTTAAAGACTGTCTTAAAGACGATGGGATTTCTGCATCTTGTAATTTCCTATAAAAACCTTTTTATTTCCTATAAATACCTTAAAAAATATTTTCTGTCATTACATCAAGAATAAAAATTTTAAAAAAAAAGTTATGACAGAATTTTAGAATTTTTGAAGACTTCTTTAGGGTTAGGTTTAACACTGATACCAGAGTAGCTGAATACCATACAGAAAAGTGTCAGCTCAAAGCGCTGCAGTTTGGAATTTTTGAAGACTTCTTTAGGGTTAGGTTTAACACTGATACCAGAGTAGCTGAATACCATACAGAAAAGTGTCAGCTCAAAGCGCTGCCTCACCTGGGGTCCTTCTGCTATTATAAAGGTTTTACCATATAACTGTACAGCTGTACTATTACTATTTACTATAAATTTACAGAAAAATATTAGGACTTAATCATCTAATCTAAAACAGATTCTGACTTCCAGATCTTGCATGAATACAAGAAATACAACAGGTCTTCAAAGATTTGAATACATCAGGATGGATATATGTCCTAAACTAGATTTTTTTAAAAATTTCATTAACAATTTCATGTATGTTAACCAATAATTTTATGAGAGCTTCTGCAGGGACACAATTATATTAAAACAGTTAAATGAAATGCTCCTACGTTTATATATAATAAATCAGCCAATTCTGTTCTGCAAGGATTCAAAGCAGATGTCAGCAAAATTTTGTGCTTTTACTGAAAACACACTAACAGAACTGGTATTACGTAATTTCTTCAAGTAAGCAAAGCTATTCAACAATTTTTTTCCCCCTTTACATTCAGTTCACCTATTTACCCATATATTTCTTAATATTTTCTATAGTTACAGAAATTTTTGCCAGTTCAAAAAAACCTTAACATTGTCCTGTGGACCAGATTAAGCCTGCCAAACTCTAGTAGTGGACAAAACATGGAAGTTTTTACTATATCAATCAAATGTATCAGTCAGTGCAGACACCACAATTCCAGTCTGGCACTGGTAATCTGCTGGTAAACCCCCCTTGCAGGATTCAGCAGGGGTCTCATATTGCTTGAAATCAGCCAATCCAATTTCTTCATGCTAGATTTTTTCCAAAACATTTCTGCTTCTTTGGCCATGGAGAAAGTTGACAATTATTTTCCTACCCATTCCACATTACAGCTTGAGAACTAATTGACATTAGCAAGAAACATTTCAGTAGGTCATTAAGAAGGATTTTGCACTCCATTAATTCAGTACAGAAATAATAATTATTTTTCTACAGTAACTTAGCATCTTTAAATGAGTTCTCTATACAGCTATCAAAAAAAAAAAAAAAAATCTTGTAGAAGAGCCAAAAGTGAAATTTGTGGGTATTAAATACTAACACACATAAAAAAAAAAAAAAAAAAAGATCTGCACACTTCTGCTTTCTCCTTCGATAATATTACTTGCATTCAAAACCAAAGCTGTGATTACATGGCTACTTTAATCAGTCCTCCTAAGGCTGTGCTTTCAGCAAAAAGGACATTCCAGCTTGCCTTACCCATCATGGCTACCACCTCCCTTGTTCTGGTACTGGTGTTTATACACACACAGTGTCCTAGCAGGAACTGATCCAGCTCAAAATTGGTTTTGTTTTGTTTTTTTTTTTTCTGCTGGGCTACTTTTCAGACAAGCAGTTGCCAAGTGATCTTACTGTTGAGTTTAATACAGTTGCTGGCATAAGGCACATAGCAGAAAGCAGTCAGGGCAGAACAGAACACCTTTTTAGTCAATAAGGATGAGGAATAAAAAGTGGAATACCCTTTTTGGCAAGAGTAAAGTTCATATTGCATTGAAGTGACAGGTAACTACTGCAATTTAATGGAAAGATTATATATGACAAAATATGCTGTGCTCCATTATTTTCACGACTATTTTTCGAAAGATGGTCTATAATAGCTTCTACTGACTAGCATTTATTTGGGGGTGGAGTGGGGTGGAACCCCACCAAACCCTACATTCCGAGATTTAAGTATTATATTTAGCTATAAAACATCAAACTTGGTGATCATGAAACTCAACACACTTAGTATTCTTTTGGTCATGATGAGACACTGACACTTTGAGGGCAGATTGGAAAGGTTAGGGGTTTTGAGGGTTTTTTGTTTGGGTTTTTCTGTGGTTTGTTGGTGGGGTTTTTTGGCAGTGGAAAATGGTGGGTTGCAACAGTCCTGAAAGAAATAATACACAGTGTTGTGATAATGGACCACAATCCGTCAGCCTACCTGTGAAATAAAAAATTGTTCTAAGGATGAGGAAAATAGAATAATCCAGTAAGTGTTCAAGCCTTGTACAAGTGTACAACACAAGCCAAAAACATCCATAGTAAGCTTTCAGTACAGTAACACTCTACAACAAAATAAAGATCTTCAACTATATAGTTGAATTGAGAATCCTCCTCAAGAAAGCATCAAGCCAATGTAATTTTAAATATTTCAAGAGTGTCATTAAAATATGATAATGCACAATCTGAGTTAGTTGCTATTATTTCTCTGACTCTGAATAAATTAAAGCCGTTGCTACTCAGACAAGTTATTGCAGTGCTGGTTCTGCACTTATGCTGGGGTGACTACTCTACAATAATTGCCTGCATTCATACTCAGTCTGTTTAAATGTGTACTGACTTATTAACATTTAAACAGTGAAGCTGCTATAAATTGTCTCAATTTTTCCAATTTTACCAGCCTACTCAAATTGTAACCTTAACTTGCCTAATAACTTAATCTTCTTTCCCTTATTCCACCCAGAATCTTTTGCATGAGTAGAGAGTTGAAATCCCATCTTCTCTCACTCCCCTCTCCAACACACACATAAGTAAGCAGAGCATGAAAGCAAGATTCTGTGAAAATCAGAAACTTTAATTTCATGATCTTTTGATGCAAGTAACTGAATAGAACTAAAAGGACACCATTCTATTTAATTCACGCATAACATTCAAAACTTTCAAAAATCGTAATTTCTTACTCTCACTTATGCTTCTTGAAAAATTTTAGCAGCATGTCAGAACAGTCAGCTGAATGCAAACAAAGTAAATCCAGTATCATACACTGCAGCAGGTTCACTTCAAATCTGCCGGAACAGCCACAGTTCATAAGCTTTTGTCTGTGTGTTATGCTTGCCTCTGAGATCAGTGTATGATCATAACCTAATTTTTTCAGCAGACTTATTCTCATTCACTGCGTGGGTTAGAGAAATTTTTTTTTTTTTTTTTTTAAATAAAACAGTGGGAGGATGGCCAAGTATACCCACTTGAGAAAACTGTTTGATGTTAGAGTTTACATCCTACTTCTGAACTGCTTTGTGCTTGATATGTCATATATTCTGTATTTTTTTTAAATAAAACAGTGGGAGGATGGCCAAGTATACCCACTTCAGAAAACTGTTTGATGTTAGAGTTTACATCCTACTTCTGAACTGCTTTGTGCTTGATATGTCATTTATATTCTGTAAAGTAACATTAATGGAAAGAGATACACTACTGTTATTAAGGATCAGCTTTCAACACCAACATATTTAAAATTCAAGTGATAATCAGAGTTTCATAAAGACAGATATAATAAGATAACTAGTGAGGTCTTTCAAATTATGTAATCTTAAGAGATATTTTTGCAACAACTTCTTAAAAAAAAGGATTCCCATGTGCAAACCAGTAATTCCAAACCAGGTCTTTCCTTATCAGTAAAAGAAGATAACAAAAATCAAGGCATGTGCTAATTAAATTTTTCATATTAACCCTCACTTTTTAAAACACCAAAAATTATCTTTTATTTGTTGAAAGCAAGTATTTGCTCTAAAACATTTTTTAATTCACTTGCATACTACATGCAAAATCGAGCTTCTATAAAGCTTTTATAAGATCACATTCAGAGCATGAAATATATAAAAAGTGCCATGCTTTAAGAAACACCTGTCAACTTCCCAGCAACCTCCAGAAAAGTCATAAGTTTCATAACTCTTCTGCTGTTTAGCCAAAGATTGGATAAGTATGATTTGCAATCACCTGTTATGAAGAATGAGCTGTAAGTGAAATCATCTCTCAGTGTACACAAGGTCATGCAGCACTCCTCTGCAATCCTGCAGATAGAATATCAGGGTGGGCTGGGAGCAGTCTACAGGAATGATTTTTTTTATTTTCCCGAGTGCAAATTTACACAGATATTTTCAGAGACAAACAAAACTTCCATCTTAAATCAGAAGTCTGACCTTTAAAGACATGCTCCCTAAGCTGCCTGCATGAACATTGGCTATTAAGGCTTTATTTAGTGCTCCAAAATCTTGTAAATATTATCCTGTCATGTCACTATTAATCGGGCAAATTTTAGTAGGAAACAAATCAGACAATACAGTGTTGGCCTTCTACTTTATAGAAGGGTCCTGACCAAAAAAAGTCCATAAGATGAACTGCAGCTTTTTTCTCAGTGATGAAATTTATACACCCTCTTTCCACAGCTGTGCTTTCGGAGAAGTCACAAGAATTTAGTACCTGTCACTAACCGGCGGCAACCAAGTTACAGAACAGGTCAGAAGCTATTTAGAGGACAAAGAAAGTACAAAAACATACACCTTATTTACTTACACAGCCAGGATAAAAATATAATATGTAGGTTTGATTATTCAGTGAAGTTCTTCAGTGATCATGAAAAACTGGGGGCTTCCTCAAGAATATATGAAAAAATATGGAATAATCATAGAATCATTAAGGTTGGAAAAGACCTCTAAGATCATCGATATGGAATAATGTACAATGCTACAACCTTTGCTAACCTTTGTGGTTAAGCCCAACTTTAAAAACTGAGAAAAATTATAGTGGAAAAACTAAGTTCCCAATTATTTACTAAAAATAGCACTATAATCAAAGAACCTTGTAAAGAAGGACACAAGTAGCATCCTAAAATGAAAGTTTTGGAGCTTCCTTTTTCTCCACTGCAAAAACAAAACAGGGAGACTTGTGCTGGTGGAACAGATTTTTCTGGTGTAAAACAATGCTGAAAATATAAACTTCCAATGACAATAATTAAAGCAGACATAAAGTTGACTGTGATTCAAATATGACAAGATAAATACAATTTTTTAAAACTGGAAAATGACATAATGGAATAGGCGCATAAATATAAAACTTCTGACAGACTGAATTCCTTATAAAATTGGTTATAAGACGTAACAATCTGTAAAGTAGGGCAAGTTTTCAAATTATGTCTAACATACACAGTGAAACTCTAACTCTATGGATTAGTATTTCTCTGGAGCGGTATTAGTATTTTTTTGAGATGTACCTGCTGCTAAGTTAACCTATACCTTACAAATGCATGGGACAAATTCAGAAAGATCGTTCAAAATGGCAGAAATTTTAAATTACAGTTTCTCATAATTTTCTAGCCTGCATAGCAAAATAACCGAGAAAAGGTTAGTGCTGTACTGGTAAATTGGAAAGGAAGCAGGAAAAGAATAGATTTAAAAAAAGAAAAAAAAATTCATTTCAGGCTTTGTCTTCAGAAGTAAGAAGCACAAAAATCCAGCCACTGGAGACCTCACAGCTTTTCTCACTGCACTATTGCATTCCATTTTTCTTGTCTGATGTGTTAGAATTAGTTGCTATGCAACCAAACTATAAGCCTCACCATTTAATAATTCTTCTGCTAATTGCAATAGAGAAAAAGAGCTTCAGTGTCTGGCTTTGTCATAGCACTAAATTCTTCCTGTACAGAGAATCTACGACCAATAACAACAAACTTGAAAAAAGCATTTTTATTGAAGGTATCTGGGATCAGCTATAATAAAGGTGTTAACTTATGTATTAGTCAGATGAATTTTGATTATAATGATAATTAGATTATTTACTAAGTGTTCTACTGGTTTATAGACTGTTTTGACATGCTTCCCCGCTTCCTTCCACCAAAACCTTCTCTGAAATGGGAAACTAATGATAGCGTATATGCTTCTGTTGATCCTGTGGTTCATTTCATTTACAAATTGCTAAGTATCAAGAATTGAAAATCTCAAGCTTTACCTTCTATTTTATAGCTGTCTTAACTACACATAGGAACTAACTGAGCAACTGAAGGAGACCAACTGCGGCCCCTACTGGTACCTAATACACCTACAAAACAATAGAGTGCAATAAAACCAGAAAGTTTCCCATTAAAATTCTATTACTGAAAAATAAAATAAAAATGTAAGAACGAAAGGATATTGTAGTAATAACATGAGCAGAGACTATCCAGTGACCAAAGTATCACAGTAACTATGAACAGTAACTCCATCTACACCTTCAGTTATGCCACTTAAAAGTCTCAAACTAGTTTCCCACTTCATAAAGTACTTTGTAAGAAAGGATTTTTCAGCTTTGTAAAGCTCAGTCAGCAGATCCATGCCAGAGCCTGAAACAGTACCCAGATAAAATGCATGGTCTACCTCCTTCAACATACGTTGACACAGATACTGACTGAACATGACATTAGAACATGAGATTAGAGTATCTTAATGGTTCATTCATTTTGATGATTTCATAAATCAATTTCAGAAAAGAATCTTGGCTGCATTACTTTTAACTTCCCAAATGTCATAATTTAAAATTTGCACATATTTAAATTTATAAAAAGAAACAGACAAACACACACCCCAAGGCTTTAGGAACAAAGCCATATCCACCAGTTCAGTTACAAAACTTTCTGTACAGTGAAGAAAATAAAACCATACTGGCTTACATTTTTAGACAGCTAGTCAGTTTAAGAACCAAGTCTTTGTTCTACAAGTTTGTGTGAAGAAAAAAGATTAAAGATGGGGTAAACAAACTGCCTGCACTTCTACTAATCTCTTTCTACAGCAAAGGCTATTTTATCCTGTCCAGCTCAACTCTTAACACCATTGAAAATATGACTGTCCTCCATCTTAATCTTAACTAAAGTTTTTGCTTATGAAAGCCCATATTTATGTTTGGAGCAGATTTCCATATCAAAACCACAGACTGAGCGTATATAGAAAGAGTTCCGGGCTTGTCTGGGATTTTTCCAACTAGGCATTACTGAAAGCAGGCACAATAAGTAAGCTCACATCAGAACCAACCATTAGTGTTTTCAGAGCTTGCAGAGATTTAAAGATGTTAATCAAATTAAATCATTATTGTTCATTTAACTACTCAAGCTACATCTAGTATAAGGATGACATTAGCTTCTCTGTGGAAAAAGAAGCTAATGTCTTACCAGTTGCAATGATCCTACCATAACCTGGGATCTGCCAATTCAAAAATCATTTTAGAGCAGTCATTTCTAATGTGGCCAGCATATCAGAAATGAAGTGCTATATGCCTCTCTAAACAGATCTTACTGAAATAAAAATAGAAATGAAGAGTTATAGGACTTTCAAAGTTAACTCTAGATACATCAAGGAAGTACTTACTAATTGTCATGGATTCTGGCACAGTGGCTGAAGGCAACATATTGCTTAAAGTATTCACTTGAGCTGGAGGACTGACTTCCACTCTAGTCATAAAAGCACAATATCATCAATAAATGAAAACAAAATCCTGAATTAAAAACTTGAGAAAACAGCATTCCAGAAACTAGAATTGTCATCATATTCACCCATATTCAATCAACTTATGTTTAATTATCCTTTAATGTATCTGTTGTGAGTCTGATTTAAGAATACACACAAAAAGATCCAAATCAACAGGCCATGGAGAATACAGTAAAAAAAAATAACATAAAAAACAACATAAAACCTATTTTCAAAACCAGGAGGCTAAGTCTGCCTGTTATTTGACATGACTACGTGACTTCTTCGAGATAACCAGGAAAAGTTCAATATATGAAACTATGCAAAAAGGGAAGTGTAGGTTTTTGCGTTTGTCTTTCCAAACAGTTGCAAAAGTACCCTGATGAACAATTTGTTTTCTAGTACTGAGTAGCATTAGGTAGTAATAGTAATAGTAAGTTGGCAGCTACAGGGTGAAGGTTTTTTTCTTTTAAGAAAAACATATTTGACATGTACCTGTAAGGAAGATCAGATCTTCTTGGAACGAGTTCTACCGCATGAACATGTTCATGCCCCTCTCCATTCTCCAAGTTATCTAAAGTAGAGTGCACAAGCATTAGCTTTCTTCAGTTAATAGTACTTCAAAAATAAAATAAAATAAAAACCAGAAGGAAGGTAGTTACATTTTTAACTAGAAATACTCATCTTTACTAAAGCTTTTAAACACTTTAAATTCTTTCTCCAAGGTTGGCTTCTGCCCATTAACCCTGAATGCCAGCAGGATTGTAAAGTCCCTTAGGAACACAGCCATCAGCTTAGAAGAAAATCAGTATTGCACAATTCCTAAATTATAATTTAGATGTACATTTTACATTGATAACAATGTTACAAAGCTATGAAGAGACTTCTTACTGAAGTTATTTTTGCAAGCCCCAGGAGTTTAACCACCACATGGCATCTGATACTCATTACAAATCTGTTTGTGACTTGCAGCAAAAGAATTTGTGGTTAGTCCCCAGTACGTGAAACCTTGCAAAGACACCAGTCCTTTATGCATTCCCAACAGAGCACCATGGCTTTTCTCTGTCTCCTTATACCTATGCACCAAACATCAGGAATCAGACAGACGAGATAGTTTTTAAGAAGCATGAACAATACGCGTCTGTCCACAGATCCACAACTGTCAGGATCAAAATATACGCATTGCTGGGCCTGTCATTAAGGTAGTTCAGGTGGAAAGAAACAAAAATCACATTTTATTGATGTTTTCTGCATCTCACTATGTAAGGGTTACAAAGTTACCATAAAACAATCCTAAAATCATGAGCTAAAATAGCACAGAATTTAAAAAGCAGGAATTCTAGAAAAAAGTTAATGGGAATTGGAGTTACGTCAGAATGACTATGGAGGAGAAAGTTCATTTTTTAAGCTGTAGAGTTCACTGAAGCTCAGTTCCTAAAATGCATGCTCCATTTTTGTTCCAAGCAACTGAATTTTGACTCAGGCTTTCTCATCTCTAGGTACATGGAGATATGATATGCCCTGACACATCCCTGAAGCACTGCAACAGACTAAAACTGAAAACACTAGTATTAACATACAACACTATAGATTATGCTGTAATCTATTTCAACTATATATGTCTTGTTATTTATCTGTATTAAGACCTATAAACCAAAATATCGGGCTAAACTATATATTTTACAAGAGCTCATTAAGCATGTTTTAGCAAAAATGTTGTTACAATAATAATAAGCTTGCCAGTTATTGGGCTGAACTGCCCTCAGAAAAAGCTAACCCATGTTCCCTCTGATATCATTCATCTAGCAAAATTGTAACTTCCAAAGTCAAGCAAACAACTGCCTAAGGCAGCTGTCAATCTCATCAAATTGTCATTACGGCTGAGGAGAGGGTGACCGTACTCATGTGTATCACTCTCCCTAACTGGTTGACATTTGGGTTGCGTGATGGACCTTTTAGTGAAGACTGCCTGCACACTCTGTCAGTTTAGGACTGTTCAGAAGGGCCCAGTGACAGCATGGAAAGTTGAAATCAGACAGCAGAATCTGTGTTGCTGTTTCCTATAACTGATGAAGATTCCTTTCACCAGCCCAATGCCGTATTGTTCTGGCTTGCATGCTGGACCATAGGGTTTACCAAAGACAAAGAAGGGCAGGAGAACTGAAAATATCTGTATACTGTGCCAGAAGAGATCTGAATGGGCCTGTTGTTGATCATCTCTAGTAGTCTGAGCATTGTCTTCAAAACAGTTCTGAGATGAAGCAAGATGAAACAAGGGTCTTTGGTATCTCCTTAATAAAAGTAAGCCCCTGCTACACTTATTGTTGTCCTCTCTGGTCATCTGTCTCCAGTACTGTGTCTTGGCTTGGTCTCCCGACTTTTGATTTCAGCTACAAACCCCTAGCTCTAGCTCCTGATGCCTTGTGACATCTGACTCACTACTAACTCCCACAGCTCAACTGCAAGCTCCCATTCCACATACCCCCCCATGAACAGGAACTCATGAGGTTCAACAAGGCCAAGTGCAAGGTCCTGCACCTGGGTCGGGACAACCCCCAGTATCAATACAGGCTGGGGGATGAAGGGATTGAGAGCAGCCCTGCCAGGAAGGACTCGGGGGTACTGGTTCTGCCCCTCTACTCTGCTCTGGTGAGACCCCACCTGGAGCACTGCGTCCAGCTCTGGAGCCCTCAGCATAAGAAAGACACGGACCTGTTGGAGCGGGTCCAGAAGAAGGCCATGAAAATGATCAGGGGGACGGAACATCTCTCCTATGAAGAAAGGCTGAGACCTTATTGCAGCCTATCAGTACTTCAAGGGGGCTTCTAAAAAAGATGTCGGCAAACATTTTAGCAGGGCCTGTTGCGACAGGACAAGGGGGAATGGCTTTAAACTAAAGGGGGGCAGATTTAGACTAGATCTAAGGAAGAAACTTTTTACACTGAGGGTGGTGAAGCACTGGCACAGGTTGCCCAGAGAGGTGGTGGATGCCCCATCCCTGGAAAGGTCAGGTCAGGTTGGACGGGGCTCTGAGCAACCTGATGTAGTTGAAGACGTCTCTGCCCATGGCAGGGGTGTTGGACTAGATGACCTTTAGAGGTCCCTTCCAACCCAAACTATTCTATGATTCTATTCCAGATTTCAATCTGTTGCAGTCAGCAAACACTTAAAAATCTACGGACTTTTTCTAAGTTTCTGTATAAAATTTAAGAGAACACTATGCCACAAACTACATCATGTTTTCTAAATCCATTCCTTCATAAATTGAAAAATGTGGGAGCACAAGAAAAAAAATGAAAATGTACTTTCTATTTTTTTTGAACCACTGGCATTTCTTAAGAGGTACATGTCTTAAAATACAGCAGAGGGCAGTACAGCACTATTTTACGATTCACATCACTTTTATCACTGAACTTACAGAAGTTAATTACACTTTTTCACAGGCCTTCAATTAACAGTCCATTTAAACTCTCGGCACATATAATGTATATGCAAAAAAAATGAACTATTTTACAATTAAAACATTATTTGAATGCCACTGAGAAGTTTTTAAGTGGTCACTCAAATGAGAATACATATCCAAAGTTTTATAAAAGCAATGTTTTATAAACAGCTAGCAAAATATTAACTCACGGGGCGGAGGGGGGGGGGGGCAGCACGACGGAAGTTTTTTGTTTGTTTTTGGTACCAATACAGATACTGGAAAAGCACCAGGTCTTCTTTTCCATACCTTTAACCATTTTCATTGCTTGCTTCAAGATCTTCTCCAAATAGTCCCACATCATTCTTGAAGTGCTGTACCCAAAACTGCATACAATACTGCAGCTGAGGCCACATCAGAGCCAACTCGGCATAAATTTACAAATGACACTTTCATTTATGCATGTCTGTATGAAGTGTGCTTTTACTGCAGAAGCACAGCACTGCTAATTCACTATCAGCCTGTGTCCCACTACAGTGGGTCTCCTGCAGAAAGTGACTTGAGGATACTGGCGGATGAAAAATTAGGTATCAGCCAGCAATTGGTGCTCAGCCCAGAAAGCCAATCTTATCCTGGGCTGCATAAAATGAAGCATAGCAAGCAGATTGAGGGAGGTGATTCTGCCCCTCTATTTCGCTTTTGTGAGACCCCACCTGGAGTACTGCGTCCAGCTCTGGGGTCCACAGTACAAGAAAGGCATGGACCTGTTAGAGTGGGTCCAGAGGAGGGCCACAAAAATGATCAGGGGGATGGAACACCTCTCCTATGAAGAAAGGCTGAGAGAGTTGGGGTTGTTCAGCCTGGAGAAGAGAAGGCTCCAGGGAAACCTTACTGCAGCCTTTCAATATATAAAGAGGGCTTATAAGAAAGATGGAGAGAGACTTTTTACCATGGCCTGCAGCGACAGAAGAAGGGGCAACGGTTTTAAACTGAAAGAGGGTAGATTTAGATTGGATATAAGGAAGAAATTTTTTTTCAGATGAGGGTGGTGAGACACTGGAACAGGTTGCCCAGAGAAGTTGTGGATACCCCATCACTGGAAGTATTCAAGGTCAGGTTGGTCGGGACTTTGGGCAACCTGATCTAGTGAAAGATGTCCCTGTCCACGGCAGGGGGGTTGGACTAGATGATCTTTGAAGATCCCTTCCAACCCAAACCATTCTATGATTCTATGATTCCCATATCCTTTTCTGAAGAAGTATTTCCTAGCCAATCATTCCTCATCCTGTATATAAACAGATAACAGCTTCTATTGAACTGCATCCAATATTTGATACTTTCTCCAATCTGTCAAGATTAATTTGAATCCAAGTTCTCAAACACACTTGCAGCTTCTTCCAGCTTAGTGACATCTAGAAAACGAATAAGGATACTTTCTATTCAACCATCCTAAACATTAATAAAACACCATACAAGACCACAGCTTAATCCCAACAAAACTCTGGTTTGTTTTGACATTGATAAATCCTCCTCAACTAAGTATCTACTCAAACGGAGAACTCTGATTCAGATCTAGAATAAATTTTAATTGAACCTCCCATCCCAGTCGTGCAGTATCTCCCACATCCTTACAATCCCATTACTTCTTACCATTGTCCCATGTTAGAAATTCTGTTATAAAATTTGCTGGAATTCAGTAAATTAAAATGCTTACCTGTTTGGGAGTAAGAGCCAACGGCACTGACAGGAAATAGAACATCCGAGTCATCATTCAGGACCTGCAGAGGAGTCCAACTGCATATCTGAGAATTGCATGTGCCTATTTCACGAGGCCTAGATTTAAAACAAACAAACAAAACAACCTACTTATACAGTCAATATTCATCCTCACAATGCTTATATTTCTTTCAGAGATATCACTGCAAGAAAAATTTATTTCAGTCTGCCTGCCAATTTCTTGGTTCAGACATATATAAATTCATTAAAGATCAGACCATTCCAAAGCAGATGAGACAAGCAGTGCTTGCCTCTTTTTCTCCAAAGGGATTTCTGTGTCAGAAATAAAGAGGGCATATTAGTATATAAAATTATTCTTTTTCTCTCAGTTTTGTCTTGTCTTGTTTAACTATCTACTCTGATGATAACAGGCTTACTCTGTTTAAAATACGTGGGTTTACTGTGAAGCCAAAATAGAGCTGATATCATACTAAGAATAAGGAAACTTCAAATAGGCCAGAATTATAGCCTGGCTATATCTTGCAACAATTTCAACAACTGAGAACTTCAAGGAGAACAAGTCTGAAATCTCGAAATTTTAGTTTTCAGTGGAACTTAGAAGCAAAATACCATCACGGGAAGAGGGGGGGAGGGGAAAGAGAAAACCTATAGTTTGGTTAGTTACATAAATTTGCCAGTACCCATGAAGGAAGGGGAGGCAGGGGGGAAGCATGGAAAATTTACCACTGACTCCTGCAACATTACTTACTTTTCAGAAGCTTCAGTTTCACCTTCTGTGCCTTTATTTCCTAACATTTTCCCATATAGCTCATCCTCATCTGCATCTTCATCATCAATGCTCTTCACATCTAGTTTCTGGTATTCGTACTCTCCATTCATGAATACTGAATTGCTCTTCCACGAATGGTTACTTTCATTCCCGTTCAAATTTTTTCCAAGAGTGCTTTCAAATGAGGGTAATACAAAAACTGAAGATCTGTCTACACTCTCCTCTGAACTTTCTCCTGTAATCAGAGTCTTTGTGGCATCCCCCAAATTTTGCTCATCTTCCTCTTCATCAAATGAGATAATATTTGTCACTCTCTTCTTCTTTTTTCGATCTTTTTTATATTTCAAATCTAGTAGCAACATAAAGGTTTACGTAGTTCAGAAAAGAGAAACAATGTAATACACTTGTTTTTTTTCTTAAAAGAACTCATGTACTAAATGAGTTTAGTAAAGAAAAAAACCACTTAGATCTACAAGGCATTTCATTATCTTTCCATACACATGAGCTTTTAAATCTTTAACTACCATCTTTATTTTATATGCCTTACATAATTCAGATTTTAGAAGATATTTTAGAGGTGCATTCATAACAGTATACAATTGGAACTGGAAAAAAAGTTCAACAAACTTAGAAAATGAAATTTAAAATAAAAAGTTAGTCTTCCCGTCACTTTGTCCCCGGAATTATGGCTAGTGTATATTGCAGAGTATGTCTAGACAACAGAGAAAACATGAAACACTTCTGGAGAGAAAAAATTAAAAAGAACAAACTCACAACACAAACAAAATCCGCAACTTACAACCAAATAAAGTTAGTTTTGTCTATATTCTGGAAATTGAGCAGTCAGTTTTCAGAAAAAGAAAATAAACTTGCTCCCTCCTTCAACTAATTACCTCTTGGTCTAGAAATACACCAAAATCCTCTCTGATTACACCACATCTATGCTGTGACAGCACTTATTTTTAAATTATTACCTATTCTCACTGATTCCGATGCGCACATGAGGCTAAATGATCTTGCGAAGATCTTGAAGCACTCTAAGAAATATCAGAAATTTACTCACCAAGACAACCCACATTGGGACTAAACTGTTTTGTTTAATTCAAGTCCAGCTGTTATATATCCACAAAACACATTAAAATACTTTTAAGAGTAAGAGGGTGTTAAAACCCATTCTGGATGCAAATAGAATTCCAGCAAAGAACATAGACGTTAATGAAAACACGTGACTTGCTCTAACATTCAACATATAATGGCATTTGAACAAACCCATTTTTTTTAAAGTGACATTTTATTGTAAGTTGTACATTACATTTACTGTATACACATGTACTGTCCACATAACGTATGTTGTGTTGTAATGTACAGCATATGGTCAATTATTCCGTTATTTCATCTTGCAAGCCTATTCTACACTAACAAGTTATCGCAAGTCAAGTATCACTTACTATTTTAATCTCATTTAAAGTGCTAAACAACAAAAGCTTTACCACAAGTTTGTTTTGAAAACCATGTTTTATGACAAAGTCTATTTTAAATGACAATAAAAAATAGATTTTATCTCAACTTCTATTCCTACCAGATAGCATTCACGTGTGGGGTTTTTTTCCTTTTTCTCATAACCAGAACAATTTAAAGCCTAAGCTCAAGCCTTGTTTCTTAATTGAAAAACACATAAATCCCAGAATCTTCCTGCAGTTTTGCATGTTTACAAAGCAAAACATTCTTTCAGCTCAACTTCTGGAAATAAAGATGATAAAACATTCCTTTGCTATTTTTGGAACTGAAAATGTATAATGAATATCATATTTGGCTTGATTAATTAGAACAATTTAAAGCCTAAGCTCAAGCCTTGTTTCTTAATTGAAAAACACATAAATCCCAGAATCTTCCTGCAGTTTTGCATGTTTACAAAGCAAAACATTCTTTCAGCTCAACTTCTGGAAATAAAGATGATAAAACATTCCTTTGCTATTTTTGGAACTGAAAATGTATAATGAATATCATATTTGGCTTGATTAATTTCAAATTATAAGAGTTTAAGACTTTTGATCTTTGTTAGTAACTAACATCCTACAAACTTTGCAACACTAACATATTTAAAGGTAAAAAGAGCGTATGAGTAAATTTGCATTTGTGGTAATGACCTACTTCATATAGGAATTCAGACTGTAAACATGAGCGCTGCTTGAAGAAGATTACAAGCTAGGTTTTTTTTATCTGATATATAACAACAGATATATGGCAGTGTAGCTCTGACTGAAAAAGTGCCAAAAGAAAACATATTAAAAATAAAAAATCATTACATCAGAAACTGCAAGGCATAATCTTTTTCATAAGAAACTGAAATTCAGGTCACAGGCGAAGCACTTTACCAATAAGATAGTTTAGCTTCCCTCTCACAGTGATACAAGAAAGCTAAAATACACATTTATCATCCAGTATTCACACCAGTACTACTAAAAAATTTCATACTTCTTATTTCATGCTCAACTAGTTTGTATGTGTAGTGCACTTATTTTTAAGGTTTTTGTTCCCTAATAGTGCATTAAATTTAATTGAAAGTTATTTAAACACACTTGAATATTTTATAAGTTTCTGAGTAACACTAACATTGCAAAAATGCTTACCAGCATTTACATTCTTTGACAGAACAGGAAGTGGGTCAGTGTCTTGATCAGGTTTTATCAGAATCGAGACAGCAGATGATGCAGTTATCTCTCTAAGAAGGCTGCTAACACCCTGAGTGGATTCTTTCAATAATGACGTTACATTTTGCGTTGATTCCTTTAACAAATCGGACACGGTGGGTGTGCATTTACTCTGCCCATTTAAATCCTTATTATCAATGTTGATTGCAAAAAGAATGGAGTTCAGACCTTCAGATAAAAGAAAGGGGAAAAAAAGACCAAAAACCCACTATATACTTCATATAAAAGTTACGAAGATAGCTTTGTTAAACCTTAGGTTCTATGACATGTAAAACATTTTTCCCCCAAAATTTCCCACAGTTCTCCATGCATGAATTCTTATTCTTTCATGTACCATTCAGTCTTTTTTAGATTATATTCAAGCTGATGCAATCAGTTCTGAATTTATCTTGATGGCTGTTCAGCTGCGCATTAAATAAGCAGTAAGTACTGTGAACTCGTTTATTTATAACCTTTTATTTAAACCCATTTCACTGCAACTTTATTTGTTGGTTCCTATATTCTATTAACAAAAACTCCTGTGAATCCTGTCTTGCAGAACAAAGCATGTGACCATGTATCTGAGAAAAGGGGTGTAAAAGGTACATCACTTCTGCGGTCAAACTCTAGAAAAGTAAGTTATCTGTTATCGCTCCTTACTCTTATTCTCCTTCCATGTATTTGCCTAAAATTTGGGTCTTACTATAAAAGTCTATCATTGCTCTGTTCTAGTCAGGATAACCCATTTTGTTTTCTCTAAATTGCACTAGCTTTTTAAAAAAAGTTAACCTTAAATTTTCTAACTCTTCATCAGTTATGTGAAAGACTGTTCAACTGTAGGAAGGCCAGATCCAGTGTTTTAACAGTTCATCAATTCATAGCATAAATTGGCATAACATCTTGACTATTCACCCTGAATGTGCGTCTGACACACATTCTCCGCATAAGCAAAGAGTATGTTAGAGAAGCTCCTTGCAACCAGAAACAGACATAACATCCCAAAATGAAATAGTTTTCCAAGAACAGTAGCATTTAAGAGAAAGTCTGACCAGCTGCCATCGTAGGGATCATACTAGAACGTTCTTCATCCATCATAAAAGACCAGTCTTCATAGAAGACACTATAATTTGAAAGGGAAAAAAAAAGACTTCTAAAAGACATGAAAACTCTGGAAAAAAAGTATGAGTACACCAATGGATCAAATTATATGTCACACTGAAGTCCTGAAATATACAGAACTGTCTGAACAGTTATCAAAGACATGCTAAATAGTATTTTATCTTCAGTTTTAGCTCTGGATTTTTTTAGGGGAAAAAAGCCACTCAGGGCAAGAAGGTTCATACCACATTAGCAGTCACAATATTTCTCTACACCTATTGCTATATTGCATATGTAAGTTTTTAAATAGCTATAGTTGACCATAATTACCAAGCCATTTTATAAAAATATTAGAATGCATGAATACAAACAAAAAGATCCACTTCATCCAGGGCAAGAAGGTTCATACCACATTAGCAGTCACAATATTTGTCTACACCTATTGCTATATTGCATATGTAAGTTTTTAAATAGCTATAGTTGACCATAATTACCAAGCCATTTTATAAAAATATTAGAATGCATGAATACAAACAAAAAGATCCACTTCATCTTGAGCAACCTGATCTACTGAAAGATGTCCCTGCCCACGGCAGGGGGGGTGGACTAGAATCATAGAATCATTAAGGTTGGAAAAGACCTCTAAGATCATCGGGTCC
>NW_008795492.1:2677156-2684524 GCF_000699145.1 Aptenodytes forsteri | reverse complement strand
CCCCGGAACACCCGACAGGCTCGGGCACTCCCTGCAGCCAGAGACCTGGACAGCTGTAGACGATCTTTAAAGGTCCCTTCTAACCCAAACCATTCTATTATTCTATGATTTGGTGACCTGTTTCAATATCCAAAACCACATCAATTACCCTAAATAGTTAGAGTCAACTAGGAATTTGGATGTAAGAAAAAAAAAGTTAACATGAATTTCACTGTGAACACATGAATTTAGTTGTTCTAAACCTGGTTCTTTTTACCAGCAGGATGCTATATTTTTATATCAGCATTCAGTTAACTAAACATAAAAACAGATAGCAAGAAAACCCTCAACCTATATTAAACATTTTTGACAGATTCATTTAAAAGTTTCCAAAACAGGTAACAATTGCGGATGTAAGCTGATTCTGTAAAAGTCATTTGAATTTGCATAACATTTAAATCTTAAATATTCTGGAATAAGCCTTTTTAGAAATAATATTTCATGTACAATGCAGAGAGTGCTGATAATCCTGATACTGCACAAGTATTGCTACAAGCATGAGAGTAATTAGTGACATAGCAATCCAAGTCACTAATTTCCTCACAACGGTTTTCAGATTTTTTTTCCTTTGTTGTTTCATTCATCTTTATTTGATTTCATAAGAAAATCTGTCTTGCAAGAAAGCTACAGAGGACTGGAACAGACTAAAAATGAAGAGGAGGTACTAATGAGCTCAGTTCTGGCAATAATCTTATCCAGTACATCCATCAATTGATGCAAATGGAAAGAACGCCTTTCTGCTGAATCCACCGGACTTCATCAAGCTCAACAATTAGTTATTGATAAAAAAAGGAAAATACCCCAAATTTTCAAAAAGAGAAGGAGCTGACGATATATGAGGAAGAAGGTAGGACTCAGTTAAGTATGAACTTAAGTGCATTTTGCACATCCGAAGTACCTTAGGATTTCACAATGCATAGTAAGTTATTCTCAGTAACTCTGTAACAAGAAGGTTCACAAACTGGTACAGAACCACTTCCAAGCGATCTGCAGTAGTAGTTACCTATTGCTTGACTGCTGGAGCTTTTCAATTACAGGATGAGCACCTCCAAAAGGCAAAAGGCAATTACCATTGACAAACTGATAAGATCAAGGCTACATTTGTATACTATTTTAATGGAATGAGAGGGGCACCTCAAAGCATGGTGTCAAGGTCTCAGTGAGGAAAACTGTTGAAAGAATAGGGAAGGGAGTTAGGAAAGAGGATGGAAATGAAGATGAGGACAGAAGCATATATTCTCACGTGCTAGAATGAAACCAGTTTTAGGTCACGTGTTGATAGAGGCACAAGCCACTATCTTAACGGCTGCCAAAATTTCAAAAATGAACAAATGAAAAGTATGAGGTTAAGTGGCTTCACTAGCATAGCAATTAATATGGTGTATTATTACAGCTGTGTTTTTTGGTTGGTTGGTTGGTTGGTTTTTTTAATCTCAGTACTTCATTTGTCAATACATTTCCTGCATTACAAAGATATCAAATATGGTACCTGAGTCGATTCTTATCTGCAAGCAGCATATGAACATATCTTTCCAGGGAATGTTCATTTAATGCACAGCGCAACCAAGCCCGGCCTCTACCAATATCTGTAGTAATTGTCTTCAGAGAGTAAAAGCGCTGCAGTTCATGTTTATTCAGAACTTCTTTCACATAGTACCAAAACACTGGCTCTGGAATTAAAAAATAAATAAATAAATAAATAAACAAACACACACCACCGAAAAAACGCTAAGCTCATATCTGAATGCATTTACGTGCAATTTTATAAAACAAGCAGGTATATAACTCTGAACAAAGGTGAATCATTTACCATCTTCGTATAACTCTCCAGTTAAATAGGTTATTTATTTCTACAGAACTTGGGGTATTTAAGCACTTAGAACTTTTCACTTCATTGAAAAAGCCAAACACACGCTAAAGGATTCTATCCTACATTTTTAAAAAGAATTCACATTTAAAAGCACATTTAAGCTAGTATTTCATCCGTAGAACGGGTTCACATGTTCAGCTGGGAATATATTACGCAAAGAAAAAAAATTCCTTAGAACTGTATCTTACTGCTGATTGTGAAATGTTAGAAGCTAGGTCCAAAGGAACGGGTAGCTCCAGAATTTGCAGACATGCAAATGGCAAATTCATGTTACTTTAAAAAAAAGAAAGTCTTACATTTAAAGGGCAACACAACCTCTTTCCACTAAAATACTTTCCTTGCCCTGTTCCCAAATTTTGATAAAAAGTTTTTTTACGGTTGCCTCAAATTTCTCAATTGGAGGTAACAAAAAATCTACATCAGTAATTGTAAACGTACAATCAAACACCTAGTATTTTACATATTCCTGTTTCTTAACTGAATAAGAACATATTTTAAGGACATATTTATTACAATTCACCTCTTACCAGTTTCTCAGGGTGAAAAAAACAACCAAACATCACATAATTCATCTGTAAGACTTGAATCATTACTATATGATATAGTTTGGCAATCATTAGTCATTAATGTTGCATCAAATACATACTCCTTGAAAGTATCTTAAAATATAACATTAACAATAACGTTCATGTGGCTTTGATTTTTTGGAAATAGAATTGCTTAAATAACTAGAACGGTTTGAAAACTGTTAATATATACAGTCAGTAACATATTAAGAGACCAAATTTAAGGCAAATAGGATATTTTTAAGAGAAAAAAAATCTGAGAAACCCAAGCATTACAAAAAATTCAAAACAGATCAATCTCTCAAGGAAGACAGCAGGTACTCCTTTTAACAGTTGAATACATGTCTTTGCTCAACATTTTTTTTTAAGTTAACAAAAAAGGGAAAATAATTCTATTGTACAAGTGAATAATGCACTATCACCTCAAATATTATGCTGGCTTTTGATCATAATCTCAATGTAGGCCACATGAAGCAGATGTTTAAAGATGGGTAAAAAATCTCTTCAAAGACACAGAAGAAAAATTCACACGAGAGAGAAAACAGATTGATCCTGCCACTCCTTGCTTACCACTTTTCTAAATCTTTTTTAATGTAGTAAGAATTTTAAGAAAAGGCCATCCATGACGCTTCTCTTTCTCTCTGCTAAATAAAAAGCATGCAGCCAGATTTTGAATAGGTTTTCACTACAGCTTATGAATTCTTCTGGTGAAATATGCTCATTTGAGGGTATGGGGTTTTTTATTAATCTCTGCTGAAAGCCAAATACAGCATTAGATTAGCGAAGTTTATAATATAGTTTTAGAAACCTAAACACATAACAAGCAGGTTAGACTCATTAACTAAAAGTTTTGTGAAATAGGTCTGACAGCTATGCAAGAATGACCCAAAGCTCTTCTAAATTAGACAAATGTGCAAAAAAAAGGAACCACTGAATTGACAACATAGGATGAAAAACTAAAGGTATACTTTGCTGAACTAGGACCTTATAGGCACATTAACATGCAAACAATAAGGAGGTCCACTGAACATGTAAGAGCATTCAAATATCGTATATGTCCTACTCCTTTGGCTTCAACTTATTTGATCTGCCTTTCAATATATTGTTTTATTTACACATGTATATTTAAAAAAAAAAAAAAAAGCATTCCTTAAAATGCCAGATTTGTATCAAGATGATAGTGATTTAATGATTTCATTGTTTCTTGTGACCAATAAAATTCATTTTTCTGTCTTGCTAAAGCTCAAAACAATACTAAAGTAGGAAGTGAAAATATTACAGGAATAGAGAAAATAAGCAGATTTCCTCTTATGCTGAGAGTGAAACTCAGTGTTTCTTGGCATTCTGATTATTTGCAGATATCAAGGATTCTGAAAAGCTTCAAAATTTGGATTATCATCAGTTTTTAATCAAAATCTATCCAATGGAAATAAAGCAAGAGCATTCCATGCTCTAAGTCCCTCCATGACATACCTTATAAAAACAGTAATGTAAGTGGCATTTTCAAATGACTAAGTTCTCTTATTTGAGAGTAGCGTTAAATGAAAATCCAAGTTCTAACTGTTAATATTATTTTTCATAGCAAATAATCCAAAACTTGCTATTCAGAAGTAAGATCATTTTCATTTCAGTAAAATACAAATTGTACAATTGTACTGTAGGCAGAGAAGACACTGATGTTATAGTCACCCAAATATTAATCACTTTGTGAAAACAGTTTATTTAATTTTAATAATATCACAGTTCCGATAACTGCAATACCACCAATCATTAATCAGCACCAAACAGCAGTCATGTCTCAAGCTGAGAGCATAAGATAAGTCTGAAGCCAGGTTCAGTGCCTTCTTATGCAAAAAAAAAAGTAAAGAAAACAATTTACACTGTGCAGCCATTGTGCATTTCAGTGTTTGCTCTGTCAAGTAATTAAAGAACAGCTTCATATTTGTCACGAGTGTCTCATAGTAGAACATCCTTTGCTATAGTTGGAAGTACTAGTTCTTTCACTTTTAATTGAGAGTATCATTAAATGAAGTTTATATTCCATAAGCCTTAGTCTATCATTTTCATTTCTAACCGTAGCAACTAATAATTTTACCATATTAGCCCTCAGCATTACTCTACAATGTCCTACTATTCATACGCAAGCTATGATATGCAAAGTCATAAAACTATAAACATATTGTGACTTAGCAACAATTTCAAAATACATTCCCATTTTTGGTACTGACGTGCCATGAGGCTGTGAACAAGCCACATCTGTAATTCTGCCATGGTTTACCTATGTGTAAACAGATAATACTATCCTACAGGTATACCATCAAAGCATATACATTAATCTATAGCAACATGCAGCACCAGAACTACTAAAAAAAAAAAAAAAAGAAACAAAAACAAAATTTTGCTTCAGCCTGGAGAAGAGAAGGCTTAGGGGGAGGGAAGGCACCTAATAGCAGCCCTCCGGTACCTACGAGGAAGTCATCAAGACGACTGATCTAGGCTCTTTACATCAGCACATAGCAGGACAGCAGACAACAGGCATAAGTTAAAACAAGAGAGGCTCAGACTGGATATAAGGAAAAACTCTTTCATCATGATGACAGTCAAATATTGGAACATGGTTGACCAAAGAGCTTGTGCAGTCAGTGGAGGTTTTCAAGTCCCAAACGGACAAAGCCCTGAGCAACCTCGTTTAACCTCAGAGATGATCTTTGTAGGGCTGCAGACCTCCTGAGGACCCTTCCAACTTGAATTAGCCTATGATCCTCTGATTGAGTGCAGAAAAAACACTGCTATGAACTATTACTGCTATTACTGACAGAAAGGTTTCAGCAAGTCTGGAACCTCTAATAAAACAGCAGAAAGAGCAGCCAGAGGCAATGGAAGAGTTATCTATTTAGAATCTTTCAACAACATCGTCCTAATAATTTTCAGTGAATACTGCATCAGCTACAGTATTCTCACATAACTGTAACTGGAATTAAATGAAAAGACCCTCATATTATTACAAACTAAAGACAGAATACAATTTTATTGTTTGCTGGTTTTGTTTAGATTGCTTAATATAAGAATAAAGGAGCTGCATATGCCTGTAATGACCATGCCATCAATTGGTACCAAATCACACTGATGTTAGGAATTCGTTTACTTGAAGATGTATTAAAAAATGAAAATATTTTAAATAGGATTAAGTCATAGTTCCAAAGAGCTACTACTGGAGTTTTTATTTAAAACTTTTATTTTCATTTAAGAAAAACAAAGTAAAACACTGAAGCTCTTAAATGCAAAATGATGCTATATTGTTTACAGCCATTTGAAAGTACAGTTTGTCATGAAGTATCTGTAAATTTCAAATAAAAACCCACTGCTGAACAATTTTACTTTTCAATTGTCAAAGCTTGAATGTATAGCCTAAACAGCAGTATTCCACTATGTTAAAGAAAAAGATGGCACCTGTGATTATGTTAGACAGAACGAAATATAAATCATACCAGACTCATTTGCCTGAAAGTGATAAAAATATAGAAGTACTTTGCAACTGCTTTCAGGGGGAAAAAAAAAAAAAACAACAACAACAAAAAACACAAAAAAACACAACACTAATTCGCAAAGATAAATGCAGTGGAACCCAGTAATTTCCATTAACAAAAAAAAAAAGCGCTTCTCTTCTTACTCACTGTACAGCATTCAATTTGCTGCAAAGCAGCCACATTTTTGTTCTTGAACTTCCATACATGGCTTAAGCTTCTTAAGGAGTAAAAATGATGTTTTCTTCCTTCTTCCATTCCCCAACCATAGATAACTTTCCCAAATTTCTCCTCTTCCTCCACATCATCTCACTGACAAGCCCCCAAATAAGAGACACATACATATGAACATATAGCTAAATTGTTACTAAGTTCCCAAGTATCAGAGATGCACCTTTGTACATCTGACCACTAAAAGACAGGACCAAAAATTTCATGCACTCTTGACGTTACCAACAGACAAGAGAAATCATAAGAATTATACGTAATGTCTTTAAAGACACACTATTGGCATAAATCAGAGAGAGCATAACAGGGGAGAATATTCTCTGCACCAAAGCATAAGACTCTCAATTGCAAGCTGGGGGGATAAAAAGCAGATAACGAAATCACTACCCTTTAAAGAGACGGAAACTACCCAGAGGCTGAAAGAGACTATCTAATCCCCAATTACAAACACACACAAGGAAGAAAAAAGCATACAGAAGCCAAAAAATCTGTGAAGATTGTGTAAACAGCTGCATTTTTCTTACTTTTTCATTTAGAATCCACAAAGTGTCGAGTCTTGCCCATTACTAAGAAAGAGAGGCAAACATGGGAAACTCACCAACTTCTCTAAAAGCATAGCTATTTTAGTTCCCCAAAAAAGCTAAGTCTGGAGGCTCTAACCCATTAGCAGGAAAGTCAGCACACAAGACCCAACATTTCACCCTATCATCCACAGGAAACAAGTCCATTGTTACAGCAATTTAGAGACACCATTAAAAACCTACACATTTTGTGTTAATGTACTATCCATTATATGCAGTTGTCTGGTGTAACAGGAAGTTATGGCTGGAGATCAATATGTATTAACAATTCTAGTACCACTGAATATATTTAAAAAAAAAAACAAACCAAAACCAAAACCTAAAACCCCACTATGTGTTATATATTACACTTGACAGAGTTTCAAAAGCCAAAAAGAAACTTCTTTATGTGTACCATGTTTAAGAAAAAAGATACTCTATGTCAAACTACACAACAAAACTGATGAAGATTAACACCGTCATATACTTTTTTAAAAAAAAGATACTCTATGTCAAACTTCACAACAAAACTGATGAAGATTAACACCGTCATATCTTTTGATTAAAAAAAAAAAAAAAGG
>NW_008795492.1:2658884-2676976 GCF_000699145.1 Aptenodytes forsteri | reverse complement strand
ATTAAAAAAAAAAAAAAGGGAAACTTCAATTTGAAGAGAAGGCAACAAAAATAAAGGAATCTTATCTTTAAAAGTGGAGAAAGTAATAAAAACCAACCCAACCAATATAAGTAATGAAAGTTTTGTTTTTAAAATTACATCAATACTTAGAAGTTAAACATATCTGATACTATAGAATATGGCAGTTAAAGAACAGAGTAAGACACGGTTAAGGATGAAAATGTTGTAGTAAAAACTTAACAGCACAATTACACAATGTTTATCCCTACCAGAATTCAACAGAAATTTGCCAATGATACTATTCATGATGGAACTATGGGAAGTGCAGATTTCCAAACACGAAAATTTCTAGAGAAACTTGGTATGAAAGTTAAACTAGATTAAGAAAGCAATAACCATTTTCACTGCTTAATGAGAGTCCAAGTATTAAGTATGCTACCAACAGTCTGCAGTTTCATGCGTTGTTTAAAACTTCCATTAGAAATTATATCACCTGCTTGCACTTATCAATCATTTAAAATAGAATAGTTACGATTAATGAATTACCTGTTTCAATTTTACTGGAGAAACCTGCTGCCTGTTTGATTGCTGCTGCTGTTAATGCTAATCCTCGGCTCCTCCTCAGACCATGCTGTAACACAGCTTCAAACTGAGCACACAAACAAGTGACTCTGCAACAGAATTTTTCAAGAAATCACGTGAAAAGAACAATCAGCTATGTTTCTATAGAGCGGGTTCATTCCAAATCTCTGAATAGAGAATGTAAAGGTGAACCATTATCTTATATGTAGTGAAAGACCCCTTATATGCACTAATCCCATTATTTGCAAACAGTATAATCTACTTATACCCACAGTCTCATCATGACTATCCAAAGCTGGGGCACAAGTTATATTCAGAAGAACTGGCAATCAACTTGAGAAATCATCCTCACCTGCTACAGTGTGATAATTCAAGCCTAGGAAAACAATTAAATGTACATTTTAATGTCCTTCACAAATCCTAGGCATAGGAAAATGACAAAGATTTTTCCAGAGATGTGTTCAATCTTCAGGTTTTGATGTTGTTCTCTACAATACTATTTATAAATTTCCTGATTTTTTTTTTTAAACATAACCCAGTTAATAAATCAATTTTCACACAGGTAGAAACATTGTAAAACCAGCAAAGTTTTAAAATTCAGCCTGCCAAAGAAAGGAATATTACTGTAACCTACAGGGAGTGGGAAGGCTTAAGATACAACAGACATGAATGCAATCTGTTTGTTTGGTTGAAATTTTACTTTCTCGAAGTTTTATTTTTGCCATTAAACAAACAATACTCAAAACTTAAGCTTGAGAAAGTTGTCACCTGGCTGCCAAAGCTGATTACTAAAAGGAAGGACAGATACTTTAACTAAATTCAAGCAAATAAATAAAAACAGTTGACAAAGTGGCTCAGGACTCTGCCCCGGCATTCCGGAAGTAGAGAGTTCTATTCAGGGTCACAAAAAAGCACAAGATCTCAGGAGAAGCGCTGACAGAAAAAGAGGTATTTTTACCATTATTGCCCTGGACAGAAGAGCTTTTAACATGTAAAGTTTTCCAGTACATTTATATTAGGAAAACTTTACTTTGTTAGGAAAACTTTACTAACAAAGCAGAATATAATTCAAACAATACTCAAGATGATTGTGGAGCAGTTGTGATTAATTTTTGCCAAAAAGACTGCTGCTGTTAAAAATGGAAATTCCAGCAGATACATGACCCCCCGGGGGGGGAAAAAAAAAACCCAAAACCAAAAAACCTGCTTGACTTTTTCAATTCAGAAAAAGCGGAACAGAAACTAGGTTCTGTGAAAGAGCTCATATTATTAAAAATCCATGTGCACTGAGAATCAAAGCAAGAAAACTGTGCAGCATTTTACAGGAAAATTTAGCCACTAGCAAAACAAAACAAAATAAAATAAAAAAAAAAAAATCAGGTATTCCTCAATGCCCAATACACATAGCGTATTTACTAGATAGCACCACGAGGGTACGTTAAACAAACAAATACAGAAAAACATAGAGAAGTCTAGTGTAGAATCATAGAATCATAGAATCATTAAGGTTGGAAAAGACCTCTAAGATCATCGAGTCCAACCGTCAACCCAACACCACCACCCACTAAACCATGTCCCTAAGTGTACATAGACATAGTAGAACTCTGAATAATTATAATCTCAAAGACAAAAAAAAACACTGGGAGAACAAAACTTGGAGAATCATGGATTTTACTGGATTTTGATCTAAATTCTCAGACTATCCTCATTTGCAAAATTATCTGAGTAATTAGCATAGTAACAACCTCAAACACCATGGAATTTAGGGGAACAAAAAAAATCTATTAATGTAATTTCCACTTCCTTTTTAATCCTGAAACCGCCTAGCTATAATCCATTATTCAGCATGTCTACTGAATTCTAAGGAAAATATTTAAAAAATAAGTAAAATTTGGCCAGCATTATATCTTTGGAATCCTAACTCTCACTGTTTATCAGAAGACAAATACTAAAGGTCATCATTGAAATTATTAAACAACTGCAGCAAAGCAGTTGTTCAAGCAAACTGAGCAAGAAAGCAGACGTTTTAGATCCATAGAATTTGCTCTACATAGGAGGTACTTCCTTCT
Source organism: Aptenodytes forsteri (assembly GCF_000699145.1). Lineage (NCBI taxonomy): Eukaryota > Metazoa > Chordata > Aves > Sphenisciformes > Spheniscidae > Aptenodytes > Aptenodytes forsteri. Next base: position 2,674,325 of record NW_008795492.1, on the reverse strand, counting down.
AGCCGAGTTTACACAATCTACTACAAAGGCAATCATCATCAATACATTGTCTCATATAAACTAAACAGTAAAGATTAAATAACTATCTCTAGTTGATGCTTCTGTGCCAACAGCTATAGCTGCACAGCAAGTCCAACTGCTAGGTGCTTCAGCCCCACCATCCCTTTATCCCACCTGCACCTTCTTGCTTCCTCCCTCGCAACAGCTTCTGTCCAACAAACCCTGTACTGAACTGTTTCCTCTATGCTAGTTCAATAGAACACTATTTCTGTTTCCCCAAAACACTTTAGGCTGAAATAGCCAAGGGCAGGACAAGGATGACAGTAGTAGCCAAAAGTCAGACGGGCTTAAGCTGCCATGGCATAGCATTAGCCTGGAATTTCACACACAGGTAATGCACAGGAGCTGCATTACAAGCTGCTCCTGAAAGGAGATGGGTTTGCCCTCTCATCCCTTGTTGCTTGTTCCTCCTCTTCTGCACTTCCCATTGCTTCTAGCTGTGGGATCTTCCCCTCCTTGCAGCAACTCTAGCATTCACCAGATGTTTTACTGATTTAACTCACTAAAATGGCAGAAAGTTATCCTTTTGCATTATTTCTTCTTTTATTAAATTAATTCAGAGGAGACTGGATGATCACCAGGCATTGCTTAAAAAGGTGGTGCAAGGGAGTAGTACTGAAGTCAGGAACCTTGAGGAGATGCATGAACATTCCCCACCCCTTCAGTAGCAATGAATTGTTATGTTGGCTTTCCGGAAGTCATGAAACCACACCCCTAGACATGTTCTTAAAGACTGAATTGGGAGGGGATTAGAGAGAATTTTATGCATCATTTATAAATGGTCAACAGATAATTAACTTCTTCCCAAAAGGCAGAGTCAAACTTCAAGGATATAAGAAAAAGGACAACAAACAACTGCATTTAATCCCGGTGTTTTATTTATCCAAGATTCTTCGATAGGACGGATTCTGAGAAAGACTCAATAGGATACAAAAAGCACTGCAATTTCTGTCCACCAGTCATCTTCTTAAAAGCCTTAGAAACCAATATGCCATATCCAACAACAAATGCAACTAATAGGAATTAAATGACATTTTTTGACTCACATTAATAAAAAGGAACAACTTCTCATACAGAAAAAGAAGAAAAACAGGTTTAAAACATGTCAGAAATAAGGAAAAATAGGAATAAAAATTTTCTTAATGACTATGCGTTAAACACACTTGACACAAGTGTCAAGCTTCATGAAAGACAGGTGTATGGGTAATAAATACACATTCATTTTAAAAGAGGTTTTAGGGAAGAGAAGTTCTCCCAATCTCATGTTCAGACCTCAGAATTCAATGTTTTGTCATGAACTCTGCAGCCACTTAAACACTTGTAACTTCATACAGAAGAACACTCTTTGTTAAGCTGTCAAATTTGTAACAAGATGAAAAATTCAGTTTCATGTCAGTGTTTGTGTAAACAAAAAGAAGTGGGGGGTTTTTGAGCGTGTCAAGTATTTTGTGCCATATGTTTTATGTCATTATGATACATAATCTAAGCGTGTTAAAAGTTTCTTAGACTATTTTACCTGCTATCAGAGTCTGAAGCGATTTCTTTTCTTCCTCCAAACCGTATTTGACACTGCAATAAACAAATTTTAAGAAATTTTTGTTACACTAACAAACTCAATATTCTGAAATATTTCCATATAAGAAACAAAGTCTTAACAAAAAAGGAAGCAGTACAAAATAAAGCATTGGCAAATACAGCCTGCAATCAAAAAATGCTTTACAGCATTATGTTCCACTAATGGGCTACTCTTGCAGTTCAAATATATTCTTGCTAGCCAGAACAACACACCTGCAGGCCCTTCAATAAATTTACAATTGAGTAAAAATTACTACATTTGAGTTTTAAATGTACACCCACAAAACCAAACACTGCTCCTATACAGCTCAGTGCTACAATTACAGAAGAATCGTTCTTCATAAAACATATCATTGGCTTACTTTTGAGGCATTCTTTTGCCTCCCAAGCTCTCCTAAATTGAATCCAGTCTATGAAATTCTACTTGCTGAACTTCATGTTGATGCAAGATACATACATACATAAATAAATCTCAACTTTACATGTATCTTAACCATTCACTAAAATCCTAGTGTAAAGAAAAAAAACCTGCTACTGTAAAACGTTAACCAATTTAGCTTTTGCATTACACTACAACTTAGTTCAGTCATATAAGTATTACAAATATATATAAATCATATTCTATATTATATATATAATATATATACTACAAATATAATCTGTCAAGAACAAGAATTTTAAAAAAATACTGCATAACAGTTGTTTGCTAGCAGACACAAAAACTAAGTAGTACTGTGTGAAAGACAAGATTGCTTCTTTGTCTGGTAAAGAGGAGAAAAAAGGGCAAAGACAATTCCTGCTAGTACTAACAACTCAGAGTAAGTATACTGTAGAAATATGTTTTGAATTTCTCACTTGTTTAACTGCATCCAGTAGCCGTTCTAGAAGAAACTGTCTTTTAGTGTCATTGTTCTGTGAACCTGAAATTCAACAAAACTGTATAGTTTTAAAATAAATAGTTTTTTAACAAAAATAAATTTGGGGCAACACCAGGGCCCTGAAAACTTTCTTCCCATGCCAATTATTCCATTAAATTTATTAATGTATTTTCTCTAAGTAAAATGACGCAGTGTAAGTCTGTGTTTTGAGGTTTCAAGTAGCCTTTCTCTAACATGCAGGACTACTGTTTGAAATATCATCTAAAGTCTTATTTTAGTAAGATTTTGGTTTGATGATATAAGGTATATTGCAGCAATACCAAATATAGTATAATTGTGTACAATCAGCACAGCTTGCCCCTAGCTTCTTAGCACAACCACCTGTGGGGGCATATTGCAAGCCTGGAACTGACCTAGTTTAAGATTTTTTAATTTTTTTTTTTTTTTTTTTTTTTTTTTTTGGTTGGTTGGATTGTGTATGATGGAGCTTGCGCTGCAACCCCATAAATGTTCATACTGGGACAACTACCAGGGTAGTATATCATCATAGCACAAGAAAAGAATGGAAAATTACAAAGAGACAGCAGGAATATCTTCTTACTGTCAAACCACCTTACCGCAGAAAGAGTTTTAAGTCAGGTGAACAGACAGCAATTGTTACAATAAATCCGTCGAAATTTAGCTACCAGCATAGTTCTTCCTGATTAACACCTATAAAATCTAGTTTGTTACTATACAAGCAACTATGCAAGACAATCTTTAACTTCTCAATCATTTCAACAACAAATAGCATAATACTTTGCTTGTTGGAATACGCTTTATAAACTCCCGTGAATATGTGTAAAATTTATTGTTTAATTAACCTACATCACCTCTATCATTTCTTTATTCTGACCTTAAGTTCAAAATATCCTTCAGAAACCTCTGTGACCTCTCTGGAATTAAAGTCATTCTATTCTTCTTTTCCTCTCAAAGAACATACAACTAATATATGCACAGACTGAAAGCCAATTAACAAAACTCCGCATGGGCAAGTTCCTCCATATACTGAAAATCAAATACCACACAATAAGCCCTCTAGTAAACAGAGATGACATCAAAGATATGTGTCTCTTCCTCTTGCTGTCCAACACTGTGAGGTCCCAATCCCAGAACTTCTTATCTTCATAATCCAATTCAAAGTAGTTTGCTCCTAAACCAGCAGGAGGGGACAGAATTTGTCCTGCTGAAATTATTCTGCCTTTGTTTCATCTTAAATATGGGATTAGGAGAAGAAAAACCCCACAGTAAGTCTATAATACACAATGCCAGAATAAAGAAAGCAATAGGAAAAACGTGCAAATGTAGCTGCTAGCTAAGCTTCACAATGCTTATTTAGCTGATTACAGTGGATTTTCAAGAAGTTATACTTCCGATTTTGAACTCTGACTCAAACTGTGCAGACATGTGATGTATGAGGGTTGGTTCTGTTAGTCAAATACTCCAATGCGTGCAAACTCAGGTGAAGATGCAAACAATGTTCAATGCTAGTAAAGGACTCTAGAAACAAACCCCATACCAAGTAGGTTTTAACTTCCAAACAACTATGCCAGTTATGCCAATGTGAAGATAAGGTTAAATTCATATAATCCCTACTACTCCGCTTTGTGCTCCTCCAGAGATTACAATTTTATTAAATTATATTCAGTGTTCTTACCATGCATGCATTGCCAAAAACAGACATATGCCTATGCATCTGAATGCCTTATAATAAATCACATAACTGTAAAATACGGAAAACAATTAAATCCCAACTTTTAGTACAACCCCTCATGCACAGTAACATTGAATATACACAAACCTGCATATTTTCTCTACTGTTTCAAAACTCATTACTTTTACAGTCTTATGCTATCCACATACCTGCGAGAATAGGCATAATGCAACAGTTCTCTTTATATTAAGTTTGAGACTACTTCAGAACAAATGCATGTAATTATTAATTTCGCAACCTGAGAAACATCTATCAAATGAAAATACTAAGTACATGGGTTACGTTTGTCTTCCAACTGCAATACACGTTAGTTTTTAAATTCACATCTCTTTGGCATCTTTGTATCTATTTGGTAACACAGAAATGGTTTGCAACTAGATACCAGACTGTGAACAATATAAAAAAATGCGTAAATACAGAAAACCTACAGACGATCACTATGCTAACTGATGTTCTAAGACTAAAGCATGTAATATCAAACAGCCTTAAATTTACACAGACTGAATGCAGTGTAATGTGTATTTTGTCTTTATTTTACTTGTAAATTTGTACTAATAACAATTATGACTACACGTGATTACAACCAGTAATTTCCATAGGCAGCTCAGATCACCTTCACCATTAACAGGGCTATGAGGCCACATAATGTCTATACTGAGGGCTGGCCGAGGTTTCTGCTCAATGCATGTCTTCAGAATTCTTCTATTGCTGTGCTTAACATAGAAATTTTGCAGGTAGAAGAAAAAGAATATTCACAACATCTAACGTTTTTTAAAAATTGAAAGATTAAGTTGTGTGCTTTTTCAAGCAGAGGATATATTTTTCTTCGTAATAAGCCGAGAAAATGTAGTACTATTTAGCAACGTTTTTGTTTCAAGTAGATGGAAGGTAAAAATAAATCTCTACCAACTTTATTTAAGATTTTGCTGTTTTACAGTCTTCATTTTCTAAACTCTTTAAAAAAAAAACAAAGCATATTTTCAGACAAGAGCACCAATTAAATGTAATCAACTCTAGTTGATTTAAAGACTAACAGTGTATTATAAACTGACCAAAATACCCTTCTACTGATTCAGAACAGTGTTTAAAACTGCAGTAACACACATACAAATACAAAACATAGAATGCATAAAAACAGCATTACTCAGAAAAAAAGGCTGTATTTAGACTACTGCAATCAAAAAGGAAGTTCATACATGAATCTAAAAATAATTGTGAAAACCTATGTATAAGGTTGCAAAAACTAAGAAACTTAAAGAGACTCCTCCCATCAACATCTACTCAGTCAAAAAGGGTTAAAAATAGGCTCAGGTACTGCACCTGCCTCTGTGACCCTTGTCATTTTTTGTTGTTTACAGTCGTGTTTTCCTATTTTTAAAACAAACTCCTCTCCATATCCTGACAGAAATAACCACACCTACAGCAGAACAAAACTGACTATGCAAGTAAAGGAAAACAGGATTTTCATCCAATTCTTTATAGGTACAGCTCTCTTCAGCACCACATGTAGCATACAGGTTAAAAAAAAAAATCTCAGATTGCTCTTACATACTTCTTGAAGCCCTGTATGCAAAACTTCAGACTGCAATTCCTTTTGCTTGCTCTAGTACAGGTTCTGAGGGTCCAAGTTTAAGATAAAACAAACACAGACCTTATTTAAATACTACCTTGTACCACACTATTATGATTCTACTGCCTCATTCTCAATTAGTTGCATTTTTGTATGTTTTTTGAAACTGTCATTCAACAAGTGACAACACCCCTAATTCTTGACAAGTACATAAATCTAGTATCCTTGTGTTACTTCCCTTTAAAGTTTAGCCTATTCAACACTGTCCAACAGAATATGTGTATGTAATTAGTAAGTAGCATTAGTAATATTAAAGTAATGCTCAAATCAACAGGAATATCTTCACACATCCACTAGAAATACACTGTAGCTATCAAATAAAAAGGAAGTTATCTTAACATCCACTAGAAATACACTGTAGCTAAAAATATATATGTTAAAAAAAATTATAGCCATTAGGCAAAGAGGTTTGTCTATCTATATTTTAGGAACAGCCCCTTTATTTTTGAGGGCTAAAATTGGGCAGGGAAATAAGTGTAGACAGTGCTGTTACAGCCACTAAAAAAGGACATGGTTAAATTTGATGATGTTAACATTAGCTATCTCCTTTATCTGAAAACAAGCATGATAATGATACACATTTCTCTGTCCTGATCTGTTCCAGTTACATTATTCTGGAAGATACTGTACAGTATTGTATAACAGTAATGTTTGGCAAAGTGCAGAATTAGTGTTCTTTTCATTATCTTGCTGTCTAATCGGAACTGTTGGAAAAGTCATAGAGGTCTTGGCAAAGGCTACACATGGGTTAGGTTAGCCATGCAATTGAACTACTAGACTTAATGTCACCTTAGGCATTATCCTATTTTAAGTAATTAAATGTTTTCTCTCCCGTAAACCTGTATCTCTTCATTGTTTAAAAAAAAAAGAAAAATAAAAAGATTAAAGGTATTAAAAATGACTACATGATGAGGCTTTATGCCACAGGAGGTGCCACCATGCCTTTTGAGTCACAGAATTCAAACAGAGCTCCCAAAGATGAGTCTCCTAGGAAGATTTAGACTGATTTGCACAAATTTGCACAAGGCTAGTCCTAGCCTGAATTCATTATTGAAGGGCTGAGGTTTTCCATATGAAAATGCTGACTCTTAAAAACTTCAGAATTAGGATTTAGTCTATATCGTGTCAAGATCTGAAACATTTGAGAAACTTCCTTTTTCCATGGTTTGAAAGATTTGACTGTTACTTGCATTTTTCTTTTCCCCACAATAATCTTTTTTTCCCTCATCTCTTCTTCCATAGAAATCTTTCATTTTCTTCTTACCACAAAGGTGAGAACAAAACAGAGAAAAACACAAGTGAAGTGTTTTCATTTTCATTTTTGGTTTCATTTTCAGAAATGACTGCTATGCATAAAACATGTAGCATTTAGTTACCCCAGTTAACTCTTCAATTTTTTTCTTACTATTTTTGGCAACAGATCTCACCATGTATTAAATCAGGGTGGGAGAAAAACATATGATCTAATGTTCAGGTGCAGAGTGTTGTCTGCAACTTCCATTACTGAAGTTGTATAAGCAGACCCCTGAAAGCATTTACTAAAGCACCTCCCTTCCTAAAAAAACCTAAACAAACCCTTGCCAGCGTGTTTCAAGACATGCTATCCTTTATATTTACAGGAAACACCTATTAAAATGTCTTCCTCCATCCTACCAAATAACTCTCCGTGTTGGCCCATTCAAGGGGCTACGCTTCCTCCAGTCTTAAAGTCTATGGGTCCCAATTCTCATGCAAAGCTTTTAAATATTTCCCCTTACGAACACCTCAAAAACCTCAGGATTTAGCACATACACACACACCGCTTCACTGTAACACGGAGATGAGAAATGAACACATCCACAACCAACACATCCTCGTTAGGACTGAGTTAGAGGCAGCAACGATACACCCTAAATACTGGAAGGAACAGCATTTTCCACTAGTCATGCTTCTCACCTCTCTCACCAACTGCATGTTAATAAGTTTGTAATTTTTTTATTATTATTATTATTTTCTCTTGGTCATTTATTTTCTCGGGAATATTTCCTGTGATTTTCCACAGTTGAGGCAACAGAGATCCCCGAGACCAGCATCACTTGTGCTGTGAGCCAGTGTCATGCTCAAGGGCAGGCTTTAGGGTTTAAAACGAGGTAAAACACTACTTGTGGGGGGCTTTGGGAGCCAAAATGAGGAGCGGGGTGCAGTGATGCAGGCAAGGGCTGAGCCCTACCCCGCACTGCGGGGCCAGAGAGGCCAAAGTCTCCTGTGCCTCACCACGCCACAGCCCCCAGCCCCGCCGGGGAGAAGCAAGGGGGGAGAAAGGGGCCTCGGCCCGCGGGAGACAGGACCACGCCTGACCGAGCAGGCAGCGGAGCAGCGGGGACCCCCCGGGCAAGCTCTGCCCGCGCCAGCCCCGACAGTGCCCCAGAGACCCGGCGGCCCACCCCCCGCCCGCCAGACCCGGTCCCTCCTCCGGCACAGCCCAAAGCCGGGCCGACCAGAGCACGCACTCCGCCCCCGGAACTCCGCCCCGCCGCCCCGGAAGGTAAACACCGCTCCGCGCCGTGGCGGCGGCGGCCCCGGCGTGCGGCTGAGAGCGCTTATGTGCCGGCAGCCTCGTCCCGAGCGAGCCCTCACGGCGTCGCTTTCCCTCACAGGCACCGAGCACGGGCTCCTACCGGGCGCGCGGCTGCCACCGCCGCGTGCCTCTCCTAGGAAAAAGGCGCGAAGCTGTTTGCCTCCTTCCGAGGGGCGGCGCTGGCTCTAGCCCGCTCCTCCGTCAAGCAGCAAACCTTCCCGCGGGCGGGGGGACGCAGGAACGCGGCGTGCTCAGCCCCGGCGGGAAATGCTGTGGCAATCCCTCCGCTTCGCAGGAAGCCTAACGGTCTACCCCGTGCAGTAATTCTGCGGGGAAGAGGAGAAATACCGGGCAAATGAAAGACGAGGATTTTTTGATGACAGTTCTACACTGTCACACGTGCTATGTAAGCTAAAAGTCCTGAAAGGTTCACGGTTCAAAAAAAGGGTACAGAAATTGTGAAACCTCTAATACAAAAAAAAAATGGCTAAGTAATTTTCTTAAATGTTGTAGACTCGTTTTAAGATATCATCTTGCTGGTATGTATTTGCACACTGTCTCAATACGGTGCTGTGTATTTGGCACATACTGCTCCATGCTGTGTGGAGCAACAGAGCATAACCTTTTTTTTAAGAGTTCCTAGATAAAGTAATAATAATAAATTTAATAGCTCTGCAGGCCTGTTTCAGAGTTTTTGGCTATGTGTGGCCAGACCCACACAGCTGTAACTGGCCCAAACTTTGTGGTCAGCCTCCTAAAGATGCTGTAATAGTGATCGTTCATAGATTTTGTGCAGTAATTTACCAGTCTTAAAACATTTTAATTCATCATTCATCCAAGAACCTGAAAGTTATCTACAAATAAAAAGATTGTTGTTGCAGTTTTCCAGGAATAAAACTGGCCTAATATTAGGAAAATAACACTAATGCTTGGGAGGCAAATTGACAAAAGTATATTCCTAATTCTAGGCCACACGGTAGCCTAGCATGACTATATCTAATCAGCAGTCCTTGTACATACAACAAGAGTAAGTAAAAAAAATCAGTAAAATAGAAAGAAATCTTTATAGAATACAGCCTGAAAAATGCTTGGCAATTAAGGGAAAGTCTGCACCGTCAGGAAATACATTGGGATTGCAGGTATGGTGCTCCACAGCACCACAACCTCCCTTAGTGTGACCCAGAGATACTATCTGAGCTGGGGGGGACTCCATACCCGACAAAGGTATTCATCGGTAGAACATTCCTATTTCAAGCATCATAGGGGCTATTTGAAATTATTCTTTACAAGACTGGAGATGTAATGTGGGTCTTCATTTCTGCCTCTTGGAACATTCCTTATGTACCATCAAGCAATTTTTGGCACAAGATCTGAGTTTAACATAAAATAAATATTTGCAAACTTGTTTATTGATGGGTTTGTATATATTCGGTGTAAGTAGATACAATCTCTAAAGGCAGAAAAAGCCATCCTACGTAGGGACTTTTAGAAATTAAAAATTCCAATAACTAGTTTTGTACCTGAGAATAATGTAGAAGTACTTGACCAAAGAGATACTAGAATTAGAAATAATATGACAATATTAATGAAAGCTCAATAGAAGATGTATAAGGATGATGTACTAGCCTTCTCCACTGACTGCAAGTATTAATAGCTATACTGGAATAACTCATTCATTATTATGCAGTAAAAATGTATTTCTCTCATAGTCACCCAGCACCCAGAATATAGTTGCAATAATCAAAAGATTTTGTGGTAACTAGAACAGTAGCTCCTTCTTCTGTAGCTGGTAATGGGAATGAAGTTTCACAGCCAGTCTGAGGTTTTACCAAGCCACAGTCACTGCAAGTGCATTCTTCCACTGAATACATTAATGTTTCCCTTTGAAATGAATGTCTAATTCCTTCTGTATTCACACTGCTTTCAGTATTAGCCTTGAGAATATTATTCAGCTCCACAGAAGAGTCTGTAAATATACATAAGTTAATTCAGTACATACATCATGCTATACCAGACATACAGTTATTAAAGATCCAAATTTCATTATGTTCCAACTATGTTCCTAACCTTAGTGAAAGTTTTAGGAGGTAGCTACGTATGATAATCTTTTGTTCTATGACAATATACCCCCTATACTTCAGGATAAGCATTTAAGTAATCTAACACATATTTTCTAATCAGTTATTATTTATTGGCTGAACACTCCATAAATATTAGTATTTGTAAAATGTAAAAATAACTTAATTTTTTTCACCTTCCCAAAATACACCACATCCGCTTCTCACAGGCTAGAATATTAAGTAAAATTATTTAATGTCTTATAAGATGGAAAGCTAAAATTGAATGTGTATCTTCTACCTGGGTAGAATTCCTTTTGTGTTCAATGAGAAGAAGATGAAACCCTTATAAGGATCTTTTGCTACTGAGGATTCATAAATGATTTCTCAAACACCAGCAAGTAAGCCAGGTATGAATATGCAATAAAACAATCCTGACATGATCCAGAACCAACAAAGAGAGATTGCTGCTTTTACAAGTTATCATCTGGATATTTTGTTCCCTAATAACTTTAATATCTTCATTGAGACTATTTGAGGAATACAAAACAATCTAACACAGACAGTTACCAGAATCTGAAATATAAATTATATGCAAAATTTATACATGGTAAGAGTAGCTAAAATGTACAATGATCTAAAATTATTTGATAAAGAATCTTATTTATTCACCTGTGTTTTTCAGTTTTTCTTTTAGTTGCTTTAGGTGCTTCCATTTAAACAAGACCATTAAGGTGAACAGAGTGAGCATTAAAATTAATCCTAAGCCCAAACAAATCCAAAGAACTCCACCTGAATCAGTACCTTATGAAATAAAATAGATGCATTAAATTAATTGTAAACAATAACCAATGAACAGTAAGCATGTCCAACACATAAAACTACTTCTACATCGAAGGAGCAATTTCTATTTCTATTGAGCGACAGCTCAAGTAAAGCTTGAGAGCTTTAAAGCTTTACTCTTCTTCACACACATACTCATACAGGACACATTGCATACATCTTTAATATTTTTGAGCCCATATATTATTCTGATAAACTCTTTCCAGGTTTTAGATTTCTTTAAGTTTCTACGTTTACGATTCTATGTAAAATACAACATGAAAATGCCCAGCATAGCCACAAAGTATTGCAGAAATATTACTTACTGTTATCACAGTAGTTTTCACATGAAGGTGGTGGTGTACTAGAACATCGAAGATGACAAGGCTTACAAGAGAGCAGCAAATTATCAAAGTATTCATTTTTGGCGCAGTGTGCCATCAGGGTCAGTAATTACGAAACTGGAAAGCCACAGAAATTGTAAAAGAGTGAGGATCATCTACAAAGGGCTTTTCAGTTCTCAGTTTTAGCAAATCTAAGAACAGCTAGCAATAGTAGTTAGACTTCGATCATAGCTCCACTACATAGTATCATGTTAAATAAAAAGTATTTAACTCTGAAGTCCCCAAGGAATTACTGTTCCTTTTTGGGCAGTTCACAATTGTAGAAAAACTGAACAGCTGCACCAAGATAATTTTCAATGTAAATTTTCTCTGAAACAGAAAATGGTTATTTATAGAAGACATTTCTTGAACAGGTGCTAAACATTACAAAGCGTAGAAAAGCAAGAAGATCTCCAAACAGGAGTTTATAATAATTGTTCTTGTCTTTAGAGTTTTGTGGGTTTTTTCATGGAGATGGGCTGCAGTAATTATGTTTTCCTGTAATATGCAAACTATGCAATGCTTACTTTTTGTTCTTTTTGTCCCAGTCCAAGGAGCATACGATGAAAAAAATAAGAGGCAGGAGGCATAGCAATAAGAAGATACAACCAATTCAGTTTCTAGGTTTGCCACTGACTCATTCTGCAACTTCAGACAACTTCCTTCGTACCTGTTTCCCTGGATGGACAATAATATTTAGAACACATAGATGATGAGAGAATTACTTTTTGTAAATGAATGGTTTTCTGATTTTAAATGAAATACTGTGAAAGTACAAGTTCAACAATTACTTCATAATTGTGTTGTACAAAATACTTCTAAGACCTTCAGTTATAATGGAAAGACAAAATCTAGAGATTCAGTCACTGGGATATTGCTCCTCAATTCCAAATTAGCCTCATTTATCTAGTCTATTAGGTTTTGGTTGGCTTTTTTGCTTGGTTCATTTTGGCAGTTTTAGCTGGTTTTTTGCTTATAACGATAGTTATATGAGAAATTTAATAAGATTACATTCTAATTGTGAAAGAAGAGCTATATGAATATTTTACAATTTTGATTCAAAACATTATCTGCATTTTTTCCCTTATTTTTCCACAATACAGAACTGTCACTGTACTAAAACTGCGGTACCCAGCATGGAAAAACAGGTGGGCCATAGATTTAATTCTTGTGGTAGAGTATATATGACACCTCCTTCCCAGCCAGGTGATGGGGCACACTGAGCATGCATAGATTTGTCTGTGTATATGCAGTGAGTGTAACATTTCTGAAAATGCATTTGATTTTCTCCCAGGAAAAAAAAGCTTCGATAACAGACTGCCACAATGAAAATAATTTACACAGCTTACTCATATCTTGACTTTTTAATCTAACAGAATTTATTTTAAATACAAAGTTAACCAGTAATATCTAGCAAGTTGCAATAGCTGCCTCTATCCAGTATCCCTGCCACAGATAGTTTAGAATTACAGGCTTATTTATAGTTAAATTTCTCCTTGACATAATTAAGTTAATTGCCTCTTTGACTACAGAAAGAGAAGAAAAATATTGTATAAGGAATTGTAATTTCATACCACATTACTATGTATGAGACTTATTTTCCCACAAAATGCACCATGTGGGAATACACAAACTGTTTTTAGTGGAATAGTCCAACAAAGCAATCTGTATTCTAGTCTCTAGTAGGTGGAACTGCTTATTGTGGCTTCTGCACTTGTTTCTATAGGCCAGGTGCACAGCTGTAGCCTTTCTGTTACGGGCTTTTCTCCCTGTTCAAGATTAGTGGATAAACAGGAATTGACAAAATCTGATTTAGATGTGACAAAAGAAAATACAGATACAGACCACGGGTGACACCAAAAAGTTCACCAGGAAGTCAATGCTGGTGCTGAAGTCGTAAAACTGGTTCTGACTTCCTTCATACGTTCACACTCTAGGGGAAGAAACCTAAGTTATCACTAGAATATCATTCCTATTTCTGATGAAGCACCATTTGGTAGCTTATGCATACAGTGATTTGAGCTTTTGCTTTTACGATGCTGCTTAACCTTTTCAATCATGGAGAGGACAATCACATTCTCAACTGTGATCTGAAGAAGGCAGATATTCATGAAAGTATCTTCATGGTATCCACAAGTATGATACAGATAAACTGGGTCCAATGCTTTAATCTTTTATCAGTATAATTCCATTGACTTCAGTAAAATGCTCTCTAATTTTACTTAAATTGAGTATTTTCCTGTGCCGCAACTTCCCATTGTTCTTGCATTTTTATATTCATATCTATAACTTGTACTTATACTTCCTTAGAAAGGAACCAGCTGACTAATTCTATAATAGTTTTCTACAGCTGGTTGCAACACTACACATCTGCAGGATAGGTACAGTCTACTGTAGTAAAATTCCTTATGAAATCAACAGATCTCAAATTCCAAAACTTTCAAACTATATCACAGCTGCTGAATGCTTCTAACATTATTTTAGTAGTCTAGGAAATCACGTGTGCACTGTAACAGATGAATGAACCAGTTCCTTAATCAGTTTCACACTTTTTTTTCTGGTTGTACTAGGAGTGTGGGGGAGGACTGCCTTTGTTTCAGCTGCTTTTATTACAGTTTTATTGCCTCATTTTTTTATGTACAATAATGACACTTTTTTTATTTTGACTTTTGACTGAATTGTGTAGGTGTACTTATTTCGAACACTGGCTTTCTTCAACAAAGTAGTTTTGCTAAATAGGTAGGTTTATAGCATTTTGGTATTAATTCACAGTTTCACAAAGAAGAAAAAGAAGTTCAGATTAACAGTGATGAGTATTTTTGCTGGGAGATAGCAAAATGCTGTTGTTAAATAGTGTGTAGAAATCCCAAATAGGCAACACAGATAATACTAAGCTTGAACATTAATCAATGATTGATAAACTCCTTAAAGTTCAGTGTTGTTACCATGAAGAAAGAAACCTTGAAATGCTTGCTAGCGATAGGTTCTGTTAAACAGAACACCTTTATGTGCCATTTCAGGTCGTCTTCAGAATTTTTTTTAATGGAAGAGGGATTCTATTGAGATGTGTGTGACTTCTCCCATATGCGCCCACATTCTGTATCACTGACGAAAGAGTAAAAAACAATGCTTAGCACTCCAGAAGTCAACGCATGTAGTTCCTTTACTGTTTTCAAAAAAACAGGCCTAAAACAAAAATGCACACGGATATTTACAAGGTATCTTCAAAAGGTATTGGCTGAAGGAGGTAGCTTTCTTTGGAAAATGTTAGTCTAACTTTCTTGCATACCTGCATGGGTAATATTTATCTACTTCACAGGAACAGTACAAAGTAATTTTATTAAAATTCGCTAAGTGCTTCAATGACAATTATTAAACCCATGCAAAGTATGAGTTCATAGAATCATAGAATACCAGGTTGGAAGGGACCTCAAGGATCACCTGGTCCAACCTTTCTTGGCAAAAGCAGTCTAGACAAGATGGCCCAGCACACTGTCCAGCCGAATCTTAAAAGTGTTCGATGTTGTGGAATCCACTACTTCCCTGGGGAAATTATTCCAATGGCTGATTGTTCTCACTGTGAAAAATTTTCCTCTTGTGTCCAGCTGGAATGTCCCCAGGAGTAACTTGTACCCATTACCCCTCCTCTTTTCCATGCGACTCCTTGTGAAAAGGGAGTCTCCATCTTCTTTGTAGCCACCCTTTAAATACTGGAACATGGTGACA
>NW_008795492.1:2644060-2658191 GCF_000699145.1 Aptenodytes forsteri | reverse complement strand
TCCTTTGATCATCTTTGTGGCCCTTCTCTGGACCCTCTCCAGCCTGTCCACATCTTTTTTGTATAGCGGGGACCAAAACTGAACACAGTATTCCAGGTGTGGCCTGACAAACACTGAGTAGAGTGGGATAATGACTTCATCTCTGCTGGTGATGCCCTTGTTGATGCAACCCAGCATCCTGTTGACTTTCTTCGCCACAGCAGCACACTTCAGTCATATTGAGCTTGCTATCCACCAGGACCCCCGGGTCCTTTTCCACAGAGCTGCTCCCCATCCAGGTAGATCCCAGCCTGTGCTGCACTCCTGGATTATGTTTTCCCAGGTGCAAGACCTTGCATTTGTCTTTGTTGAACTTTGTTATACACTCCTGCTCTACTTATTACTGTAATGTATCCTACAACTGATACCTATTTGATATGATATGGTACTATTCATAAAAACTGTGAAGAATGGGCTTAAAGAGAGAAATGTTGATCTAAAAGCAACAAAAGAAATAATAAGGTATGTCTAGAATGGGTATACACACTGCTTATAACATTGCTTCTCTATGCCCACCATTGCTGTACCCAAATATGATTTCTAAATTCCAGGGAAAATCTACTGAAGTCGTCAACACAACAACTATTTAAATTAAGGCTCGACAGTAAGAATACTTTCTCTGGTGCAGTTGATGCAGACATGGTTTCATCCCTGAAACTTATAAATTTCACTTCTGAAATGTAAAGTGACACCCTTAAAGAACCTTCTGGAAAGATGACCAGTTTTATAGCTCAGATTCTTCTGAGGTTCAAAAGGAAGTCTGAAATCAAACTTGAGGCTTCTGTGCTCTACTAAAGCAAAGAAAAATACATCATTGATAATTTACAGAAAAGATACATTCCAAAAGATACTATTATGCAACAGATGTGATGAATCTTTTCTAGAAAACCAGATGGCTCCCAAAACACTGCTCAAGAATTTTTCAAACAACTGTCTTAAATAACTCACATAAGTCTAAGGTAGCCTGGACTGGTCTGAATTTGTGTAGGATGGCCTGATGAAACAAAGAGTAAGTTCATGATGTGGACCTATGTTTTCCTTTCCAGATCATAGTATCTTTCTGGATGATCTGAAAAAAAAAAAAAAAAAAAAAAGGAATACCATTTCAGTGAGGTGTAAGATACACTCTATTTCTAAGTTTGAAACACGTGATTAAATCAACATTGCTTTTTTCAAGCAG
The DNA here is from genome assembly GCF_000699145.1 of Aptenodytes forsteri. NCBI lineage: Eukaryota > Metazoa > Chordata > Aves > Sphenisciformes > Spheniscidae > Aptenodytes > Aptenodytes forsteri. The sequence goes on along the minus strand of NW_008795492.1, from coordinate 2,656,972 downwards.
ATTAAGAAGCTAACATTTGTGGAAAAGTAACTGAAGTCTTGATGTGTTCAGTAAAAAGAACCCATAGCTGCTGCTCTTACTGAGGGTGTCACTAGTAATACAAAGCAGTTCAGAGGGGTAGTGGAAGCAAGTAGACGATGGTAACTTTGTACAGTCTTATGTCCTCCAGGCAATGCACATTCTTCCCCTTTCCATAACCCTCTGCACATGTTTTGACAGAGCAACACTGACAGTAGTTCGGAAGAAATTGCATAGACCAGGTAATAATATTTAAAAAAAAAAAACAAGATTCTCAAAGCATACTCAGTGCTGTTATGTGGAACATTTTTAAGATGATCTATTGATGCTACTCAAGTAGGTTCACCTTGAGGTAGAGATGCAACCCAGTAGATGTAACCCAAATATAAGACTTCTCAGAAAAATATTAGAGAGAGAAGTGTAAGACTTGACATTACTTTGTGAGACAATTAACAATGAAAGGAACTACAGGATATAACTCCTATTGTGGGTAGTATTATTATAGTCTTCACTACTACTTTATTTTTTTCTGTTAAATTCTTTCCTCTGTTTTCCTAGTCCAGAAGTCCATCTGTTTTTACTTATTGGCAATGGCTTTTCTTGTGTACGCAAAATACATCTCTCTCCAAAATAGCATGCTGTCATTGTACTTTAATACAGCCACTGTATGATATGCAGAAATGTTAATATTGTGATTCCTAAAATATTTTGTCACTCAAATGTAATGAGATATATTCTAAATCAGACTATTTTGGCACAAAGACAATTCATGTCTAATTAGTAAGACTGGTCTGTAGGTCACCAAAGATGTGGTTAGGTTATATACAGCTAAGCTGATTAAATGTCTTGGTGTTAGTGAAAGGGATAGTCCTGCTCTTCACTCTACAGTATGCTGAAGCACCAGGAAGGGCTCTAGGGCTTACCTGACCACATGGCAAGCAGCTTTAATTTGTTAATCCAGTCAGTTCATAGAGTTTTACTCCCTAGGGCCTGGAAAAAAAGGCCAGAAACAGAATAGAAAAAAAAGATAAACAGCTGATTACCTAGTGGGGATGTGAAACTAAGTCCACCACGGAAGTACAAATTTGGTGAACTAATGCACCAATGCCTTCATTTTAAAAGTCCTGTCAAACTCTAAGTACAGTAGAAATTAATTTGTGTCTAATCATTTGAGACTGTGTATATGGGATCATAAGATATCGTAAGCAGATACGCTTACACTCTCTATAACCAGTTGGCCAGAAACAGTTTTCCTATGTGGCTAGAGTTCAAACACATTTATCATAAGACACAGAAGTAAGTACAAAGAAGTCTCATCTTTTCAGTCAAATTCTAGGGAACCTCCCCTCAAGTAAAAGGCTAAATACAGCTCATTTCATCAGAGCTCTGAAGAATACAGCTGTCTCTTATAATGATAATTTTCCTCCTATGGTTGGACTACTATTTCCCAAAGCTTACAGCCTTTAAACGAATTTTTTTGATAGATGTGCCCCAAAACACAAACCCTTGATTATTAAGCAATACATTTTTCACACATGGAAAACTGGGGAGCAATGATAGTAAAGGGTATCTAATGTGTCATTCCAACCACCATACAAGTCACAGTCTTTTCTCCTTAGCTATATATAGTTTTATTGATGTATGTAATGACAAAACAGAGGCAACAAATGGTAGAAAAACTATGAGGAATTACAGTTGTCGTGGCCTGTTGCCTTTGTTTTCTGCACATCCTAACATTCAAAAGTCCTACTTCTCAAGGGTCTGAAAGCAAGCATATAATCAGAAGATCTCGATAAGCAATGATTCCCAGTGACAGACCTTGCTACACATCTAAAACACATTATTTCAAAATCTATGTCCTGTGGTTCACCCGCTGTTTTCACTGACTACATGAGATTCCCCAGAACTTCTAAAGACAAGTATTTATAGAGCAGTTTTGAAATTACATTTTGGGGGACCATTTCTTATCTGCCCATGCTTCTAAAAAGCATACTACAAATATTTTTTCTCAAAACAGAAATTAATCCAACATAACTGTTTTTCTATTCAGTAAAACACTGTGTTGTTCACTCTCTAAAACAAGTGTCAAACCGTGCCAGAAAAAGTTAACTCATTCAGCAGAGGATTATTTGGTGCAGTGCGCAGAAAATGTATTTGATAGTTATTATGTAGATGGGTGACAGCACTTGCAATAAAACAGATTTAGGGAAATGATGTGCTACAGGAGTAAGGAAGACATTTTCTACCTTAACAAGATTCTTGTGCAACCTTTATTTTTGAATAATTTTGATAGGAGGAAGTTAATATTAAAAAAAAAAACCCAACCCTTTAAGCACTTTGTTGGGAGAAGTGTACTATACCAGCTGGCTTTAATATGAGAGATGTAATACCTGAATTCAGAAGCTGTTTATAAAGAAGAATATTGGCTTCAGCCAACCATTGAAACAAAAATCGGCAGCATTAAGAATAAATTCATTAAGTGATTTTAAGATAAGGATATTGTTACATAGAAACTGTAGTTATGTTATGTTAATAATTTATCCACTGCCTTGTATAATACACATTAAATCCTTTAAGTGGCACACTATTTTGTTATGAGTAACTGTGCACACACGCAAAAAAAAATGTCTGAGATGACTGGATACTGATGGTTCTCCTACAGTGATATTTGCCTTTAGGGAATAATAAATACATGGCTTATTTACCAGTGAAGTTACATTTCAGCTTTTTATCAGTTATGGGATTTACAGGGCTTGAATTGGCTTTCCACATAGAGGTTACATGTTGATACTAATAAATGCTTTCTCCTTGTCACTTGATTTTGCTCCAAAAGGATGACAGAAATCAGTAGAGTTGTACAAAGTAAAGGATTTATCAAATATAATAATCAGTCATTTAACTGTAAATCCAGTGTGTTGCCAGAGAGGTATTTCTGCAGTTACATTACTGTAACTTAAGTTCAAAAACTCCACAAGATATCCTCCAAGAATAATGTAATTCAGACAAGTTAAGCTGGACTGCTGGAGTTGACATCATTACGGAGAGTAATGGGAAATAAATTTAAGAAGAAAAGTGTCAACTGCAGAAACAATAGAAAAAAGAAAAGGAAAACCTTTTCTCAGGTTTGCTTCTAAAATGTTTCAGTCTGACTCAAGAGTGACACCCAGGGACAATTTATAAAGACCAGCATGAAATATACTTCTTTGCTCTCCTAATGTGATTATCGACCACTGACAACTCCTCTCTGAACTTCAAATCTACATCTGGAAGCAGTAAAACATCTATTTGTTGTTCAGAAGAATAATTTTAGCATACTGTCAATTCTACTAGGATATCAAACTGCTGAACAGGATTTCAAGAAATCAAATAATTTTTACTGATGAAGGGAGTACAGGTAGGTAACAGCACAGCACAGAACAGGAGGTAGTTATTTTGGAGCTGTACACACACTCTAGATTTACAACCTTCTATCATGTGAGCAGAAGACCTAGAGTTACACGCCGCTTTGGCAGAATATGGGCATACCAAGCACTGAGCATCCAGCCAGAGCATTTCCTGCCATGAACCCAAATTTGACTGTTGATTTCCTTAAACAGCTGGAGAAGCCTAAGACTTGCAGAAATCCTTGTCAGTACCCATTTTTAACGTGTTAAATCGGTATTACTTATATGACAGAATTTAGTCACCTGAAAAAGGTAAGGAGAAGTTTATCTTTCACTATTTAATTTGAAAAAAGCTAGTTTGAGTTTCAACACTGAAATAATAAAATGAAAACTCTGAATGGAAAACCGAAGAAAGTGATACTATTATGTCAATAATTAAACATAAAGATTGAAATTCATCTCTCACAGAACAGTAGCTTAAGGTCTATTTACCACACATAACTTCAACAACAAAGCTTTGTTCTGACGCTGCTTTGGGGTTTCTCTGTTCATGCTTGTGCCAGCTTTTTTGCCTGACTACTTCAGAAATTCTGCTGGCATAATTACATAGCACTTATCAAGAGAAAGAGGGTTTTCTGCTAGGACTATTACATTCCCTTCACAAACAACATTAGCTAGGCTGACAAAGGAATTCTTCTGGCTGTATAGTTGCTTCTACATTGGTCGTTTTGTGCTGGCACAGCTCTTCCGGGTAGCACATGTAATTTTTTTTTCCACTCACTAAGGCAACTGACCTACACTGTCAAGTGTTATAGTACAGGCTTGGTCTGAGTCCTCTCCAATTCTCTAAAGCTATTTACAGAAAAAATCGAAAGAAAAAAGTCCCTTATAAATCACCTCATCAGAACAATCCTAAAAATCGGAGATATCAGTGTACATACAAAAACCCACCACTTTTTCTTCCCAAAATTTACTGCACTTCAAGGAGTAGCAGTCTTACAATCAGTTATCTCCTAAAAAAGCGTTAAAGCTTTCTGAAATGGTTATTTTCAGTAATCCATATTTTGTTAAGTGTATGCTTTAACTGTATGGCTGGGAGGAGATAAGCTGTTCTAGGAATGGGGTACACACTGCTAATAAACAAAAGGAAGGGGTTATTAAAGGATTCATTGTGTTCATTAACTTTTACAAGCTGCACAGAACAATGCTCTTTTTAGACACGATATTGTTTAATGTTATTTGGGCACAGTGCAAAATCAAGAACAATGGAGATCTTGCCTATTTGGTTCAGCACATTTTAATTAGACCACTGCTTTGAAAAGAGTGATGTTGCTGTTGCTACATCTCGTATTTCCAAAAAAGATTAAAGAACAAAACAACTGAAGAGAAAAAAGTTCCTTAAAAATAGTAATTAAAATAACAATAGTATAAACATTGTCAACTAAATCTCAGACAACTTCTGTATCCCTTACTACGTTCGAAGTTTACTTAGCTAGGAACCAAGTTACGGAAAAGATTAAGTGCATAGCACAGAAAAGCAGTGTTAATAGACTATAAACCCTCTGGGGAAAGAAGATACCTTTTCATTTGTCTGACGTTCCACATGTGCCAACATAGTTATGTAACTACTAAGGAAAATGCAGAAAACAATAATTGCGCAAGCAAGTTTGGATTAAGCTAATACTTGTTAGCATGCCAGTGACATTTTTATGTTGGTGCAATAGTCCTTACAGAACGTAAACTTAACTTTTTTCTTCATTTCTTAATGTAAACACTTATATTTTGTGTTGGAAAAATAATCTTCCACATACTATTATTTTAGTGACTTTGCAGATGGACAAAAACTAAAACTAATCAGTGGTATAATGCCAACAGAAGTAATGGAGTTACAACAAAAATAAATGTTCATGAACACCTATGAATGATGTGAAGTTCTTGGCATACACTAAAGTCTAACAAGAATTTTTCTTTTGATAATTTTAACCAAATTCTCTAGCCATTCAGTGTTTGTGGACAAGTTTAGGTAACACACAATTACTTTATTTGAAATTCCCATGTACAGCATCACAGTGCCAATATGTGTTCTCTCTCAAGACAGGAGGGAAATTGTAATTGATTTAGCCATCCCTATTCCAGAATAATTCCCCATGCAAATTGCTTTCTCTGGAATAAAAATACCGGCACAGAATAATTCTGGAGTAATTAGTCCTATTTAGAAGCAAGCTCACTATTTCATTCTCACCATTTCATAATGAAGTAATTATTTTCTGCAACAATGTTAACTAGCTATAGAAGAACAGCTTTAAAAATCCATTGATACAGTTATACTTTTGTCATACCAATAATGCCATTTTGCTTTAGACATTACCAAAACTAAAATCTTAAGGGATCTCTAATGGATAAAATGCTCCCTCAACTGGAATTCTGGAGAACTAAGAAGGGGAAAAGAAAGCACATGAAAATCCCACATGGAACTACTTTTCTAGTGGGAGCTGTCTGCTCCCTGGAGACAGACAGCCAGCCAGCATGTAAATCTTTCCATATGAAACCTAAGTGTTGTAAAACTCTTACCACATGTATAAGGCAGGAGATCTGACCTAGCGATGTTATGGAACCCAACAGTGGACATGGCAACGCTGAGCTTCTCCATGTCAGGGAGTCACTGCAGTAAGAAAGGGTGTGAATAAACAGCGTGTTACATACGCTGCATTAACACCCTGTATTGATATTCTCAGTGCTAAGTTCAACATTTTCATTATCTCGCAAAAACATTCTTTATTAACACCATCTAGAAAAATTACATGAGGTATAGCTAAATTCCGTTTGATAGTGGGGACTCGCCTTCTGCATCTGCGTTATACTGTAAGCCCCACTTTAAACGCTAGCCACTCTTTCTGCATTTCTTTACTTCTCTATCAAGCTACAAGACTAACAATTTGATGGTATCCGGGATTGCAAATTCTCTCTGTTACTTGTCTCCTGCCAGAACAACACTAGCTTACAGCCAGTGGAAGAACATCTCCTGAGGATCTGGCACTTAAAAGTTACCATTGTTGCTCAGGTCAGCATCCCAGCCCTGAGATTCTCAAATTTGTCTCGGGTCACAGGGAGCAAAAATATCCTCTGTTTCCATTTATCTCTTCCAGAGAATCTATGTATCTTAGGCTTCTAATATTTACTTTCCACATCCAACAGATTTATAGGTGAAAACAAATTTACTCTAACGAAGCAGAAGGTTAATTTTCTAATCAAAATGTTGCTAATCAAGATGAAAGCATAAGAACAGTTGAACAGAGGTCTGGATTGTACTTAACAGGATTTATTTTCAGCTGCTTCAGTATCTTAACTGACACGATGCCTCCTCCCACCTATCCTACACCTGGCTTTCAGATCTCTAAAACCACACAGTCTCTGCCTTTCTTCAAAACAGATTCCCTCCTGCCTCTAACCTTCCCAATCCTAACTCAGTCACTGTATACATCGTTAAAGTGATCTCATTCTTCCCTTCCTTGGATGCGCGTTCTTTGCTCAGCACACCTTCCACATAACCACACAGTCTCTGCCTTTCTTCAAAACAGATTCCCTCCTGCCTCTAACCTTCCCAATCCTAACTCAGTCACTGTATACATCGTTAAAGTGATCTCATTCTTCCCTTCCTTGGATGCGCGTTCTTTGCTCAGCACATTCCTTCCACATTAAGCAATCCTTCTACTATTTACAAGATTTCCAGCTGTCATAAGGTTCATAAACTATGTATGGATTCTTCACAATGTGCATACCTAAACCCCCATCTTTGTTTATTTTGAGCTTTGACAGAAAAAAACCCCACACATAACAAACAGTTTTGATAGCAAAACTACTTACCTAAACCACCCTCCCCCTACTATTTTTCAGTCGGGAGGCTCATGGTATCAAAACCACAGAAGAAATTCTGTCTAAGGAGTAAACTGCAAAGACTGCTCATTCAAAGAGAGGCACCTTGAACAATAAACTAGCTAGCACCCAACTTACAGATTTTTCAAATCTGAACAACAGGCTAACCAAGCAATAGATCACACAGCTGAGAACTCTGAGCCTCCGATTAAAGTCACCTGAAAAAAAGGGATGGCACTTGTAAAAAAGAAGACCTTTCAGTCTTTATTTCTAGAGATATACAAGAGAAAGAAAGGTTGTGTATACATACAGAAATGAGAGATCCATAACTACCTTGGAAAATAATGAGCTGAGCCTATGAAGTATTTGAGAGGTAAGGAGACGGACACAGAGAATTATAAACTGGTGTTTTGGTGTATGGATCTATGCATTTCTTTCGCTATCTAAAGTAAAAACAATTAATTTTATGCCCTTTTTGAAGTCTGCAGTATGTGCTTTAACTGCTCCAAAAGAAAGGCTTTAACTCTAGATTGGAGACCTCAAAAAGAAGAATCCAGCTCAGAAGCACTCATCACCAATCCACAATGAAACGTGTAAGAGTTAAGTTGCTAAATTCCTTTGAGGATGCCCCTTTGCAAGCTTGGAGTAATTCTACAACTGGACTGTGGAAGAAAGCTTATGCTATAGTGCTACATTTGGAAAACCAAAGACTTTTTTTTTACTCTCTTCCAATCAAATAGCTTAAAATACATTAATGTAAGACAACACAAATACAGTCATTATGTGAGTGTCCAGCAGAGGGAGAGTAATAGGTCAGAAACAGTATTTGTTAAATAGCAGAGTTAGAACAAACAAATCAGTGAAAAGATGTTTCCAGGTCAAGATATCTTAGTTTGGATTATACATGGTCTTGCGCAAATATAAAAGCCTCTTTATAATTCACTTATGCTTCCAGGAACAACAGCAAAGCTTAGAATAGACTTGGCTCTTGAAAAAGCCATCATGCTGAAATATAGTGTGTTTTTTGTTCTCTAGTTCTCAGCTACATCTCCACAGACTACCTGGAAAGAGAATTTGCCAGAGTTTAAGAATATTAATTTATAATCTCCTGGCATCTAATCAAACTTAAACTAGTTCAGTAGTTTCAGTTCTGTGTCAGGCCTCATTAATATTATGAAAGGTATGTAGAAAAACTCTTACACAGCCTTCCTTCAAGAAAGGTGTATCACTTGTACTTAGGTACAGCCTTAATTCATATTGTCCACAAAATCTTTCTGGACTCATTTAACCCCACCTGCTTCTTCTAAGTAATGCTAGAATTAATTTTTAGAACGTCTTTTGAGATTGTTCCTTCGCATAAGCCTTAGATAAAGAGCTATGCTTCTAGAATGGCACTTTCGTAGCTGAGCAGTTTCCTATATTTTTCTTTTAATAATTTACCTTGTAGCTCTTGTCTTTTCTTCCTCCTAGGTAAATAACTTGTTCTTTTGGCTTTGTTTTTAAAGGCTCATTCTGACTTCAAAGCAATTCTAAGTATCAGGCTACTCATTTAAGTGCATAATTAATGTACACATTTGAATACCTTTACATTTCAGGGCATGGCTCACAGTTGCATTTCAGCTTGCTACCACACTAGAAAGGGAAGTCTTATTCCATTCCTGCTCCTCCCAGTATCAGCCAAATGCTTTCTTTCCCATTTTGCAGCAGCTCAGGAACTTATCTGATCTCAAGGTAAACTGAGTCAATTCACTCATAACCCAGCACTCTAAAACCACTCTCCTTCCCCCTTAGACTGCTGCTATTTTATGGAGTTGGTGGTGAGCCGTTAACTGCTTGAAGCTGTTAACCTGTTTGAAGCCTTCTAGCGAAATATATCTTTCTTTTCTGCTTCAGTTCACATAACTAAAACATTGGTATTTCACAGGTATATCTGCTAGGGTGTAAAGTGCTTGTGAGAACCTTGGATGAAAGTTACTACTAAAGCACAGAATACTATTCCTAATATCATATGAATGAGGACCTCCATTTCATTGCTATAGGGTTGACTTATCACAGGCTGCAAACTAGTGGTGAAGCTACCTTGAGATAGTTTAATATGTGAATAGCTTGGTCTCACTAAAAAAGAAGTCCTGTTCCCCATTCTTACTTTATACCAGCTCTGGCATTTGTCAAACACCTCTTAAGAGCTGATTCATCTCAGTAACCCAGGAGGAAAAAGAAAGTGGATTGTTCTGTAGCTAAATTTAATGAGATAGACTGACTCAGCAAAGGGTCTAACGAACTAGAAGACAGTGCAAGGATGGGTAGAACTGTCACTGTGGGGGAGACAGTTTCTCTGCACCCCAGTCCCCACATGTTAACCCTGAGGTGGTCCAGCCTCTTCTTTTCTAAGCAGTGCTTTGACAATTTAAGTCAGCCATGATGTGATGATGGATTTATATGGGTGGTTCTCAATAAGAAAATCTTTTTAGTATTTATTAAATGAAGAGCTAGTATATTTATTCTAAACATTTTGATGCAAAAGATTTAAACAAGAAAAGCTTTTATAATGCTTTAAAACCTCAAGAGAACATGACCATTTACATTCCAGTAGATATTTTGCCAGAAAACTATCATGATTCCGCTTAGGTTTTGTTTTGAGTACCAGCTGTTCGTAAGTGGAAAAACAAACTACTAGCCCTGTTAAAAATTTAGTGTTTGAGTTTACACAATTCCTATGTGCGACACAGCCTGCAAAACAGGTCTGTACACTCTGACGGACATCTGGCATCTTCTGAAATTCTGTGGACTAATTGTTTATATGCTAGCGAGTACCTAGGGAATAAGTACCTGTCAAGGAAAGAAGGAATGTTGGGTAACACAAGTAATTCTTTTCCTCTGAAATCAGTAGTAATACACACTTCCATACCTCTGATCAAACACATATTTGGCCCCACTCCCTGCACCACCACCACCACCACCACCACCCCCTCCCCCCCCAAAAAAATTATCACAACTCAGTACTTTAGGAGCTGGCAGAATGAAGCTCCATTTCAAAAACCTTCAAGAAGCCTTTTTAAGGAATGCCAAAGTGTATTTAAGAATTGCTGCCTACATGTTCTGTGTGCTGGTAATCTTAATTGCTCTGAAAATATAGCACCTGCCTCCAGTTAAGCCTTTCCTGACTTTTAGGCTGTGTTAAGGCTCAAACAAAAAACAAGCTTGCAATACAGCATTGCAGTCATTATAAATCTGAGCTATTAAATGCTCATAATGACGGTAAAAAGTGTACAATAACAAGCCACTCTGTCAGCAGAATTCATGAAGCTTGGTTTCTACTGGATTTTTATCTATTACTCAACAGTAGTAACGCATGAGCTCCTTTGTTCCAAAATACCAAAAGGTATTACCTTGTTTCCATACTAAATGAAACATATCAGATACCTACTGGTTAATAAATGTCACCTAACAAGCAAAGGTTAGTATTTAAAACAAAACAAAAAAAACTTTAGTAAGTGGAGAGGGCTATATTGAGGTGTTCCTATGATACTAGTTGCTTAGGAAACTTATTTCTTACTCCTGTAGCTTTACTTCTGCTTCCTCCATTCCCCTGACAAAAAAGGATCATATCCTATTCCTGCTTCTATCCCAGCCCTCAGTGGGACTGCATATACATTTTTTTTAACAGAAGAATGATTGCCACACACAGCTGAGAAACTTACTTGAAGTTTAACAAAACTCTAAATATTACAACAGTAACACAGGTGAGAATCTTCCTTAATTATACTCAGCTTTGAGCAATAGAGGCCCTGGCAATGTGTGTCTGAAAACTGGAAAGGAACTCTGCACCAGAGAATAACCAGAGAGTGGCTTTCACAAGGTCTTTAAAACTCATTCTTTAGGCTCTGGTGAGGGTAAGCTCTTGGTGCTTGAAGGGAAGACTTCCAATTTATAGTCTTTCACTGTGAATTACACTTTTTTTTTTTCTTTCAAAACAAATTATCTGTGGTGTTAGTGGGGATTTTTTTTTTTTCTTACTTTTATAAGTGCTGCCCTGTACACTAGTGTTTTCCCTGAATATGATCAGTTGGAAGCATATTTTTCCATTAACACATATGCATTACCTGCCACATAGAATTTTTTGCTTGTCAAGGGTGTACATGTTGCTGCTGGTGTGCAGCCAGAAACCACCTGGTTCTTGTGTCAGGATTATGTTACATAAATGCCACTTCAGGAGAGTTTGCGTAGTTCTCCAACCAAAACTGCATCGTATTTTGTACTGAATGGAGATCTTTACATTTTAGTTCTAAGCCTGTCTGCTTTCAAAACAACTCCATAACCTGCCCTACAGTGTTCTAATATAAATAATGCTGCAGATGACTCAGTCAAGCACTCGCTCCATCTAGTTATAAACACTTACGCTGAACCTCCCAAGATGAAATGCTGCCACAGCCATGTGCAGCCTACTAACCAAAATCTACTCACTTCCCCTCTGTTCCTCCTCGTCTCTTACAAATATACTGAATTTTAAGTAATGTTTTTTGGGTTTGTTTGTTTTGGGTTTTTTTTTAATAAGTTCTAACAGTCAAGGGCCTCAGTACTTGACAAGTCCTACTGAATTTGGCTTAACTGGATTTTTTTTTTAATTATAATAACCAAGTCAAAGTGTACTGTAGAATTGCCAAAATTGGAACTTCTAATACATCCTGTCAATTTACGGCTGAACACGTACAGAACATTCGCTCTCACCTCACGTGAGAGCACGTGCACTCACAAATCTTCATTTGGGAGGTTTACTGACCCAACACACGTCACTGTATTGCCACTCTGCGCCTACGCTTTCTAGGACTAGGTAGGTGCAGTTTTGCATAGATAAAAGCTAAAACGAGTACGTCTTCACCTGACTCCAGACGGGACGCGGGAAATCCAGCGAGGTGACACCCCGTGCCGGGCCCGCTCTCCTCAGCGCCGCCGCGCACCCCCGCGGGACGGGCTGGCGCACCGGTGGCGACGGGCGCAGGCGGCCCCTGGGAGCGCCCGGGACGGGCTCATCTCCCCCAGCGAGGCAGCGTCCCACACAGCTGCTGCCCGTCCCCGTCTGAAACGACCGTCGTGTGGGATGAGGGAACGGGGAGCAGCCATCCGGCGACGCCGTCCCCTCGCAGCCTTTGCGAACTGCACTTCCCAGAGACCTGCGGGGCAAGACACAAGCGCCGCCTGAGGGAACGCTGGCGCCTGGCCTGCTGGGACCGGTAGTTGTTGTCCCGCCTGAGGCGTTCGCGCCAACTACATATCCCGTCTTCCCCCCCGAAATTGGAGGCGGAGACGGCAGAAACGAAAGGCGAGTGCAAAGGCTGACAGGAATTGTAGTTTCTTAATACGCAGAAACCGCAGGCAACTACATTTCCCATCTCTTCCGGGGAGGTGGGCCGAGTGGGCTCGCGCAAGGCATGATGGGCATCGTAGTTCTCGCGCCTTGCCTCGGCCGTACTGTGGGATGAGGCCCCGGGGAGCTAAAAACTACGAAAATGGCGGCAGGGGAGGCTGGGGGGAGGGGGTACGGGAGCTCCGGGAGGCCATACTGCGCTCGCGTCGGGGCGGTGGAGTACACGCGGAATCGCCGGAGCGAGTGCTGAGTCGGTGCTCCACCCCGCGTACC
>NW_008795492.1:2610241-2643355 GCF_000699145.1 Aptenodytes forsteri | reverse complement strand
GGTCCTAATGGCAGGAGGGTCCAGTCAGCGAGGGGCCAGGGCAGGCGCGGATGGGGGTACCGCCGAGGGGGAGCCTTGCGCAGGAGGGGGGGTTGGGGGAAGGGGCGTAAGGTAGCAGAGTCTGGGCAGGGGAGCCGTGGGGCATTGTAGAGGAGCTGGTTGCGGTGTCTGATGCAGCCCCGAGAGTTTGTGGGGGCCTTGGGAGGGGGTCTGCAGGCCGCTGTGGTACGGATGGGGTGGTGGGGACTCTGCGGGGTGTGCTGCGGGAGGCCGAGCCGTGGTACAGGTATTGTGCTCAAGGAGCAGCAGTAACTGGTGTGGTCTGGCTGTATGTGAAACCCGTGTACGTTTCCCTGGTACCTTTACTTGCAAAGGGTCGCCCATGACGAGAGGAAACCACGTAGCTCTTCCTCCTAAAGCACTAGAGAAGTTGTGGAAGATTTTGGTGGTAATAAATTTAGTGTTGCTGGGGAAAACAGCACTGCTTCAGCCACTGGTGGTTCAGATGTATCTTAAATGTCTTTTTGAAGATTATATCAAGTAGTTATTTTTTTCTAATACAATGCTGATAAATGATTAGTAGGGGAGGGAGGTTTGTCCAGCTGGCCTCAGTCAATGGAATAACTTGAAATTTACCCTGCTTTTAATTTCAAAGGATCTTTGTGTACGTAACCAATGTTTATACTATATTTACTTTGCATAGGGGAAATTAAAGGAGAGCTACTTTTTAATTTCCAGCTCCAAACTGAAGGTCCTTCCAAACATCAGACATGCTGGTTAACTTTGTGGTAATATTTTAATGTCAATCCTGCAACTAAGGAGTTTGAGACCTGATTGAGTATGATAGTTTAATACCTTCTTATTTTTTTCTATAATTTTCTGTATCCCTATTGGTACGATACGAAACAAGCTAGTATTTCAGATACTGATTCTAGTAATTTAATTTCACTGAAGCGAACTTGTTACATTATGTTTGTCATGATTTCCTGTTGATTGTGGCTTATTATTTATTGCATTCTGATTTAATATATTAATTAGTCTTGCTCTCCCTGGTATCTGAAGTTATCAGATGTTAACAGCTAAAATCTGTAACTTTCATATATGAAGCTTTAAAATTTTCATAACAGAATATTAACCCGTTTTTTGTGTTAGAGCAAATGTTAGATTATGTGTTCTCTACAGCTATTCAGCACTCCTGATTTTTATCAGAAATTGTAGGTCATGTGCTATGCAGGCAGGCAGTATGTAAGTGCATTAAAATATACTTCCAAGAAGCCACGGGCAGACTCTTGGATTCCATTTAGAATAAATGTATATGTTAAGGTTCACAGGTGTAGAGGTAGAGTAGATAGCTTGAGGCTGTGCTGAACATGTGATGCACCTTTGAATAATCTTCAGAATTCATTCCAGTGTGTTTTTCAGCCATTGCAACCTGAATCTAAGTCTTTTTTTTAACTATGTAATCAAACTGTGACTGAAAACTTTCTTGGGGTTTTAAATGTTATTAGAATAACTTTGTTTTTTCTCCCTGGCTACTTTTATAAGGTTTCTTCTAAGGCTTCCTATATTTAATTTTTTTTGTAGGATTTAAACTACATTTCCTCACCTGCTCATTATATTTATTTCTTCATGCTCTCCTTTTCTCCACTCTTCTGCTAGTTTTGAGGCCTACTTTCTTCATGCTCTCCTTTTCTCCACTCTTTTGCTAGTTTTGAGGCCTATGATGAGCTTTGTCTTCCCAGAGACTAGAGATGACTATACTGAAAGCTTCCCGGTCATCTGGAGTGATCAGGAGAGCTCTTCTTTCCATCTTAGTTGCTGAGTACATTTCCTACATAGTGCTATAATCTACCTCGCTTGAATTCACCTTGCTTCTGTATCTTCTTTAAAGTTTAGAATGTTGAGTTTCTGTAATTAACTTGGATGTCCCTAAGATTAAGCAGACAAAAATTTGCAGTTAAAAACAAAACCAAAACTGTTTCTTTCTTAGCTGGAATACTATACTTGTTACATACTTTTCCAGGTCTGATGTACTTGGTTACAGAAAGTAATTGACACGTCGTGTCCTTGCAGATGTTCGCATAAGGTGACAACTACTTTCCTGGCTAGAATGACTAGGTGGAGCTTGCTCTGGAAGTAAGTCAGAACAACATGTGATTAGACAATGGTGCTGAATAGGTTACTTTTCAGCAACCCAGTTTGCTTTTGCTCCCATAGGGAATTAGGTGTTCTGTGGCACTCATTCTTCATTACATTGTGAAAAAAAATATATTTCTATTTATCATCTGTATTGAGGTCTGTACAAATACTGGTTTGTACTGGGAAGAATCTAAGTTAATCTTGATTCTTAGGAAGAATCTAAAAAGTTGGGTGTCAGTTTGAGGACTTAAGTGTCCTGAAGTTAAGTTCTAGTAACACTTTTCTTCTTGGAACTTTCTCTTGGTAAGGTTTTGTTCGAGTCATAATTCCTTAGTAATTCAAAGGATGTTGTAGGTCAAGATAAATGTGTAGTAGCAGCATGGCATATAGAAAAATTCCACAGAGCTGATCTCCATTATGTGGCTGTGGTGTGTAATAGTGTTTCCTTTTATGCACACTAACTTCATGTTTTTAGTAATTTGTATAAAATTCCTGTCACTTATGTTTAGAGCACTGAAATAACAGTCACAGAAGCCATTTACGGAACACAATGTTAACTTTCTGAAATTGGGAAACTCCTGAGACCTGCATTCCAAGTAGTTTACTTTAAAACTTTTTTTATGCGTGCTTTTTTTTGATTGCAAATTGTATATTAGGGAGAATATCTGACCAATGTTTACCACTAATATAATTTTTGCTTGCAGATAGTTTCAGAATTAGTTTGGAATTAAATTATCATTTGATTATATGCAAAAAGCGTATGTTACTTAAATTTTTGAACCTAAGGAACCAGTATGTTCCAAATGTTGTAGCTGCAAGGACTTGCTTTTATCAAATTGTGTCCAAGTCAAACTCATTTGCGTAAAATCTCTCTTTGTTGGATTCTGTTGGAAATGTGAAATAGAGACTTCTTGATTTTCTGTCTGCAACAGAGATTGCTGTACCACAGTTCCTTCCAGTGACCATGTCAAGCATGTCACGAGCAAGTTGTGCTTCTAGGGAAACTTACTGTAGATAGCAGTTGCTGGACTAGCAAACTCAACTAAATTAAGGCAAGGTGTGGTAGTCAGTAAAATGACAGTAGATTGTGTTAGGGCATTCTTAATCATAACTGCACCTTGCAGCTTCACTGTTCTGTAGCATCTATGACTTTTTTTTTACTATGGTTTATTAATTTTATAAGTGTATATAAGATGTAATTGCATTTGAGTGACTTTTTGTTTCTATATCAAGGCATAGTTCAGAGGTCTAAGGGAATAGCTAAAACCTTCCCCCCCACCCCAGGATTAATAAGATTTCTATTATCTAAATTTTGTTTGGATCTCAGGTATGAGAGAAGTGAAAAATTTCTGAAAACGCAGCATCAACCTGCATTCTTGTGGTTCAATTTTTGTCATAATTCTTGAATATTTACAGGATTCTTGGTAAAATTGATCACAGCTTCCTTGTATGGGCTTTACTGTATTTTATGTTAGTTTTTCTTCTTTTTAGAAGTCATTTTTAAGTATTCACTGTTGACTTTGCTTGGAGGTAACTTCCTGGGGTCCCTTCCAACCTGAATTGTTCAATGATTTGAAGTATGCAGTGGTAAAAAAAAAAAGTCATTAGTACAAAAGTAACAAGAACAAAAAGTGTGTGACACATAGCAGCTAGTGTAAGAAAAGATAGCATTTATCCTTTTGGTGGTATTAGTGCTACTGCTTCATTTAGTAGCTCTCTTGACCATTTCAAGTAAATTTCTGAACATATTTGTTAACGACTACAGTTTAGACAACTTGCACCTACAGTCTTGAGCCAAGCGAACATCTGGCTTAAGATTCAGTGCCCTTTAGATTGCATCACTCCCTAAATATCCTCACTCACCTGCAGTAGTCACTTTTGAAATAGTTACATTCAAGCAGCTGGACATCCTCAGCCTTCAAATGCTGTAAATAAATGGATATAGCATCTATCTTTCTGGCTTTCCCTGCCCTCATTTTTCTTGACCTTGTAGCTAGCTGGGACATTCATATATTCCACCACCACCAATCAGAAACAAAATAAGGAGTTTCAATATCTTCTGCTTCAGTTCTGAAGCCTGTAATTCCCAGAGTAGGATGATGAGTTATCTGTATCATCCTGTTCCCCGAAACTGGTCATCTTTTGTTTTACACCATTCTCTGTAGACTGTATTTTAAGACTCTTCAACAGTCCAGTCCTCAAGAGACTTCACTTACCATATGAACTTGCTAAGAAAGTCTTGTTTGTCTAAAACTAGTAGTCCACCATTCAAGAAGCTATCATATTAAAGGATTACATGGTTTACTCATATCAACATTTGAATAGCCATATGCTGATGATTTCCTCACAAGTAGGGTGTTGGTAATGCTACTGTTAATACTTCATACCTGTAAACTTGAACTGCTTATGTGACAGCAAATCAGTGTCGTATTGTGAATGCCAGTATATGGTATAAATTCTTATTATCAAAAAAAAAAATCTTGATTTGAGTCATCACTTGACTATCTAGAGCAGTGTTCTTCTGTATCAGCTTCTCCAGACAGATGAGCTGCACAACCTCTTTTAAAACGGTAAGTGCAAAGAGAGGCTGTATGTCTTGGCACTGACTTGCAAGATGATCAGATATAATATACCTGTGTGATGCAGTCAAGGTGGCAATGTATTACACAGATGTCCTTTGTCTACATCTGAACTGTCCCCAGGAAGGTAGCCAGGATTGTGTTTCTCCTGTTAGAATAATTCATCATGCTTGTGGCCTTTGCATGACTCCAATAAAAGACAGACCGCTGGGAGCAGCCTGCGTACTAGATGAACTGTCCTGGAGTCTACATGCAGTCTGACCATGTGTTTAGCACCCTGGTTTGGACTACTGATTTAACGTATTTGAAAGCATGATGTTACCTTAAAACTTGATTGCTCTATCAAAATGAACACAGAAATCATATGGGATAATTCTTGGATCGTATTAGCAATCTGGTTTTACAATTCCATTTTCAGAATTTTGGGATTTCTCTCCTGTTTTGTGATGAGACACACGCAAGCAAGAGAAGCAGCTGATTGTATGAAACTAAGATAGAACGATGGATATATTTTGATTTTTTATTATGAAGGAATAAAGCAGTCAAAATTTAATCAGTGAAATTTATGACTATTTTTTGAAGAGGTCTATATGAAAATGACACTTATCTGAATTTCAGTACAAAAGCTAGTTTAGGACAGGTGATAAAATATTAAAAATGTGTTCTCTAGAACAGTCTGAGAATTTATGTGTAAATTTTACTCTGTGTGTAAATGTTAAGATCCTGAGCTTAACCTGGTAAAAAATCCATGGGGTGCTTAGGTTTGTTTTGGGTTTTTTTATTTCTATTCCTGCTGGGTTATGAGAGATCTTTGTTAGAGAGTGGAATCCTTAACTGTTCTAATACAGGGCTTGATTTTTTGACTATCTGTCTCAAAAATCAAGTTATCAACTGAGCACAAATACTTGGCCTTAAGGAAGAGGTTTTTTTCATTATATTCCCTGAAAATCCCCATAAGCTTTCTTAGGCTTAGTTGTGAAGAAGCATGTTGGTTTTAGATAAGATAAACTTGAGGTGTGTCCTCACTGGGGAAGCAAAAAGGTGGGTCTTTTACTAAGCTAACGTGTAGTAAAATCCTATGAATACAAAGCAAGTGCTAATTTTTTTGTGAATTTTACAAAGTCATGTTAAAACTATTAAAGCTGCTCTTACATTGGTGCATTTTAAAAACTGGGCATGCATCTCTGTGTCCACTGGTGAAGCTAGAGCACAGGCTGTGAAGCAGGGCAGAGGCAAGAAGAAAATAATTTTGGGTTTAAGTTAACTTTCAAAACAACTGCCTTAATTACAGTGAACTCCTGAAAACCTTTTCTTTCTGTATATTTTCAAATACTGAATATGAAATACTTTGTTTAGCTCTAGCACTTATTTGTGCTTAAAGTAATTTTTTGTGGGTTTTTTGTTAACTAAGACTCTCTTGGTTTTGTGGGTTTTTTTATTCCGATTCTCATGCTCTGTGTGTTTGACTTGGACCTTTATTTTTTACTCTGGTGTAATTCCCTTTATGCTAAAACAGGGGGGGGGGGGGGGGGGTGCAAACATCTGTTATGTAGTTCATGAAAACTGTTGAGGCTATGTGACTATTGTATAAATATGTATTGAACTCTGGTATTCAAATCGCACATACGAAAAGGTGATGGGAATCCTAAGGCAGATGTCATGCATTTCTTCACTCTTCAGCCTTCCAGGAATTCCTGTGAAGGAACTTGATGCCTGTATTGGAGGAGCAACAACAAACTTACTATACAGACCACCTAAGTTTTGTAGATAAGACACTTCTTTCAAACTGAATTTGCCCTTTTTTCTTTTCTCTCTCTCTTTTTTTTTTTTTTAATCTCTATGCTCTGTTTTGCAAACAGTTTCATTAACCCCATAGTCTACCTCAGTTGTCAAGTACCAGTACTGTCTAGGTTCTTATGTTCCAGCAGCAGAGCAGGCTGGGAGCTGTGAGTGCTGCCATGCATAGCAACAAATTACAGCCTCTCATCAATTCTGTGAAGGCATTTGCATTGTGGCTCAGGTAACTGCTTCTGAGGAATTACCAGTTAACCAGTATCTGCTTGTGTGGAGACATCGCTCAGCTGCTTCTGTGCATCTGGTAAATACTGCAGTTTACATAAAGATGGAAGTTGTCAGTACTGCTTAGCACTTGAGTTTGACTTTAATACTGCATTTTAACTGCAGTTCTTCTAATACTGATTCCCAGTTTACTAGCTATACCTGTTCTATATATGCTCATCTTGTTTCATTCTAATATAAATTAAATTATAAAGCAATTTTCTATTATTTCTGTACAAGCATTCTAAACTGTTAATGCTGTGAAGTTCCTGGCTTATACTGTTTTAAAACAATATTTTCAGAGGTTGAGTGGTAACTTTTAATTTTTCTACCTGTTCAGCTTTGGTTATTGTACAACAGAAATGCATGCGAGTACAAAACTTGCTGTAATACGCAACAAACTCATCAGCTGTAGTCTGTGAATGAAATAGGCAGAGTGGATTCTTGCAGTATTTCTTTAGGACGCTAGCTGTATTCTAAAGAGACCAATCACCATGTTTTAAAAGTTGTGCAATTTTGGACTCTTTATCGGGAGTGTGCATACTCCTCCAGTGAATTTTATATTTAAAAAAAAAAAGAAAAATAATTTTTACCTTGTTCAGACAAGACTGAGTTATATAATGTCCTTGTGTGATGGTCTACCAGTAGATAAACGCAGCATGTGTATCCATTTTTGCCTTTGGTGTTGACAACAAAGATATTCCAAAAAATGTTCTAGGGCTCTGATGTTCAGGAGGACTAAAGATAAACCGCTTATCTCGTGTAATACAGTGAATAAGGTTGCAACAACAGTTCTTGACTTACCATTTGAGGAGAGATGGAGGATGCTATGTAAAATCTAACTGTTGTTTATCGTGTGTAAAACCAAGAATTTGAAGCATTACTTAAAGATTTGGCATCGTTTAAGACATGTTCTGACTTTAAAACCAGATTTCATACAAACTACATATTGAATCCCTCTCATATGACAAGATTCCTATCTGAATTATTTTCACAGATGAGGATCTAGAATTTTCAAGCTAAACTTGGAATGCGTTACAGATTTTTCTAATTTGTGTTTAAGTTGCTGTATGTGATGTTTTTACAGTAATAGCAAACTATGTTAACCATAAATATTGTTAGTTACTTTCCCGACTTCCAGAAAACACAAAATGAAAATCTTTGCATATCTACTTAAATATTTTGGAGAGATGAGGATAAGTTACAAGGACTACTTAGAACCTTTCTCAGTTTCCCTCATCTTTAAAGGTATTTTGTTGCAATGACTGTCTTTATCTCGTGGGCAAAATAAGCAAGGTTACTTCAGTTCACTGGATTTGTCCAAACGTTTTGCTACAGGGAGAGTGTGGAATTTGGACGACTTCTCATGTCCTAATCCAGTACTGAGTCCTAGGTAGTAAGCCTATCTCGGCTAGATTCAGAATTGTCATCTCCTTTTTATGTGATCCAAAGATTCCCTAAGTGTTTCAGAACTGAAACTTAAAGCTGAAGTGTTTTTCCTTGAATTATTGAGATTGCCTTTCTGTCCTCTCTGCCATGGCACTAGTAGTGCTCTTCCACCCAGCCGATATGTTGCTTCAGAGTGCTGATCCACCCGAAAGCTGGTAGGTTCTTTCCTAGTTCAGTTTTTTGGTCAGACCAGCTCCCTTTGTGGAGCTTCAATAGTCATACGTGCACTAGGGCTGACATGAGAGAAGAGATGAAAAAGAGCAAAATGTGGCAACCCAATGGTTTAAGAAGCAGTACGACTGCATCCTTCTTTTCAGGTGATTGTCTTAAAGGCACACTTCAGGCAATCTGTTCACTTCCATACAGAGCAAATGATAAATCTGACCCTTTAAAGTCAGACTTTTCTCTTGTGTATTTGTTTGCAATGTAGTAGTGCCTGAAATAACCTGACATAACCTGAAATTGTTTATCAGAGGCAAACAATTACTGAGGGGGTGTTTATTTTTATCACTTAAGCCTGTTCTTTTTGAAATTAAGATTCTTTATTTATTTTTGACTTGGTTTCTTTACAATGAACTTTTCTAGAAAGCTGTTTGTATTCCTTTTCTGCTTTGAAGGAACAGTGTATGTTTCATGTAATTCAGTGTCCTCTTTCAAAGCATGTCTGCCACTTGTGTACCAAAGTGACCAGCATTTAATAAGTGGCTGTGGTCATAACTGAATATCTGTTGCCCCTTGATTGTGTGGCATTAGTACTGCTTAGGATCCATACACAAACTTATTGATTCTCTTGTGTGCTAGACTCATACAAAATTTAACAGATGGACCTTTTTAGGTTAACAATTTCCTACCTCCTCTCTGTTATCTGTGAAGAAACTTCTTTTTCCTGTCTGTATGCCTGCTGTATTACAGACCAGAAAGTAAAACCTGAGTTTATTATGAATGCTGTTGATTGACAGTGTATTTCTAAGGAATTAAATAACTTCAACCACTTGTAGAGCTTCCGTTTCAAGGCAAGTGCATAAATACTGTCATCTAATACGTTTTTCATTATGGAAAAACTTCAGGAGTGAAATCAAAACCTTGCTGAAATGATCTTGTAATGAAAATATTTATGCATCCCTATGATAGTATGTGTGAAATAGCCAACAATCTTCTGATGTGTTACAAAACAGAGGCTTTAGGTTCATACCTAGATTCTGTGCCACCTGCTTACCACACTTATAAATGGGCTGATTTGAGTCTTTTCCAGCTCTCAAATGGGAGTAATATATCATTTCTTATGCTTTTACTTACTATATTAAATCATTCTCTTAAAGTTTTGTTCCTGTGGTTTTGGGACCCTGGAGTGCAGATCATACATGCTATAACACAGGAGTGTAGGGAACCTAGCTCGGAACAGTTCCCTCTTCTGTGTTGCTGTGCCCCCTCCACTGCTGCTGGTCACTGGGTGTTGTGCTGTGAGCCACATTCACCCTGCCTGCAAGCTTTGTCCTCTGGCCCTCTTCCAGCTTTTGCAGCACTGCTCCAGTTTATAGAAGTCTGCAGCAAATACGCAAACAGCGCGAAAGCAGAGAGGCTTAGAATCAGGTCCTTCTCTGTATGTTTTTGTTCTTTTGAGGGGATTTGTTTCATCTTTAGGTTCCATCATGCATATAGAGCAAGTAATGCTATAAGATCTGTGTTTTTATAACGGGGTTGAAGGAGAGCTGGAGTACAGCTAAATAGAGGGTATGAATTTGGTATGTGGCTGAAAAAAATAAGATAATGAACTTGTTATCAAAGAATTATGAAGTTGAATTTATACCACGAGAAAACTAAATAGGTTAAGATTTTAGGGATAATTACAGAAGGCCTCTTGATCATGTAGAATAATGTCCCAAAACATCAAGTGGTATAATTACTAATTGGAACGTATCACTCTTAGTAGGTTTAATAATTAGTTATACCTCAGCATATAGTTTTGTGGCATGGTTTAGTGCATGAGAAGGTTGAATGATGTATCCAAAAACCATACTTGTGGCTTTGATATGCACGTGACTGGTGAAATTGTCCTCCGAGTAATGCGACTATATTATGGTGTTTAAGAGGACTGACAAACTTTGCAGGCATATGAATGAGTTCATCATCTCTTGACCCTAATAGCTACAGAAGATCTTAAGAATTTATTCTTAATAGATGTTTCAATTTTTTACTCAATGCTTATGTGAAATTGAGGTGCGATAGCATTGTAGGTATGCCTATAAGCTGAAGCTCACAGAACCTTTCTGTACAGTTGTGACACCACACACGCATTGTTTCTTTGGGTACAGTGAAACTGGTTTGACATTTTTAAACACCATTTAGATACTAACACTTAAAATAGCCAGCATGCCCAAAAAGGATGGGCAGGTAAAATACTATGTATAGAAAAATTGCGTCCTTTAAAACTTGTTTTAAGGGTATCTTTCCATGGGGGCAGGAATTGAACTGGTTTTAGAATTGGTGTATTATTTTCACAACTTTTAGGCAGTGTTCTTTAGAAGTATTTGTGCTTGGAGGTTAAATTTATTACTGTTTTCAGGGGAGGAGGTATGTTTTCTTAAATACGCTTCTTCCAATAAAGTTGGGAGATGGTCTTTTATGGGAAATTGGTTACATCAGTGTATTTTAAAAGTTAAACTTTTTTTCTCTGCAGGCACATCTGTAGAGACTTCTCCGGAGGAGCAGACAGCCTCTTGTGAAGGTAATTGTTTTTGTGTTCTGACAGTACGCAACGCAGCTCCATTAAATGTGATTTTTTAAAAAAATATTGCAAAGAATCTCCTTTTTAAAAATCTCTATGAACCTTTTCCAATCTTTATTCTCTTTATTCTCATACTACTATTGTAAGGCAGTGTGGTTATCTGTGGTTATTTACAATTTTATAGCCAGTCGAGCAAGGCACATGAAGACCAAGTGGTTTATTGAAGGTCATAAAGCTTGCATGAAGCAGAATTTTTAAAATTGAATTTGTGTATTAAATAGCATGGGCAAGTGCCCAAACATCTGAACTATCCTTTTATTAATTTAGTCACTCTGTTTTTCTTTGTTCTTGATACTATCGTGGTAAATGCGTATCCTTAATGATTCCTTTTTTCTTTTTTTTTTTTCCCCCCTAGGTTCAAATGCTGCTGTTAACATGGAAATTTCAGAATCTGTTGGTAAGATGGGAATTGTTCCATTTCACTATGATAGTACTATAAAATACTACTATAGTGCTTTTGCTGAATCGTTGCAAACAAAATTGAAGAATACCTTATTGAGCCTTTGTATTTTTGGTCCTTACTAATTTTCATTGTGTTTTTATACTTAGATTAGGAAAGAGGTAATTGAACACTAGTATGCATTGACAGGTGCAATTGGATTACTTGCACACTGAAAAAGCATCAGTGTTTTATTAAAAAATAATTTCATATTACAAAATAGTCCCATTAATATGTGTGATATGGTGATTAACAAAAAACGTTAAAGTGATCAGTAATATGAGCAATCAGAACATGGAAATTGTATCTTTCTCTTTGTATGACTTTTGAGAGAACTTAAACCACTATTCCTCTCCTTTTCTCTCTAAACATATGGTAGCAGGTGTCTGTGAATTCAGACCAGCATGATGGTCTGAGTGTATCTTCAGATTTGTTTTTTCCTTGTAAAATTGTTGCCTTGTTAAAACAGAAGCTTCTTAATCCCTGTGAATCATAGTTTTCTGACATCAGCACGCAAGCTAGTTTGAAAGCTCCCAGTAATAATCATTTCAGAAACAAGAAGCAGTTGCTGATTTTTATATAGGAAGACATTAACAGACTGGGTAGTTGAAGTCTTTTGATTGCATCTTTGGGGCAGGGGCTTTTCTCCATAGTCATTGGTTTTAATTTCATTATCTATTTGAATATATCTAACTGGTTAATTTTTAGTGGAAAATGGAGAGACAGAAATGTCCCCGGAAGAGTCATGGGACCACAAAGAAGAAACAAGTGAAGCAGAGCTAGGAGGTGGTCCTGCAGGGGATGCAGGGCCTTCTGAAGAAAGCGCTCAGGAAATGATGGAAGAGGAGGAGGAAATACCAAAACCGAAATCTGTTGTAGCACCGCCAGGTGCTCCTAAAAAAGAGCATGTAAATGTAGTATTCATTGGGCACGTAGGTAAGTTGTAAGTGAATGTGAAGTAGTTGGATCTTTGTGTTGTGTATTATCTAGAACTCGGAGGATTAGAAATTAATCCTGTTCTTTGTAGGGATGTATGTATTCGCCATGTCTTGAGGCTGATAGGAGCATTCATTCTAATGAAGCTGGTCTGGAAAAATTAAAAAAACTTAAAGAAGGTCTTTCAGGGGTAGAGTGCCAAGGATAGAGTGCCTGTGTTCTCTTGGACACAACAGTCTGTGTTCATGATTTCTCAAGTACCTGCTCTATTGAGTGCTTAAGTGACGTGTCTGTGTTAATGGTCCAAAGAACAAAATCGGAAAGCGGAGCTCCTTTTCTGCTTGTTTTAAATATTTTCGGAGGGTTCTTATTAATTTTTATTAAATTCAAAATACTAAAAATTGTAGAGCTATAAACAATAGACGAACATAATTCAGGGTTAAACGAAGCATTTATAGCAAAATGCCCCAATTGAATAGTTTCAACAAGCTTCAGAAAAATCTTAAGTGGTGTCAAAAGTACAGAAGAATTATTGAATCACAAGATTTACAGTAAATTCTGTATTTTCATTTGTATAGTCTCTTATCACCTTAAAAGTACTGTAACTTAGTCCTTGGGTAAATTCAGAATGGAGTCACACAAAGTAAAGAGGCAGTGGGCAGAGGTACATCCCAATATTGAAGAGCAGCCTACAGAAGTTAGGAACAAGGGAGAAAGGAAGCAGGGAATGGGCTTTTGCAAGAACTTCCCACACTCTTAACCCACACTTTTGCTGGATCACTGCTTGTTGGGGGGTGGGGGGGGGGGGGTGTTATGGATAATGCCAAGTTTATATGTATGAAAACAGAATTTTCAAAATCCAGTGTAATTGAATGGACAATGAATTATGGAAACAAGGGAAGCAGAGAGATGCTTCAAAAAACTTAATTACAATTAAAAATATATAACTTTGGAAATAAATTAGATTACCTTGTTCATAAATTTTTTTCTTCTTTTTCAAGGATTTTCTTTTAACTTGTGAATGACTTTTTTTTTTTAGATGCTGGCAAGTCAACTATTGGAGGACAAATAATGTAAGGAAGATCTTAAAATTTTAAAATTTGCTGTTCTTGTGAATTAAAAATACATTAAGTAAAATGAGTAATATTTTCTTTATGGCTTTAATCAGCATAGATTAATATTTTTATAATAAAATGTTGCTTTCCCTGTCAATTTAGTTACTTATTGTCTTTGGAATTTCTTAATTCCAGCAGATCTAATCTTACCGCTATAGGAGTTTCACTTACTTAATGGAAACAACTATGCAAAGGCATACATTATTAAATTAAAAAAAAAAAAGGATTCCTTTCTTAGAACGTGACTCTGTTCTTCTTTGTTATTTTAAAATGCTGTTTGAAACTGCTTTATACCCTTTGTTAAACTTCGTCCTTTTTGTGAAGATTTAAAATGCTGTTTGAAACTGCTTTATACCCTTTGTTAAACTTCGTCCTTTTTGTGAAGATTTAAAAAAAAATTATATCCTTATTGAAGATTTTAAAAAAAATTGAATATCCTTATTCCCTGGTGCTAACATTGTCAGGCATAATTTGATTTCAAAATGTGAAATTATAACAGTTAATCTTTTAAGTCTATTTTAGAAACAGTATCTAGAAACTGCAATATTTTTATGAGACAAAAGTAAATAAACGTAGCTAGATCTTACAGTTTCTAATAAACAAGAAATGGAAACCAGTACATGAAGAAATAAATACTATCCTGCTGATGCGAAGTATTTCTATGATTTTAAAATAATATTCTCAGCAAAAGTGGGAGGTCTTTGTCTTGGCATTTTCATCTTGTTTTGTTTTGACCAAATTGGAATGTTGGCATTGTCATGCTACATTTAACCTTGTAGTTCATACTAGAGCAAATTAGCATTTTATTGTCTGATGTGTCTGAGTATTCTCCTTGTACAAGGAGATGCCTATTCTTAACACTCCTACTGATGTGTTATGTTCCTAAAGCTTTTTGTGGTCTTTCATTTTTGCAGAATATCCCTTTGTTGTAAGAGGCGGGGGGGAATTGGGTGCTTGTACCAACTTTGTCATTAACCCTTTATTTACTGTTATAATCAGTTTTCCTTACAAACTAAGTAGATTACTGTTATTAGAAGATCAGGTAGAAATATCTGAGGGAAAAATATGAAAGTTTTAATATAATAACACTGTACACTACTCACTTCTTTTCATAACTAAAAGATCTCTCTTAAAATATCAGTTTCCTTGTTCTATCTATAAAGAATGAAACCAAAATTATTTTTCTTTACATTTCAGAAATGAGGGGTGTGTGTGAAAAATGTTCCTATCACAATTTTTACTTAATTTGGAAATATTGGACTAGTCTGAGAAACGGACTTAACAGATGTAGTTCCTTTTCAAAACTTGCCTCTGCAGAACATTTTACAATTAGGCTTAAAAAAAGACATTCCTCATACTTCTGCTAAAGTGGTACTGGTGTACTTTTACATATCAGATAATGCGGTGGCTTTTTGTAGAGAAAAAATTCCATTGCTGCTTGCATCAGGCTGTTCCAGTTTTTCAAAATAATCTGTAGGTATTGTATAAGTATTTAACTATTTGGAACTATGTTTCTACTTATGTAAAATTGCACTTTTTTTTTTTTTCTCCCCTTCTTAGGTATTTGACAGGAATGGTTGACAAAAGAACACTTGAAAAATATGAAAGAGAAGCTAAAGAAAAAAACAGAGAAACATGGTATGAACTTACTGGAGATAATGGCATGCTTTTCTCTTTGCACTGTGATGAAAATGGGAAACTGTTTTTTTAGTCTCTGTCCCTGTAGCACTGGCTTCCTGCTGGAATGGGTTTCGAGTGTGGGGGGAGGAATCTCTTTGTTTTCCTCCAGTACTTCTTTAACTAAAACTATACGGAACAGTGCAATTCACATTTGAACAGGTTTTGCTGCTCCGACGCTTTTGTAAACCTAGTTGGTAAAAAGGAATACAAGGCAGGCAGGCACTTTTCTCAGGCAGCTCTTGGGGTCATTCTATCTGTATGTCTTTCACCTGTAAACAGCAGAGAGATTAAAGCTGTCAGTTTGGCGGACATGAGGAGAGAGCGAGTGAATAGTTTTGGCTGTCACCTTATATCTCATTTTTATATGAATAAAAATAGGGTCCGCAGTTCTTAAGTTTCCTCCAGGCAAGATGCTGCTGCTGTCATGTGTGGATTTTTTGCAGGCTTCTTGTTTGTTTTGGGTTTTGTTGTTGTCTTTTGGTTGGTTTTTGGGTTTGTGTATATGTGTGTGTATATACAGCACATATAGCAGCCTGCTTTTTCCTTCAAACAACTCCTGGAAAACTGATTTTTCTTTTGGAAGCTTTCCGGTTTTGGCTGTGGTGGAGGAAAATAGGGGTTCAAAGGTCTCTGGAAAAGAAGCAGCTGAAGACTTCCTTAGGGGTAGAGCAGCAATGGAGCACTCAAGGGGTGGGCATTGACCTGAACTAATTGTATTATGTGTGAGAGAAGAAGATGAAAGGGTGACACACGTCCTTTTTATCAAGCAAGCATCATCCCCCTGTTGGGAGTTGACCATAGTAATAAATATTTCAGGACCTTCCTCAGAAACAGTGGACAGCTTGAAAAACAAATTTCCTCTTCCCCCCTCCTCTTTTAGAGAGTAAATTGCAGGAGGTGCCTCCTTGAATGCTATTTTTATTCTTTAAAATATGTCATGATATAGAACAAAGTATGATGTACCTCTGTGTCATTATCAAAGACCTTGTTAGCTTGCTTCATATGTTGAGTCTTGAAATTTGAGCAGTTTTACTTTGTGATTCAGAAAATTCTATACTATAGTGCAGAGTTGACATTTCAGTCAGAAATGCATCTTTCCCTAAAAAACCCTATGTGCAAAAAGGACTTCCCATCCAGCTACCATGCATAAATTCCTGCTTGACTTCTGTTAGCTGAGTAAAACCTGACCTTTGGCTTGACTGAAATCTTCCAGAAACACAGGCTGTGGTGAAGATTACAACATACAGGAGCATGCATACTGGTACAAACCAAAAGCCATCTAGCATGCTGTCTAGACCTCTATCAGTGGCAAATAGCTACTGCCTGGGGAAGACTGTGATTGTATATCCATAATTCCCAATGTTTACTGCTTTCTCTGACTCAGGAACCTCTTGAGCTGGAAAGGACATCTTTGTGTTTAATAGTCCCTGATGCTCCCTCCCTGATCACTGGTCAGCTGAGCTAGCAGCGTCTCTTCAGACATTATCCAGTTAATACAAAAGACAAGCTAAAGATCTTTACTAGCTGCTGTTAATGGTGAAAAATATTGGTACACTAAGCCAGTTCAATTTAGTTATTACTACTTTTCTTCTCCTTACTGAGAATATTAATTTTTTTCTCCTTTCTAGTCACCAATTTTCACAAAACCTGAAGGAGCTAATCCTCTTTTTTGAAATTTCAGTTCATCTGTCTAACTTAAATCTAACTTGTTTGTCAATGGCCAATGGGATAAAATATAATTAGGAGGAGACAACAGTTGATATGATCAAAGTATCAAAGATAAGGTGAATAAAGGTGGTGTCTATTTCATAGCCAACTTCTGTTTAATATGTGCAAATAAATGAGAACTAATAATAATAGTTCTCATGATGCACATATGTGCAAATCAGAACTAATTTTTTAGTTAATTATGCTGAGAAAGAGGAATCGTTTTGTATTTGGTCCAGAGGTGTTTTTCAAACTGAGGCAAAGCTTAAAAGTATTTGAAGTTAGAGCATACCTGGAGAACTTAGTAATTGAAAATTGTTTTTTAGAATTGCATCCTTCTAGGTGTGTGAGGGAGAGCTAGCACTGGGCACTACAGCTCACTATATATACACAAAACATTCAATAAAAAGTCACTATTGGTCTTGGAAATGCTTAAGTTCAGTAATGCTGAGGCGGTTAGAAGAGCAGAAAAAAAAGACATGATGAACAAATCATCATATATAAATTTAGTAAAAATTAATATAAAAATAGAATATTTGGGTGGTTTGGTTTTTTTTAGGTACCTTTCATGGGCCTTAGACACAAACCAAGAAGAACGAGACAAAGGTAAAACAGTAGAAGTGGGTCGTGCCTATTTTGAAACTGAGAAGAAACACTTCACTATTCTAGATGCTCCTGGACATAAGAGCTTTGTTCCAAATATGATTGGTGGGGCTTCTCAAGCTGATCTTGCTGTGCTGGTAAGGACAAATCAGATTTTTATTTTGGATATACCATGGAATTAAACTTTTGATTTTTATTTTTTTGTTTGCTTGTTTACTCTTTCGGTTACTTACAGTGGGCAAAATTTTCAAATCTTAAGTCTACCAAGTTGAGTGGTTTTTGGAGTAACTTAACAGCTTCATAAAATTGTCCACAGGTGTCATGTGATTTTTATATATGTCAGTGCAGAAACTAATGGGTAATATTGAGGATATACCAGTGCATTTTGAAAGCTTTTACCAGTTTTGACTACCCAAAGTTATTTCTTGAATTAACGCAGTATTACCCGTTGTCGATTGTTCTGTTGAGAGAACTGTAGAACTTTTATTAAAATGTGTATTTTTAATTAGGTTATTTCTGCAAGAAAAGGAGAGTTTGAAACTGGATTTGAGAAAGGTGGACAAACAAGAGAACATGCCATGTTAGCAAAAACAGCGGGTGTAAAACATTTAATAGTTCTTATTAATAAAATGGATGATCCAACTGTAAACTGGAGTAATGAAAGGTGAGTTCAATATTAAAAAAAAAAAATCTTCATGAAAAGATACTGAAATAAAATTATTCCTTAGTAATTTTTTGCATCTCATTTTTGCTGAAAGAATGGTAGACTGGTGGACTAAAGACAGAGGTTGTCAAAATTGCAGGAAAAACAGAAGCATAGTGCCTAGGACCGTGCCTCTCAACTAAGCTTGAAGTTCTACACTACTTTAAAACATTCGCTTTCAACTGTTTGGATCTGTGCAGCCATATCTAACAAATCCATGCATTCTAACATAGTGTAATTGTTTACTTGGAAACTTTATACTGAACCTAAAAGGAAGCAACTCTGTTTTCAGTAGTTTAGTTTGCCAGATTCTTGATTGCTTGGCCACGTTTCTGCTAAACTCCTAGCTTAGATTTGGTGAGAACAGTGTTATGCTGTTCACCTTATGTGTCCACCCCGTATTATCTGGATTTGTTCTTTTATGATAAGCTGAATTGAACAAGCAAATAATATATTAAAGTGGTTCGTGATTACAGTCTGAGAGGGGGGAGGGAATCTTGCGATGATACAGGCTACGTAAAAAATAACTAGAAAATCAATATGTAATATTTAAATAACTAGTAAAAAGGACTAAGTTATTCTTTTCTGCCTTAACACTCAAATGTTACTAAAGGGGTTTAATTTTTCTAAGTGTCAAAACTTAGGTCTTTTTATGGCTTCTGTTACATCACCCCTTCAAGCTGGATGCTAAAAAGTGTAACTTAGTCCTTCCCTAGAGATACTTGTGTAATGACGGGATACGGCTTTCTTCTACAGTGTGATAAGAAGAGTTGTCAGAGAACTTGCTGTGCTGTCAAGAATGGTGAAAGTTTTTGTGGAAAGCTATGAGGGACTATGCAACCTTACAACATCAGCCTAGTTTACTAAGAGAATAAGGCATGCCCAATTGTGCTGTCTTGGTCCTGCCCCAACCTTCTGACGTTATTGAATTCAGCTGAGGGGAAGAAGTGTAATAGAAATGAATAACATTGTCTTAGGAAATTATGTAGGAGATTGGAGGAGACCGAGCCACCACTAAAGTGAAAGCCTGCAGCATGACCTCAGTAGCTGTCTGCTTGGTCTGTCCTGCTATCTTGGCCTGGATCTCTTGCTTAAAAGCCGATACAGCATATGCTGCTGCTTACCTGGCCCAGTAATTGAGGTATATGGAGAAAAATAATGATGCTTTATGGAGCAGAGGAATGAGGGGGAATAGACGATACCAAGTTGTGCTGGAAGATTGTGGAGAAGATGCAAATAGGTCACTAAGCTTTATTAGGTTTGCTTGCTGCTCACAGAATACCTTAACTGATGAAAATTAAATGTCTCTGGTTTTTTGGTTTTTTTTAAGCACAGTATTATGTCATGCTGGAATAATTGAAATTTACTTGATCTGCTTTTCATTTTAATAGATATGAGGAATGTAAAGAGAAACTGGTGCCATTTTTGAAGAAAGTTGGCTTCAATCCCAAAAAGGATATTCATTTCATGCCCTGCTCAGGACTGACTGGAGCAAACCTTAAAGAACAGTCAGAATTCTGTCCTTGGTATATGTATGTATCTTGAATTGAACAACTTGGATATTTGCTATATTTCAATAAAAGTAAATGCTAGAGTGAAGAAGTATAGCATGGTATGTTGTAGCTGTGTTCTGAAGTGCTTGGGGAAATACAATCAGGGCATCAAGAACACAGCCATGCAATGAGCCAAATAAAAGCATTTTCTAACTGCAGAAGATTAAAGTTAGCAAACTGTAATAGTATTAGCAGTATTCTTTGCCTTTGTGAGTTTGTGCTATACTAGCCCTTGAATTTTCCAGTGATGCTGCAGTTGACATGTTGCTAGAATGAGTAATTGTTTGATGTGAACAGTTTGCTTGAAGCTGTGTTATAATTAGTGACAAGCCATGTCTCTCACTGGATGTCATGTTTTCCAATATTGTTCATGGCAGTTAAAAAGTATTCATGAAAATAGTGTTTGGACCTAGCTTATGGTTTTTTGTATTTCCAAAGCATATTGCACATCTAGCAAGATTCCCAAAGGAATAACTTGTGTAAAATATGCCTGTAACGTAACTTAAAAACTGCATGCATTTCCTGGGTATTAACTTGTTAGCTAGGGTAAAGTGGACACTAATGATGGGATGTTATGATAGATTTAATTCTTAGAGGTCACTGTTCTTAATGATGACAGAACAAAAATCATTCCTTTTGTTGGACTGCATTTATCCATTCTGAGTAATTTTTAAATAGAAAGGTGCTCACGAAATTGAACAAATGCCTTCTGCTCTTCTAGTGGATTACCATTTATTCCATACCTGGATAATTTGCCAAACTTCAACCGTTCAGTTGATGGACCAATCAGGCTGCCAATTGTGGATAAATATAAGGTACAAATTAAAATAACAGGATTGAAAGTATAAATGGACTGTTTTCAGAAAGCAGTAAATGGACTATTTACTGTATTTTTAGAGGGTATCTTTTTTTTTCTTTGATATGTCTACATTTCCAACTGTAGAATAGGGGTGGCGAGGGGAAGTAAATAATTTTGGCATTATATAAGACTCTTAAAATCTGTAAAATCTTTCATGAGAACAGTTTCCAAAACATTAAGTATAGCAGTGCTACATATCCTCATAGGGTTAAGAAATCATACTTAGAGTTAAATCATAAATAGAGCAGACTCTTTAGAAAAATGTTTTCAATTTTTATGTAATAATTTCTTTCTGTTAAGGATATGGGCACTGTGGTCCTTGGGAAGCTGGAGTCGGGCTCTATTTGCAAAGGACAACAGCTTGTGATGATGCCAAACAAGGTATGGTAAGGTTTAGATATTAAAAAATGTTACTACCCTAAAGAAGAGCTTGATTCTTAAAGATATTCATTACTTTAAATCAGAAAGTTTTCTGTTGCTCAGATGAACACAACACAGCTTTCATGTTTTACATGGGTGATGTTTCGGGAGGGGGGAGGGTTGTATAGCTTACTTCCTTAGCATTCAGAACTCATGTTGTCTCTCCTTAGTAAGCTCAATTGCTGGGCTACAAATAAATACAGTCCAAATAAACTGTGATGTACTTTGCATTTGTACAGTTGGCCCACAAAACTTTTTTCCTGCTGTGGGTTAATATTGCTCAAAACTTTCCTTCTTTTTTCCCTTTTGTTTTGTTCTTTTTTTTTTTCTTTTCCCTTCCCCAAAGGGCAATAGGAAAAAATTTAAAGGATGCAAACAGTACACAGTGTGTTCCGATGAAAGACCTAAAGTTTGCTTTAGTTAAGAATAGGTTGTTTGTGCAGGTAGGTAGCTGTTCCATAATATAAGATCACTATTTGGAAACATTGTGCTGCCCTGAAGAATGTGAAAATATAAAAATGAAGGATGTGAAAACATAGTTGGGGAGAGGCAGTGGATGAGAACAGTGTACTCAACTAATGGTGGTGGTTGTTTCCATTGGTTTCTTACAAAAAGGGTTTGGAAATATTGTTCTTATCTGTTCATGTCATCTTGATTTAAGCTGACACACTTTTCCCAATGCTGTAGGTAGAGATAGTTTCCTAGAAAATGTATCAATACTCAAATGTACAATAAATATACAGCTTACTGAAAGTTGGTATTTTCTAATCAAAATATGTTAATTAGATTGTCTTCCATGTCACCTTTCTCAAGAGCTGCTGAAAGTTGAAACTAAACTTAGACAGTTTGAGATTATGCTTTTCAATTTTTAAGATAATTTAACAGACTGGCTTTTTATAAAACTGCTTGACACGCATCTGACACCCATGTTATTTTGGGGTTGA
The DNA here is from genome assembly GCF_000699145.1 of Aptenodytes forsteri. Taxonomy (NCBI): domain Eukaryota; kingdom Metazoa; phylum Chordata; class Aves; order Sphenisciformes; family Spheniscidae; genus Aptenodytes; species Aptenodytes forsteri. The sequence continues at coordinate 2,621,386 of NW_008795492.1, read as the reverse complement.
TTAGGAGAAATTAATAAAGTGTAAATGGCTTTAACTAAACCATTATAGAATTTGTCTTCAGTAAATACCCAGTGCTTTTGGTGACACACTTTTTTTATGACTTTGGCAGCTAACGAGGATTGAACTAAAACTTCAGGAAGTCAGAACAATAGACCTCTTTCTGAAACTACTCCTTTTTTAACTTCTCTGCCTTTCCAATATTTATTTTCTGTTGGTCTCTAGCACTGTGTAAAGGTACAAAAATCAGAAGAGAGGGTACAACACATAGGAACATTAGGAAATACATTTTGGTGTTTGCTTGGAGAGCGTTATTAATACACATTTGGTATTTTTATCATCTTCTCCAGGAAATCTTGTAGAATGTTGGGATTCTAGGATTTCCTGGATTGCATTAATATTCAGACTTACATTTTGAATGTAACGAGTCTATACAACAATGTGGCTTTTGCATTCTTCTTAGATAATATGAATTCATTGTATCTCTCATCTCTTTTAAGTCTTAAACTCATTTCACTTTGAGAAATAGTGGATATTTTTTGAAATTTGCTTTCCATTGAATATATACTATAGAATTCTATTAAAATATATTTGATTAAATATGCTATTTTAAATTTTAGTAACTCATCATTCAAATATTTTAAATGTTCTGAAGCTTGCAGAACCGAATATAATTAATGTAAACTGTAATGGAATTATTTATTGGAATCCTGTTGTATTAAAATGATTTTGTACCAGACTAAAATATTCACAATAGAAAACTGCATTTTTGCTTTCTTTAAGCACAATGTGGAAGTTCTTGGAATCCTTTCTGATGATGTAGAAACCGATTCAGTAGCCCCAGGTGAAAATCTGAAGATCAGACTGAAGGGAATTGAAGAGGAAGAGATCCTTCCAGGATTTATTCTCTGTGATCCCAACAATCTCTGTCATTCTGGACGCACGTTTGATGCCCAGGTAGAATAACTAGCATTTAATTGCTGTATAGATGGGTAAAAAGCATTAAAATACTTTGCTTGTGTTTCACCCAATCTAAACTTCAGTAGTTTGAAGTTTCAGTTCAGCTTTCTTATTCATGATCATATCTCTAAACTGACAATAACATACATACCTAACACTGACATCATTAATTTGAGTTTTTAAAATATTGTTTGTTTTGAATATAACTTCTTAATGAAGTTTTAGATACCTATAATCATGAAAGCAAGATCTTGTCAGGCCTATTTTTCAATCTTACACTTTCATATTATAAACAACTTAGTCGCTTATAAATTGTTTCTTTCACAAAAATTTGTTGTGTGTGTATTGTTCAACTATACATTTTAATATAGTTCTGTATTTGGTTATTCTCTGCTCTTTTATAATTGAAATGAGGAAAAATGCACTTATTTTTAATTGTTTTACAGATAGTGATAATTGAGCACAAATCCATTATCTGCCCAGGTTATAATGCTGTGCTGCACATTCACACCTGTATTGAAGAAGTTGAGATAACAGTAAGTGTCCTTTTAAGTTGTGATGTGAATATAGACAATCCACTTGTTGGGGTGAGGAGTTCTGTAATGACATACATCTGTAGAGCAACAAATGCAACAATGCTCCAGCCTTGAATGGAATCTTTGGTCAGTACTGTAATACAGCCAAAAATGGCTGTAACTGTTAGCATAAGCCTTCTGAAAAGTGTGGTAAGTCATGATTGACTCTCTTATGCAGTAAATCTTAGAAGTTGGGGTTTTTTTTATTTATTTCTAAGTATTTTCTTTCTTAGACCACTTCAGTTTTGTTCGTAAAGAAAAAATAATCCTTATTTTAGTACTCACAGCTATTAATTTTTTTTCTTATACAGGCCTTAATCTGCTTGGTAGACAAAAAAACAGGAGAAAAAAGTAAGACACGGCCCCGTTTTGTGAAACAAGATCAAGTATGCATTGCCCGTTTAAGGACAGCAGGAACTATCTGTCTTGAGACATTCAAAGATTTCCCTCAGATGGGTCGCTTTACCTTAAGAGATGAGGGTAAGACTGCTTGATCAACAGTTAATAACTGCTGCCAAAATACGGTTATTTGAAATAGGAGATCATGCATGGCAATGAGGTATTAAAATGCTGATATCTAGTGGAAATCACTATCTGGGTTAACAATGGAAACGTAAATCTAAGCAAATTGTTGTCATTGTGCAGAGTTCTTGCTAGTAACAAGTGTGTGTTATTTTAGAGGAATAATGTACAGAAATGTGCACTGTGAAACAAAAGGTTGAATTTGAAAAATTACCAGCCCTGTTTTCTTAATGCATCCTGGAATGTCCACCTACAATATGAATACCATAGTTTCTCTATTTAAAGTTAGAAAAGATAAGGGGAGTTGTATGTTGGCCTTTAACTCATGCTCACCCTGGTAAAAATCATAGATTTGTGGGACGTATTTAAAATAAATTATCTTTAAAAGCAGTAAAAAGATCTAGTAGAATGATTCTGCCTTGCCTTCTCCTTAGATGAATACAGAGCAGGCTTTCCACAATCCACATTGTATTCTTTACTGTGAGAATAGCAGTTTTATTATTTTTAAGATTTTATTGTGCTTTTAAAATAAAAATACACTGGTGCTTTCATTCTACAATACATCAATTTATTCTCTGTATTATTTCTAATACTCTGGAGAGCCTGTATTTTGGGGGAAAGTTTTTTCATGTTCTTAGAGACTTACACATTCTTTTCACAATATATGTAACTCATTCTTTTCACAATATATGTAACTCTACTGTTTGTCTCCTTGGTTTAGGTAAGACCATTGCAATTGGAAAAGTTCTGAAACTGGTTCCAGAGAAGGACTAAGCATTTTTCTCAATGACCCCCGCACAATACTGTGAGGAAAATCGACTCTGCAAAAGCCTCTACTTCACACCGCCTTCTTATTTTCTGCCCATTGATAAACTTCTCCCCATATTTTGCAAAGACAAATTTCACAGCAAAGGTCCACATTATGTCAGCTTTCTCATATTGAGAGCTCTGCTATGCCACTGTTGAATTTTCCCAAAAAGAAATTTTTTTTTCCTCCCAAATTCTGCTTCCTTGGAAAGATTCGGCAATAGCTTTGTAAGTGATGTGGACATAATTGCCTATAATTATGAAAATCTAAAGGATTTTTAATGTTTAATTTCCCCCAGCATATATATTAAGACCTCTTTTTTCCAGGCAGATCATTCAGAGTGTGCGAGTGTGTGTGCACATGTTACAAAGATGACTACCATGTTAATAAACTATTCAATTTGAAATCTTTTTCGGTATTTGAATTGCTTTTGAATAATGTTTTTTATCCGGATGTAACGCAGTTGCATTAGCTTTTTAACTTTCCAGTAACCTAGATATTTGGTTACCTGGACTTTTCTAAACTCAGCCTCCCCACACACACAGTTTTAAATGAGGCAATTGGGCACTCAATCAAGTTTGTATTCAAATAATTAGGTTTGCCCCTTCCCTTTGTTGAATGCATTCTTAAAATTAAAAAACATTCATGCAGATGTGGCACCTTCATTAGCTTTACATTTGTTAATATCTTCAGCAAATTTAGGTTGACTTAACATCATTACTAGACACAGTAAGTCAATTTTGAAGGCTAGAACTACATATTGTGTCTTTATAAAAATTCAGCATTATTAAACTCTTAACTGCAGAAAATGCTAACAACCAGTAAATCAGTGAAACTTGCAAAAATAAGAGAATTTGTGGCAATAGTGCCTATTAGTATTTATAAGAGCTGCATTTTGTGGAAGAACTGGGCCAATTAAAAAGTGCCGGTTATGTAAGTTACTCAGTTCACCCTGTCTTTAATTTAGAGGACTGGATAATCCTTGCTGTTTTAAAGATCAGTCTGAACTGAGAGGGAGAGAGACTATTTAAATCCGTAAGAGTTTGCACATACTGAAATATGGGAGGGTCAGAATCAAGCACAGTCTGTAAATTTTTGCATATCAAAAAGCAATGTAAGCTTATGAGGACCAGTGAAGTTTTTCTTGAGACATTAAAGCAAAACTGGTTCAAAATAAAGCTTACTCAGTACAACTTGAAGGAGCTGTATAATAAAACCCTATTTAGCTGCACTTTGAAAGTGGACTGTCTACAATTGCTATCCTGATTCTAACAATTAGGATGAAGGCTAACGGAGTTTTTTTCGTTTCCCAGAGTATTAGTAATAAGTATTAAAAGGTATCTTCAGAGCTTCTTCAGAATGTCTTAAACTAAACATTTTCAGTTGTACAGTTGTGGCGAGCCCATCTCCTCCCCCAAAAGTTTACAGTCTAGTGACTGTATCTGAATTCACAGACAACTCAAAACTGAAACAGATTGACCTTTTTTGGTTTCTTTTGTTTTGTTTTGTTTGTTTCTTTGTAACTGTGGAACTCCCATTCATTTCACTTACAGCTACATTGTATGGACAGAAGAAGTTATTGTCCTTCAGTTTCATATGACTACACTTGTAGCTACCGTAATGCATGGAATTTAAATAAATTTTATTATGTCTGCAAATCTCTGGGCTTCTATTTTTTTGGTAAATCAGAGTTCAAAAGTAACTTTTTTTTTTCCTACGAAGTGAACAAAACCCACAGTTCCTTGGATCTTAAACTAATGAAGAAATTAAAAGCCAAGGAAACTTACTGTCTTGTTCATATTCTGGATTGACTTAAGATTTCCACATATCTGACTGCTTTCTTGAAGTAAGCTCGTGGATTTGAAATTTGCAAAGACCATTACTGGAAAATACTTACAGTTAGATTCCTAAATTGTTAGAACTTTTAAAGCTTTTTTTTAAAGCATTGAAATGCATCTCAAGACTACATGATGCTCCAGTAGAATTTTTCCAATTTTAGGCAAACTTATTGAGAGATTCTAAAACCTCATTATTTTGAGGCTGGACTGAGTATCTATTACTAAACTGAAAAATCATCTGGTGGGTTGAAATACCAGCAGATAGAAAGTCTGAGCTTTCCCATTACTCATCCCATCTAGTGCATTTCATTACCATTTCCACAAATCCAATTAATGTCACCTTGTCTGTAAAGGGAGGCTAAATTATTTCAACTTCACTAACAGAACCTACGTTATACAATTAAAGATATTGCTAACCTATAGGATTTTTTTATTTGGGCATAAAATATTTGCATTCTATAACAGACATACTGGTATGAATATGTAAGGCATAAATCTACACAAATCAGCTGCATTTTGGGTAGAAGAGCTGAAAGTACGTTATATTTGAATAGTCCTCAGGTTACATCTCATCTTTTTCATTTCATCTCCATTCTACATTTTATAGTCCCATTTTTACTACTATTGAGTACAGCTAAATCTAGATGAGAAAGGAGAAAATAAGGTAATGTGGCTTTGAAATAAATACTATTTGCTGATTCACTGATGTAATAAACTTTTTTAAATGACCATTTTGAATACTTCCTTTTGTGAAAATGTGGTATGCTGCTTTGAAGGTGAAAAAAATAAAGGAGTTGTGCAACCACAACAGTTGAAAGGAAGGAAAAAAAAAGGGGGGGGGGGATAGAAATTGGATTGAAGCTACAGGAACCCTAGGAGCACTGCCAGTGTAACTGTGCTAGCATATGATACTGGCAGAGTATTCCTGGGTCCTGGCATGGATGTAACTCATACCAGCAAAACTGTGAGCGTGTTTTTGCAGAAAGGAGGGATTTGGGGGTTCCCCCCCCCCCCCAGTATAATGGCATTTACAACAGTCTGTATGTGCAGTGTGGTACTGATGAGGATCACACCTCTTCTCTCTGATTGTTGGCCAAAGTTTGTAGTGTAGATATGGCTTAAGTGTATAGCCATGATGTAACTTATAAAAACATAAATTATAATTCTATAAATTAAGACCTTGTACGTCCTTGAACTGAAAGCCTTGGTATATGTAACAATAATTAAATGTTTAAAAAAAAAAACGAATGTGCAGCAGTACTAATTATTTTGCAGCAGGAAAACAATTACTTGTTTCTGCAAGTTGCAAGAAGTAAAGCACACTAAATGGAGGAATGGGTACACCAATCAGTTGACTAACATTGCCATCAACTACCTACTTGAAACCATGCCAGCTACCTTGGTCATCTTTGCAGATAATCGGGAACTGATACACAAACATGATGGCACTGGTTTCCTGAGACACTTATTCTGGTAGTAAATTGTTTTCTTGAACAACAAGCTATTGATGATGGTGTAATAGTGTTTTAAGAAAAATGGCTGCTTTAAGGAGGTTTATCCACGGGGATATTTGCTGGTCATGAGTTTTATGCCCCTCTGCAGATTTTTTTTCAGTGGCATAAGAAGTCCAGTGAAAATTGCTCAATGAAGAACCTCTGTTTCAGACTACTTATGGCACCAGTCCATATATTAAAAACTATGTTAATTATGAGAAATGTGTTTTTATAAGTGTTTATTACTGAATATTACCTAAGAAAAAAAGATTGTTTCAATGTCCCAAGTATTTGATTCTGTATTACTCTGGCTTTTTGGTTCTTAATGCAGACTGTTTAAATGATGATGTTAAAGCAGATGAAATGTACTCCAGACAAGACTGTTTTCTTCCTGAATTGATACTTAAAGGCTCTTACTTATTCTGCTGTTTTTGTATACGCTATAGAGGATTTGGTAAAGAAAAATATACCAACAAAACTGGAGTTGCTACTGAAGATTTTATACTGTGAACCTGTTTCTTTCCTTGTGTTTATTTTAACGCACTATAAACCTGACAACATATTTCTTTTCCTCTGAAGAAATGCTAGAAAGGAGTCTAGTCTTAATATAAAATGGAAATTTATGCTAACAAACCCAAAATCTGTTGAGTGTGTATATATAACTTTTAATAATACATACCCTTTCATTGGCTTGCCTTCCCAAAAAGTCTCAACTTCCAATGTAAAATTGGATTTTTCTACATCTCCCCTCAGTTACATACACCTAAAAAAGTCCACACATTTCTGAGTAAGATTTATAGGAGATATGACAGACTAACTGTTGGATGAAAAAAGGTACTTCAGGCTGTGTTCCTGTCATCTGTTGAGCCTATAGAACTGCTGATAGGCAAAGGATTATAACAAGAAAACTTTGCAGCTTGTGTCACAAAGACAGGTGCCTCTGTTCTTCTGAGAAAGTGGTCTTTGAATAAGTGAATAACTTGCACTGTAAGCATCCATCTGTCTGACAGTTAATTAGATTATAGCTAGAGGCTTACACTAGGATTGCAAAGGAACACAATCTAAAGAAAACTAGCGCTTGAACTCCAGATTTAGCAGGGAGATTCCCTTCTGAGGTCTCTTTTGTAAGGGACTTCTTACTCCTGGTTTAATTTCTGCATACTCTTTGTGCTAGTTTTGTTGCAAGAAGTACAAATATAGAGACCTGGGATTTTGACATATGCCATCAAATAATCTGGAGGAACACAAACCTGGTACTGGAACTTTTGGGATGCACACTAAAGGAATAATCTTAAACCTCAAAGACCTGTTTACAGCAGAAACAATTGCTATGTGTACATCCCTTTTGCTAGGAGAAAGTATAAAATTAGGGATATATATATAGAAATATTCTCTTAAATAAGTAATGAGGTAGAATGGCTTGCAATTATGTCATTTTAAATCTTAGCATTTAAATAGGTGTGACAAATGGCTTAAGGAAACATACATGCTTTCATAATCAAAGTTAAATTGAGGGCTACAGCAGAATATGTTTAGTGTATAGCAATAACACTGATGAAAGTAACAAATCTAATTTCCCTTGTAATTAATTTGTGAACTTGCTAAATTAAAAGCACACTCTTTATAGTTTATATTCATTGCATGCTGTATTAAGCAGAAATATTTCTTATCCAGAGATGAACTTATTTTTCCAAGACAGCTCTATTAGCTATGTCAAACACCTTTCAAGAGAAAATGTATTGTCAAAGTCAAACACCTTTCAAGAGAAAATGATCATACTAAGTCGGCACACCTAGTAAAATTTAGTCTTGTCAGATTTAAAATGTTGCAGAAAAATGTACTTGGATGAGACCAATATATGAAAAAATTTGAATTTGAGTCACTAAAAATAGTCCCTTTAGTTTTATCCTATTAATGCTATGCTGACCCAGTACAGTCAGGCTTCAAACATACTGTTCAATCATACCTTACAAGACTAGCCTGGCTTATTTTCAGAGAGATGTCCCAGTCATCTGACTTTTTCTGTTTTGTTTTAACAGTCACAGTAATATGTTGATGTTTTACTAAAACATGGCTGCTCTAAAATATGCAATGCCTATGCAGAGATAGGAGCACGGCTAATACAATTATCAGATTATAAAACACCACCGCTAGTATCATATGCATAAGTTCTTCTGGTGCTAAAAAGATTTTAATGAGTCTGCCCTATCTGGCTACTCAACATGTTCCTAGCCTTTCAGTAATTAATCAATACTTCATATGACTACATGGCAACAAAGGATAGCTTTTCTTTTTCTTAGACAGTTTCATATTTTTTGTTCATTTGTACAAATCACAAAACAGAAAATTAAAACTTCCATTTTCCAGGGGTTTTTTTCACTCTAAGTCTGGGGAAGTCTTGAAGCCATCAACTATTCCACTGTTGTTCCACGAACATTACCAGCAGAATGAAAACATAAATCATTACATAAAGCAGCTTGTCAAGAGACTAGGGTATTTTAATCCCTTTCTCTTTGTACTGGCACACTGACAGAGTGACAAATTTTTTTTGAAGACGTCTGATGAGAAGGAATAAAGCCATAACTAGAAAGGCAAAGAAGAGGAAAAAATCTAGAGGAGAAGAGTGAATGACTAAGACCCCCAATTTCATGTGTATTTAACCCCTGGTTATGCATAGCTGCGTTATCCAGGTGGCAGCTTATCTGTGTGATGAATGCAGACAGCCCAAAGCTGCCAGGGCGCACACAGCGCTGTGAGAATGAGGCCAAAATAGTTCCAGGCTAGATTTGATCTCAAAACAATGTTCTTATCCAGTGTGGAACTGGATGGAATAAGCATCCCACAATTAAGCTACTTCCACATAGTCAGTCAATGCATTTCTAAACTGAAATGGAGATGCAGCAGTTCCGCCTTTACTATTCACACATAAGGAAGAAATGGTTTGGCATGTGATAATCAGTGATAGCCTCAAATGTAGTGACCCTGAAATAGTGGAGTTCAAGATGCTGAGAGGTGTGTGAGGAAGATGAGTAGCAGAGTACAGCCCCTGGACTTCAGGGGAAAGACTTTGGTTTATTCAGAGAACCAGTAGGCGGGATCCCATGGGAGGCAGCTCTGAAGGACAAAGGAGCTCAGGAAAGTGGCAGCAGGGGAGATGCAGCAGTTCCGCCTTTACTATTCACACATAAGGAAGAAATGGTTTGGCATGTGATAATCAGTGATAGCCTCAAATGTAGTGACCCTGAAATAGTGGAGTTCAAGATGCTGAGAGGTGTGTGAGGAAGATGAGTAGCAGAGTACAGCCCCTGGACTTCAGGGGAAAGACTTTGGTTTATTCAGAGAACCAGTAGGCGGGATCCCATGGGAGGCAGCTCTGAAGGGCAAAGGAGCTCAGGAAAGCTGGCAGCAGGTCTTTAAGGACAACATCCTCCAATCATAAAAACAGTCCCTCCTGGTACTCAGGAAAACAAGTAGATCTATCAGGAGACTGGCTTGGCTAACAGTGAACTTATGATAGCACTCCAGTGCAAAAAGACAGTAATACAGCAGGTAAAATCAGTGACAGGCTGCCTGCAAAGAAGGAATCTAGAAACATTGCTCAGGCATGTAGGAATTGTCTTAGGAGAGTAAAAGCTCACCTACAGTTGAAATGGGCCAGGATGTCAAGGGCAACAAGAAGAGATTCTACTGATACAGTAGTAGCAAACGGCCAAACAAGGACACATGGGGTGGTTGCTGAGTGGGGCAAGTGATTTTGGGTCCAGCTGGGCTGCATTCAAGGGTGCTGAGAGCTGGCTGAAGTCAGAGCAAGACTGTCATCTTTGAAATGAAATTGAGGGAGGGTCCCAATAACTGGAGAAAAGCAAATGTTCCCCCACCTTCAGAAAACACCAAGAGGAGAATCTGGGAGCCACAAACCAGTCATGCTCACTTGGTCCCTGGGAAAACCATGGAACAAGTCCTGTTGGAATACATTTTTGGGCACATGAAAGACGTGCCTGGGAACAATCAGCCCGGATTGACCAACTGCAAATCATCCTGACCAACCTGATTGCTTTTTCTGACAAAATGACTAGATTTGCAGATGAGGGGAAAGGAGTAGATGGCATTCACAACTTTAGCACAGCTTTCAACAGCCTCCCACAATCTTCTTGTATCCTCAACATTATGGTCTGGGTGGGTGGCCAACTGGATGGCTGACAACTGGTTGGACAATGGGGCTCTGAGGGTAGAGACAATTGCTTGTACTCTACCTGAAGGCCAATAGCAAATGGAGGACTGCTGGGATTTATCCTGGGACATGTTCTATTTAACATCTTGATGTGACCATGCTTCAGGTCACTGATAAAAGTCTGCAGATGACATATAACTTGGGGACCAATCAATACCCTTGAGGGCACGGCTCATGTACAGAGGGACCTAGACAGGCTGGAGGGATTAGGCAACATGAACCTTTTGATATTCAACAAAAGCAAATGCAAATCTCCATTTGGGAAGGAGTAGCCCCTTGTGACACACTGGGGTATGACTGGCTGGGGAGTAGCTCTGCTGGAAAGGACCTGGGGGACAGCACGCTAAACAGGAGCCACCTAAACACATTCTCCGGAGGCAGAGGTGGCCAGCAGCATCGCGGGCTGGACCAATACAGCATCACCAGTAGATCAAGGCGAGTACAACAAAAACTTTTTTTCACCGCGAGGACCCTCAAGCATACGAACAGGTTGCCCAGACAGGGAGTGCAGTTTCCCTCCCCGGAGGCTGTGAAGCCCCGACCGGATGCAGCCCTGAGAAACCCGGTCTGTCCTCCAGCCGGCCCTGCTGCCGGAGCAGGCCGGACTAGAAGGCCTCCGGAGCTCTCTCCCAAGCTAAATCAGCCCGTGAACCTGTAACTCGCCGCGAGGGCTGCGCGACCCTCTGGGGCAAAGCTGTCCCCCGAGGCAACGACGGACCCG
>NW_008795492.1:2598141-2609973 GCF_000699145.1 Aptenodytes forsteri | reverse complement strand
GCTTTAATTCCGGCTGCTGCCGCTGTCGTGCCGTTGCAGGTGAAGAAGGCGGTGGAGGCCCTCCTGGCTTTCGCCAGAAGCAAGGCCAAGGGAGACGCGGTGGCCCCCAACGAGAGTGAGAACGTCCACCTCCTGGTGACGGTCTGGAAGGTCCCGCGGGTGGCACGGGTCATCAAAATGTAAGACATTCACCCTCGGCCGCGCGGTCACAGGGGTTGCTCGTGTCCTTTGACTTGGAAAAGAGCTCTTTGCCGATTCTGCGCTTCAGGGATTTGACTGCCGCGGCCCTGTCCTGGCAGCTCCCGTGCCGTGAGCGAGAACTGCCGGGTCAGACCACCGCTTTGCCCCCGCTTTTGGTGTAACTGGAAGCTCGGCTGTGCCTGCTTTATGCCCGCAGAGAATACTGGCCTTGTTGGTTGCCAGTTACAAGGCATGTGCCTTTCAATCCTGAAGCTCAAGAAGAGAAGTCAACCTCTTCTTTGTCTTAACCCACCATCAAATCACTAGAAAGACCCTTTCTTCTTTCTTGTGATACTCAAAACCGAATATGAATTGTAAGTTTTCTTTTAAACCGTAGCTATGTTATATTGAGAAAGTTCACATCTATTTATCTGGCCCCCGGTACTACGACGACTCGTCTAATGACTGGGTGCAGCCATGGTGTAAAGAGAGGAGAATGGATGATCGTCCTCCTCCCAGGACCTGTGTGGTAATAACGGCTCCTGGCAGGACAGGTGGATTCAGCGGTATATCTGACTGGAGCCGTGGTGTATGGTTGTTTAACGTCTATAGTTCTGTGTGCTTTAAAAAGTATAGGTTCCACTGAGGACATTTAGTAGTTAACAAAGAACAGAATCTAGATACATAGCATCCCTGTAGCACTTGTTAAGGGGTAGTAATCTGTCAGTGTAGACTGAGTTCTGGAAAAAAAGTCTTTCTCCTCTTAGACGTTCCCTGCCCATCTCATATTCTCGTTGTAGACCACTGCCCCATGGCATTCGACCAGAAACAGCTGAGGTTTGCCTGTTCACAAAGGATGAACCAAATTTATCAGCAGAACAGACTGAAAATCTGTACAGGAAACTTTTAATCCAGAACGGGATCAGAAGTGTTAGCCAGGTAAGAAAGCTATATGATGGTATAGTACAGTACTGTCATTTCTTTCCTCTTGTACCAACAAAAAGGGAAAGTAGTTGTTGTGTTCTGCTGTTTAATGTTCTAATCTCAATGGTTCTGAGTTAATGATCTCTAGTAAGATTTTTCTGACTATTCAAACTGTAGTTTTTCTAAACTTCAAAATTTACACAGAATAATTTCTTCAGTTTGAAACAGGATCTTTAGCGATCAGACGTAATTGCTAGATGGATGCTCAATATTTAGTTTGAGTAACCAACTGGAAAAAACTCACAATGTAAAAGAATATTTGAGTTCTTTGCAGCTGGATTGGATTGTTCACACTACTAGCGATGAAACTAGAAAATAATTTTACTGCTGCATTTAACCTTGATTTAGATGTTACCATGTACTCAAGTTCTGTTTGGTGATTTCGCAGTTACTATGCAAGAGATCCTTTTTGTTTGATTCTCAAAACAAAAAGTACTGTATCTTCTTTCTATTGATTGTCTTCAGCATCCTAAAATAAAGAACCATGATAGACTATCAGTTATGCAAGTTAATTCTGTGCAGTTCTAAGAAGTACTCTAGGCTGTGTCTTCAGCAGTGGGGACTAAACTGTTACTTGCATTGCAGATCATCTCATACAAAACTCTCAAAAAAGAGTATAAACTATTTGAAGCAAAGCGTCGCCTCCTGAACAGATTTGATCTCTTTCTGTCTGATGACCGGATTAGAAGGCTGTTGCCTTCACATCTAGGAAAACACTTCTATGAAAGGAAAAAGTAGGTCTTTAAATTCTGTATATCCATTTTGCATTTTTTTATTTCCCCTCTTTCTTTTTTAGGGCACCTTTATCTGTAAACCTGAAAGCCAGAAATCTTGCTAAGGAACTACAAAAACATATCCAGGGGACTACGCTCCCAGTTACCAACAAAGGGTGCTGTTAGTAAGTTATGAGTAGATTAATACTTCACTTGAAGGACGGTTGTACCTTAACTGTAGGAATCTTACGTGAGTTATTTTTGTTCCATTAATATGTGAATAAAAGAGGTTAAGGGTCACCATTACCGGTATGGGCCATTTTGAACCTTAACCTGTATAAAGAAATCGGTAATTCTACTTACTTTGAGAAGTTTTACTGTAAAGTTTTACCTTTTGTCTCTTTTTCCTTATACCTGAGGAATTTCTAGGCAACTGTCTCTGTCAAACAGCATGTGCAATCTTAGAAAAATACTACTGTTAAATTAGATAAAAAATGCTTCAAAATATTCTATTCTTGTAAGACTTCTCATTGTGCATCTAAAAGGATCTAAACTGGTAATACGCTTAGTAATATAAGGCAGAAGTTGCATATCCCAATACGGAAAGGTGAATATAGGTAAATCTGTTCTGACTGTCATTACAAAAGACTTCTGCAATAGCCAGCCATCCTTTATGAAAGTTAAGATAATTGCAGATAAGCGGGCTTTTTTCATTTCTGGGTATGCCTAAGAACAACTAACTTGAAGTATGTTTATTTGCCCACATATAAATATTTACTCTTTACTTCTTTCAGTACAGCACGTATAGGTCACACTGGAATGAAAGCTGATGAGATACTAGACAATATCATTGCAGCAGCTGAGGTGATTGCTAAGAAGTTACCAAAGGTACTGCTGATTGACTGCATTAAAGCCAAGTCAGTTCATAATTCAGCCTTGTTATTTTTACATAATATACTGGTTTTGTTGTTGCAGAATTGGAAAAATGTAAAAATTCTTCACCTCAAAACACTTAAATCAGTTGCACTTCCGATTTTTACTGCAAATATCTCCAACTTGGATGAGCTTGACAGACAGCCATCTCTCAAAAAAAAGGAAGTAAAGGTAAAAAAAAAATTGTTCCAGTTTGTTTTTATGGAAAGTTTGAACAACTAGTTCTTTGGCTTCCTCTTATGGCTCCTTTTACAGTGTCTGATGTGTTGGGTTTAAATGTTTTAGCAGTTGATGCCAGACATTTATGGCTACAAATGAGTTAGGCGCTCCTGACTCTGAGTGCTTCAAATACTCAGTAATACTAATGATATCATGGAAACTCCCTGATAGATAGTAAAGCAAACTGGAAATAAGTAAATGAAGTGTTTCTAGTCCTAAACTGTAGGGAGCTGAGATTCATTCTCAGAACTTTTGCTTGTATTGTTTATTCCTATTTGCCTTCTGAAAAAACACTCATTAACATATACATGGATTCAGACTATGCATCCGTTATTTGTTGGCTAATCGGTGGCATCTGAATAATTCACAAGCTCGTATATTTGTATGTAGGAGGGGGGGCTCACCTACTTTTTAAAAAAAGACAATAATCAGCTATTCCTTTGTACTGAGTTCTGCTTATTATGTTCTTTTGTCTAAAATAAATTTGGAGCATATATATTCAACTTAAAGACTGTAATTGTGACATTATTATTGTTTATTTATGAGCTATTTATAATAAACTTCTGAAAGTAATGCATTTTTTCGTATTTTACATATGGTGGACCAGTCCAGGTCTATTAAACAGCAATATTTAAATTAATGTTGCCAGACCATCTTATTTTTAACCATATTAAAACAATTATACATTTAGAAATGTTATGGGGATTTGTCTGAGATGTACTTCCACTTAATTCTAGAAGGGAAAGAACAAGAAACCAAAGAAGGCAGCTAAAAAACTGAGTTCAAGTCGAGTCACTTCGACAACTGAGATTGCTGCTGGTGCTACCAAGGAGCTTGCGATAAAAGAAAAAGTAGTAGTCGTCCAAGAACCAGGTGATCATGATGATTATGATGATGAAGAAATTCCACAACTGGTGCCTCTGCAAACAACCAGCTTAGCTGAGCTGAAGGTAACTGTTTAGTAATACTGAGAAACTCACATTTCAGTTAAAACTAAAGATTTTGAACTGTTTAAATCGTTCATTGCTCCTTAGGGAACAGTGTGGGTTAACACACTTCAAGTGAACTGGATTTTTTATGAATGTATCATGAAAGCAAGAGTTGAGTGTATGTGTGGAGGGATGCCTTGGGGAGATGGTTTGTTAGGGTTTTTTTTTTTGCTTTGAGTTTTTTTTTAATTTTTTAGTTAACCCCTCGTACAGACAAAGGAAGCCAGTGGTTATTGTCCTTTTATGTATTTTTCTGAATAGCAACAATTTTGTCTAGGTCGAATAACAAGCCTGAAGTCAGAAGAAAGGGTAAATGATTGAGAAACAGCTTAATACTTAATCAATTAAATCATAAATTTTTTAATTCAAAATTTCTTATAAAATTAAATTTTAATGTATTTTAATGTGTCATTTTCTGCCTGGAGCGCAAAACTTGAGGAAAATCAAATTACATTCTCTAGGATAGTAATATGCAACATTAACAATCACATAATATAAATTGAGAGCTAGCAGCTTGCATGAAATACTGTACAGACTACTGTTGCCAGTATTGGAGATGATGTGGATCATGTCATTAACATGTCTGCAAAACAGCCAGGCTAATAATACTCACGTTTAACAAATATCTGGGAAAGAGATTTGGATGAATAAAACAATAACACTTATAAATTCAACTTAGTTATACCGCATTCATGATTGGAGCATATCCTTAAACTCTTCACGATGTACCTCTTCAGGGATGAAGAGGTACAAACTAAAACTGTGATTATGTGCAGGCCCACCAAAAAAAAAATCATAGAGCTTGCTTCAAGCTGCTTTCATGCAACATGTCTAGATTAGCTCACGTGATGTGATTGCCAGAGCCCTATTTCCAGAGACCTGAGATAGATACAGCTAGAGTTGGGTTGTATGAATTGTTCTGATGACAGCAGCCTTCTTTCATGAGGGCCATTTGGGAATATGTGATGAACTTTAGGGAATACTAGGCCTAGTGCACAAATAAGAGCGCAGTCAGTTTGTGTGTGTACAGCTGGACTTCAAATAGAGCTGATCTCTATTCAATCTGTTAAGCCTGGAAATGCAGCAAGAAGAGGACTGTGGTTTAAAGCTCTGCCAGCAGAGGTCAGTGACTTGACTGGCCAAGAGGATCCTTGCATCTGTTATATCTATTTACTTTCTTACTATTTTGTTATTTTTTCATTATTTTCATGATTTAGTTGTGTGTTTAATCCTCTGCTTCCAGACTGAAATGTGAACAGATTATTTGGGCTGGGGCACAGTTCAATCGACAGAAAGCATTTGTCATTTGTAATAGTTTCCATTGATCCTTCCTCTTGAAAAAGAGTAAAGATGTTTCTTTAGTGGGAGGGTAATTCTTTTGTGTCTTAAATACAGAAAATGGAACTAAGTCCAGAAAAAGGCGTCAACTTGGGCGAGAAAACTAAAACACCCCTCGGTAAGAGAAAGAAACAACCTCTAGGTCTGGAGACTCCAAAAACAAAACATAAAGTTACAGAAAAGTGTGCAGACTTGCAGACATCACGAAAACAGAAAAAAGCCAAGCAGCTCAGCATGCCAGAGGAAGCAATAAAAGAAAAAGAGATGAAAAAGACTCCCAAAAAGCCTGAAGCAAAGTCTTTTGCAACACCTAAAGCTGGCAAATCAATACAGTCAGCCAAGAAGTCTTCAAAAACACCAAAGCAAGCACCCAAGAAAGTGCGCAGGCCACAGTCAGCATGAATGTTGTCTGTTGTAACGCATTTTACATAGTCATTCAGTGGTGTCTTTTTAGTAAACAAATACATTGATGAAGTAAAATACCTTATTAAGAAAATCTGATCCCAAGAGCTTTTTTCACTGAGACTTGTAATGATTCATTTGTGTTTCCTTCTAACTGACGAGCTCGAACAAATAAAGTCACAATCTTAATTGGCTCTATTTCTTACCTTTTCTCTCTTCCTGGCCCAAACTAAAAACATTCTTAATGAAAATGAAAAATTCTTTAAATGTCAAAGGGCAGGGATGGGACTGTTCCAGGAAAAAAAGCTGAGAAATATTTTATAAGTGACATCTTCCTGAAGCATAGCTTAGTACTGGAACAGACAAAGGCTAAAGCAAGATGCATGCAATCTATTTAACATGTGATTTAAAATGTGAAATAGCTGCTACCATTTTTTTGTAAATTGTTCAATATAATGAAAACAGGTTGACATCTATTGATCTTATTCCAGATATTTAACTTAGCAGCTTTTAACAAGCCAAACCTAATGTCTTTTTTAGCTATTTTTACCTAGGGTATTCGTGTGTTTAAAAAGAAAAGCACAGACAATTTTACTTTTATCGTTGTATGCTTTGGCCATTTATACTTTATGACATCAAGAAAAATCTCCTTACCTTCACTTTTGGGCTTTATTTCGGCTACCAGAACAATTGAGGGTATCCCTGCATGCTGGTCACTATACTGTTGTTTCTTCCATCTGAAAAACACCAAAGGCTCTATGAACTTCCAGTGAGCCAGCTAAGACCACCAGCCCCATAAAGGCATGAAAAATATACACTGCAGAACTGAAAGGTTACGTATTTGAAATTTCACAGAATAACTAAATTGTTGTTCTCTGTATGATTACTTCACATCCTTCTCAGAGTGAGAATACAAGGCAGATTTGTGATGAAAATTCCTTGTGGTAAAAATCTTTATTAGCAGTATTTTACTCAAATCCAAATAGGAAAAAGGTTATAAGAGACAAGAAGATTAATCAGCAGTATGTAACCAGCCTAATTTGCGGAGTCTAATTTGCGGAGTTCAAAAAAATGTATCCCGTTTCCTATTTAGGACATCCCATATCAATAGATTTGCTACCTAGAAAGTAATTGGCTGCTAAAGAAAAAGTGGTAAAAGAAACACTAAAGAATATGAAAAGATTCTGCTTGATCCATGGTGTCAACTCTCTGTAACCTGTGACCTCTTCTAGTCTGCCATAAACATTTTTTAATCAAGAAACAAATTAATCTAGATCCATGCTAACAAAAAGATCTGATCTTGTCCAAAAATAATCCCATCGCTTTCTAGTCTGGGCTGCAAAATATTACTTCAGTTCCATAATAGCAAAGTAAGAGAATAGATAGAGAACTCGCCTCCTTTCTGGAAATGTGGTTTTGTATCTAATCATTCATGTTAAAATGTTTCTTAATTTGTAGATGTGCTGAAAATTATGAAATGAAGATCATAACTTCCGTATGAGTAATTGATAGTCAACCATACTAGCTTGTAGGTGCTGGAAAAATACATCCTTCACATTGAAAATATTAACAAGTACTGCCTTGACATTCTGCAGCACCTTGAGCCGATCTGTGTTGGGACTGCAGTAGTTAGTCTTTTCTTTGATAGCAGCACTGGAATTTGTACAGCTAGGTAGGACATGTAAAGCATCTGATTGACACAGCTACAAAGTAACTTATTGGGGGAAAAGTATATCTATATATAATATACTATATAGCAGAATTTGTTCCTTTCACGTTGCAGAGTATCCAAGATTTTAACAGTTAAATAAGACTTAACACTACTGATGTGATTTTTATTCTTCCTATGAGTAATGTACTCTTTTATTAAAAAAAAAAATATTTACAATTCAGAAAATCAGTGGGTAATAATTTGATGTAGCTATTGCAGACCTTCACTTGGAGACATTTGCGGTAGTCACCCTTGCTCAGAAGCAATAAGTTACCATCGTTACAGGGAGGTACATTTCTCAACTTCTCAGCAGACTGTATGTATTGAAGATCAGTGTTGAATGATGGAGTTAAATTTGTTATGTTTATTCAGGAAACTATTTCTTAGTAATGTTTGCCTTGCTTGTTTAAGAGACCTGGGAAGACCTGCCACTTTGCTAATCAAGAAAGGAGGAAATATGAAAAACTAATATTCATTCAAGTTGAAACTGTACCTATTGCTGATGCATTACAGAATCAAATCAGGTGTGAAACAGTTGTTTTCAATTAACTGATTTCAACTGGCAAGCTGTAAGGACCAAATCACCACTTCATGTCCTTAGTATAAATGCTCTTGTAACAAAGATAACTGAATTTTCTATGCTGGCAGAAGCAGCTAGGATGGAAAACACCTCCCCGAGGGTTAGCTCATTTAGCTCTGCAAGGCACATGGGTGAGTACTAAGTTCAGTCTTACATGAACAGCTGGTGCGCAGTAGTCACGTCTGAGCCTTTGTAAGGGCATTTCTGTGAATGAATGTCAAGAGACTAAAGCAAATCTGGTATGTTTATGTATAAATACTTGTAGACCAACCATTTTATTCCTGTAATATTTATTCTGACTGACTTTAGAAATAGAAGGTGAAAAGTTTAATAGACATCTGAATAATTATTTAAGGTACTGGATCTTTGACCTTACAATCTTTATTTTATTTAAAAATTGAAGGTGGAAAGAACGGAGGAATGAACTATAAAAGCCATTTATGGTATGGCTAGTAAAATTATCAGTCTTATAATAAAGCTGTATTACCACAAGTTCTATCAGGAGCCCCATAATTCTGAATTTAAAAGGGGACTTTGGTTAAATCCTTATGCAACATTTTCAATAGTACTATTTGTCTTCAGCTAAGCTTTTGAGGTTTTTTAATAGAAAAATCTGTTTTTCTCTGTTAAGAGTGTAGAATAATAATATGTTAAAGTATGGAATTGTCAAGACATATCTAAGGTCTTGAAGCACTTCAAGAAACACAAACAGTTCTTTCTTTACGTGGCTCGTGTATCCTTGCATTAAGTGCTTTGTGGAGGCCAATATGCAAAAAAAAAAAATTGGCTATCATTAATGTGAGTGGGTTCACCATTCATGTGAGCAAGTTCATGTTCTTTTTAGAAGTACTGAAAGCAGAGTGGCCACGTGGAAGCTAGAAGGGAAGAGGAAGTCGATAACTTTCAAAATACCAACATTCTCATTTAAAAACAAAAGTATTCTGTTTTATTATTAAAATTTGCTGCAAGAGTTAAAACTAAATTCTTAATTAGATTAAGGACAAGCTTCTGCAAGGAGTCTTTGCTTTTATTTGAAAGGTTTAATAAAGATACTACCAAAATATTTTCTCTAGTAGCATACAGTGTGGTTGTTTCAACTAGAATTGATTCTATGTTGCTCATTTGTTTTCCATATTTGTATTGAAGTGGGAACTAACTCATGTTCCTCACAGAGAGAAACTGGAGTCAGGAAGCAAGTCTTTCAAAAGACTGCAGTAAGTGTTAGAAACTAAAACTGCAGTGAAACAACTTAGTGCAGCTACATTGCAACTTACTACTCTACTGAAGCCAAAGTGCCTTTCTTTCCCCCCAAAAAAGTCTGCTGAACTACTCCTTTTGCAAGAGAGGAAAAATTTAGAAACTACATTAATTTCTACTCTGATTTATATGGCTCGGTTCTCTTTTAAAAAAGAATCAAATGGAGATATATTCAATGTGTTAGTAACTTCAACAGGGTCATGTTTTGAACAATATTGAGCTCTTGGTGAAAAATTTATTTCCATGGACAGATAAATACAGCAGAAAAATACCATCTGTCTAGAAAAAACATAAACTAATTTATGCCTGTAGCTGATCTGTAAGCCTTCTGCCATGCTTATAGAAATCACTATATTTGTATGCGTGTTTGGTAGGATGAGGGTAATAATGTAACTTACACTTTCAGGTGAGCCCTTAAGATCAGCATTACTGGGAAGAATAGCAGCTAATAATAAAGCAAATATCTGAATACTATCAAACCAAAGTCTTGGCAGGAGGGATGCAGAGAAGATAATAGAAACTTGTTAACAAACTCATTTTGTAGGAGTTAATTGCATCTTGGGCCCTAGGGGGAGGTAAGTTTGGTACACATAGTAAGAATGCCACAGGGCTAGAACTATGAATTAAATAGCTCTTTTTCCAAAGAATCTCAGTTAAGATTATTAATACTGATTTCTGTTTAAAATTCCCTCAGTGGTGGTTATTCTATTGTAATTAGATCTGCCTTCTCACCCTATCAATCTTCAGATTAAGCAAAATGGTCATGATTATGTGTTTTAGGGTTGTATATGATTATTAGAATTCCTACTGCTGTCAGGATAGGTATGTAATCCTAAAACTAGCTTGACTTCCTAAGAGCTATTCTGATTCTTATGGAATAAACCCCCTTAAACTAAGCAGGTACATGAACCTCACTCAAACTTGGGTAACTGGTACATTCTTCTTTCTCTTACACTTTTGAGAGGGACAAAAGTTAGAAGGTTATTTAACACCATAACGTGAGGCAGAAGTAGAACCATAGGTGTTTTACTGAAGCTAAGTTTAAACTTTAAAACCCAAAAGATACTTGAAAATAATCAGGAAGAATAACAGTATAGGCTTTTTGGTACCATAATTCTTCTCAAGATAGAAGTGGTATTCATCTCAAAGTGAAAGGTACTTTATTGTTGAAGTACTTGAAATGATTTTAACTTTTTTCTTTTTAAGAGGATTTCAGCTTGTGATTTCCTAAGGATGACTTTTATGGAATAACGTCAGTAACGTGGGCAGTCACTAATGAAGAAGTGGCTTTACCTAGTCTTGATTCTCAATGTTCAGCAGGAGCAATAATAAGTGAACCAAGTGCTATGATGGGAATTGAGTCTGTAGTTAACTAATAGCACTCATTGTCACTGGAGGAATAGTCTTCCTCAGCGGCATCATTCTTGGCACATCATACTTCCACAAATATGTGGAAGCTGCATATGCTCTTTGGCTTCTCAGACTTTCCATTGGCTTGCTATTTCTAGTTACTGGAACAGTGTGGCTTACCCATCATTAAACAAACTTAGCTATAAGGGCCTCATGAGAGTATGTGCAAGAGAGCCTACAGCCGAATATAGTTCTTGTGCTTGAGGACTTGGGAGTGTTAAAAGATATGTCATCAACTGACATGAGAGTGAACTGAAATATGTATATTGCCTCTTACATAACTGTTTTACTTGCTGGATTTTTCATCTTGCATTCACAACTAGTTTCCTGCTTGTTAACCTGAAGTTGTGTTCTAGCTACTCTTTTTAAGCCAACCTCCTCAAGCACGTAGTTAAACTTTACAGATGCACATTGTAACTGTCTTGCAAATGGATTTTTCATCTTGCATTCACAACTAGTTTCCTGCTTGTTAACCTGAAGTTGTGTTCTAGCTACTCTTTTTAAGCCAACCTCCTCAAGCACATAGTTAAAGTACTCTATATGACTTTACAGATGCACATTGTAACTGCCTTGCAAATCTCTGCTGTCTGCTAATAGCTGTCTCCTCTTGCAAGTGTGGAGGTCTACAACATGCATTCATCTCAAGACCACCTTTTTTGAAGTATCTCCCTTCTAGGGTGTCTGAGCCTTGGTAAACTAAGGCAAAGACCTTACCCCCCTTCACAAGGTGATACTGCCTCAACTGGAAACAGTTAAACATGTCCAGCTGTGTCTGTCTCAACGCTCACCTGCACAAGAAAATGGCAGCAACCACCACTTGCAAGGGATGCCTCAAGTCCAAAATGCTGACAGTCACTACAGACTGATCTTCAACACCCGCTCCTGCTATTCTCTTACGAAGTGGAGAAACGCCTGGAAGAAGAGCCCGCTGTGCCAGCCGCCTCGACGAGTCGGGGCGGGAAGAAGGGGCCTGTCAGGGGGCGCCCAGCACCACTGGCGGGGAGAGACCAGCTGTAGGAACCGGGCCTCGGCGAACGAGATGTCAGCAGCGGCTTAAGAGGGGAGGAGTGCCCGCGCCGTCCCGGTGGCAGCGGGGCTCCGTGAGGCCGCCCCTGA
>NW_008795492.1:2595224-2597115 GCF_000699145.1 Aptenodytes forsteri | reverse complement strand
CTGCAGCGCGCCGGGGACCCGCGGGGCCGCCCCGCCGACTCTAGCAGGTGAGAGCCGGGGAGGCCGCCGCCCGGGCCGCGGTGACGCCCGACACAGAGAGTGCCCAAGTGCCGGGACGGGCCGCCGGCGAAAGGGGTCAGCGGAAGGGAAGCTGGGTGAGAGAGACGGCCCAAATTTGATTAGGCAGGGAAGATACTTCCCGTAGACGTCTAAGAATGGAAAAGGCCATCTGGAGTAAAGCATGCGTGAGTGTGGTGGAGTTGGCATGCGGAGAGCTTACCGCAAGGTCAGATTGCGAGCATAGAAGCCGTGCGGTTCTGAACTGATCCTGAACTGGTCCTGACAGTGATTGTAAATGCCGCCAGACGAAGTGTGCGGTAATGAAATCGCCATTAACCACTACCCATGTGAGCTCTTGCGAGGGGAAGCTCCCTCTTTAGCAACATGAAATGCTTCTTTCTTGGAGAACAACAACAACAAAAAGTGAAATGCTGGCTTGTATTTAACTTAGGGGCAGAGTTGTAGCTAGTAGTTTGAAACTCATAAATTCAATCAATAGTTAAACTACTTGTCTTGAGCCTCAGTCATCTGAAAAGGATGTGCTACTATTCAGCATGCAAAGAAAGTGCTGAGGTCCAACTTCGAAACATCATTGAAGATCATTAAGCCTTTCAAAATATCCCTAGTGTGTTCATTAATATGGCCTGTTTATTTAGGAAGAAAAACATGCTTAATGCCTTGAAAATGGGGGGGGGAAAAGTCAAGCTTTCACTTCACTATGTAAAATCCTTTACTGAAGGAACTGTAAAATCAATTTTGCACTAAGTGTCTGAACTACTCAAGGATTCTGAACATCTTGCAGTTGTGATTCACTGTGTACAAGGTCAGCTTTTTCTAATGCTCCTTGAACCAAATCTTGAAGCTACCGTTGGCTTACAGAAAAGTTCATGTGGAAATTGTCTTGCTTTCATGAAAGCCACAGAATTTTCTTGGGAGGAAGTTCTAACAGTAGGGAGATAGAATGTAGATAACTATTGCTTAATAGAAAACTTGTAGAAGGCGGAAAAGAACAGCAGCAATACAACTTTAAAAGATTTGTTACTGCTGTTTAGTTTATTATTAACTGTATCTGCAATTAGAAAATCGTAGATTTTCTGTTGAAAATAAGTCATTCTCTTTTTAGACTTTTTTTTTCTGAAATGTGTTTAGAATTGACACATAGAGATCCATGTTTGCAGGGAAGAAATTCCATTTGTAAATGACTATGCCAACCTTTTTAATCTAAAGATTATGGCAATTATAGGAGTTCAGTAGATAATATACTCTCTCTGTAGATGGTCCTACTTTCAATATGCATACATAGATGTGTATTTTGTTGTAATGAACTTCTAGTAGTGAAAGTTATCCATTATTTTTAAATATATCAAGTCATGCTACTGATTTTAATTAGAAATAATCTATGGTTTATTATTTCCTATAGAGGCAGATATATAGAGTGCTTTATTACAAGTTCTCCCAAGTAAACAGTAGCTTCTAATGCTACAGTAAACGAACTTTGGTACAATTGCATTAGTAATTGTAATTCAGAAGGAACCAAAACAGGGGGAGTGTATAGGAGTTGTGTTACACATTGTAACATAAACTCTGTGATTTTACCTTTCAAGGTAGACTAAAGGATAACAAACGGTTGCACCTCCAAAGATAATTCAGGGTTCCCTATTGAAGTAAGTTCATCTGAAGTACTCTATATCTTCTCATAAACAACTGTTTGAATCAGATCATCACTTACTGATAGACCAAATCCTCTCCCCATCTGGAGATATTTATGAACTTAACCAAACGGGTTAAACATGTTTGGGCAGATACTGTCAAGAGAGAGGAGGGGAAAAAA
>NW_008795492.1:2591096-2595204 GCF_000699145.1 Aptenodytes forsteri | reverse complement strand
AACAAAAAAAAAAAAAAAAAAAAAAAACCACACCATACTGGCCATTAGAAAAGTTTCCTGAGCCATTAACTTCAGATTTCTCCTGACATAAAAAAAAAAAAAAAAGTGCAAATGTTTGGAAAACTAACTGTTGCCTTAATAAGGAAGTT
The DNA here is from genome assembly GCF_000699145.1 of Aptenodytes forsteri. Classification (NCBI taxonomy): domain Eukaryota; kingdom Metazoa; phylum Chordata; class Aves; order Sphenisciformes; family Spheniscidae; genus Aptenodytes; species Aptenodytes forsteri. The sequence goes on along the minus strand of NW_008795492.1, from coordinate 2,595,055 downwards.
TATTCATTGCAGAAACTATTTATGCCTTTTTGTCATTTTGATAATTTTCTGGTTCTTGCATTAGTAACTTTTTGAAGTTATTAATGGAATACTGCATGCTGTTCCAATTTCCTATCTTAAAAATTTTATAGTAGAAGTGAATGAGGAGGGTGAGAATTCTCAAGATATGGAATGAATTCTATTAAAGGAATAACAAGTAGATTAGGATCCTTGAGTCTGAAAAGAGATGCACAGTATAAAATATTCTAGAGATCTATACAGTCATAAGTGGTATGGAAAAGGTACATGGGGAATGCCTCTCCCAAGACAAAGCAGGAACCAATGAGTTGTCACATGCTATGCAACTGAAGTGTGGGATTATTTGACATGGGACAGTATGACAGATAAAAATTTACTGATTCAGAAAGCCAGAGGAAACAACAGAAGAGATGCAAAGATAATATATTTGGCTCAGGAAGACCTGAGGCAGTAAGTGGCAGTTGAGGTAGTGTCCTGAGGAGGTATTACTTTCATGCTGTTTTCTTATGCCTTTATTGAGACATCCACACTTGGTCACCGTTGGAGTTGGGCTGTTGACTTGATGGGTCTTTTATTTGGGTCCCAACTGGCTGTTAAACATGAGGAAAAAGACTGTTAAGACTGACTTCAAATAACAGCTTAGAGTTTTATATGACTATTTGTTCTAAGACTATTTTGAAGTAACCTTTTCTTAATGTATTATCTTCAGGATCTGTTGAAGACACGACTATTGAAGTTACTGCCTCTAAAAGTGGGGGAAGTGCTGCAAATTATGGAAAGAGAATTCCCTACTCAATGCCATAGGATTCTCTCATTATGGAATAATCTCTGCAACCATTGTGGACTCTTTATAAAATGGACACATAGAGCCATATCTCTGCCAAACGCACCTATTTCAGTGCTGGACTGGATAGTTTTGTGTGGGTTTTTTTCACCATTTCAAAACATAAATTAGATCTCTTAAGAAGTGAGAACTAAAAAAGAAACAAAAGTGATTCACAGAAAAATCACTGCAGCATGTAATATAGATTTTTTTTTTTTTTTTAAATAACCTGGGAATGTTTGGATAAAAAGCTCTTGCACAATGAAAAGCTCTTGCACTGTTTTACCAAGGTCTAGAAGTTAAACTTACTGTGAATTTTTATGATGCCAGTGCAATACTTTTGTTTGTAAGGGTGCTTTTAAAATATCTATGTTAAACTATTGATGCAAAATTGCAAATGTAGTTGTTTATAGTGTAAATACACAATTTACAGTGACTCTTGTAAAGTTTCATCATTATTTTGGAATAACCTGGAATCTGAGATTTTGTAAGTAGACAAGTAAAAATAGTGATGTTGGCATACCAGTACATTCTTCATAGTTGCAAATGATGTGATATGAGGACTCTAAGAAGAGACATTTTTAGTCCAGTGATGTTGGGAATTATTTTCCTAATGCTGAAGCATTTGGGGGAGAGGGGGGGACACCACCAAAAAAAAACCCTGTTGATTAGGAAATACTCTGATGCTTTATAAAATATTAACAAATTTACATTTAGATGTAACTGAGAAGTAGCACCTGGGAAAAGATTTATATTAAAGTTGATGATACCTAAAATTCTTGTGTGGAGAAATTCCTCATGAGTTCCTCTGTTTCTGAACTAACACTAGGAGTTTGAGCCCACCATTAGCAAATATGGGCAGGTCTTAAAATTTTAATGTACAATTGTTTTTATGCCACACCTTATCGAATACTAGAGGTGGATTTAAGGAAAATGTTTACTAAGAATACTGTGACTGTACTTCCTTGTGAACTCTTGAAATGTCTTTGTAAATTACTGGGGTAACTTTTCTGGGGTAACTTACTTTTCTATGCATAGTCTAATTTTTAAATGATGAACACTAAACTTGAAGGTCTGTAATGTAATTTCTTCTTCACTAACTGCAGTTTTTGGGAGGTGTGTACAATTGTTTCCTCCTTTTAGAGGAACTGCAATGTGACACCACCGTGTTGTTACAATGGGCTGATTTAAAAAGGAAAAAAAAAAAGCCAAACAAACTCTTCCCTTAAAACCTGTAGATCACTGTTTCAGTGTCATTCGCAAGATTTTTTTTCATTTCACTGTTCTGAACAGAGCTGCTTTTTCTGATTCCCCATAGTTTCACTTGTAAAATGAATTAGAGATGTAATGTTTAATAAGTGGAATGATTAGCAGCAGTGATAAATTAAGCCAAAACTTTTGTGTGCAGCCATTCACATACTTCATCTGGTGAAAAAAATTTTTTCTGATGTAGTGTTGCAATCATAATTACCGGAGTGAATTGAGCAGGGCCTTGCATTCACTGTAGATTACAATGTAATTAATCTGAAATCTAATATCAATCCTTAATGATTGTTGCCTAAGATGGTAGCTAGAATGTTGCTGGCTGTTGCAACTTCACTCAAGAATTGCATGGGATTCAAACGTTTACAATTAAAACGGTATGTATGTTTTAAAAATTAAATATAGCTGATACATCAGTAAAGGAGGATGTTAATCATAGAGAAGCGCTAGAATGTTGCTAGTATGGTGTGTCTAAACAGTGAGATAAAAAGTACTTACTGTGGAGCAATGATAACTATTGTAAGCTGTGATCCTTTCTTTTTGAAAATGTAAACTAGTTACCATTTCATGCAATCTATTTGCCTTCTAAATAAGGAAGGCTACTACTAAATAGAAACTGGCAACTGAATTAGTAGCAGTTAAACATTAACAAATATTTAACACTATTTTAGTCTCCTGGTATCCTTATCAGTTGTAGCTCAATGCAGCACAAAGTCCATTCAAAGAGCTTTTACATTGTTGATTGGAAAGAAGCACTTGTACGTGTTTAGGTCTGCTTGCCGTTGTGTCAACACAGAGTTTTGCATCTAAAGCTAGAATTCCTTTTAAGACTTAAAGGACAGGCCTATGCCCTCCGTTTAAAAACATAGCCAAAATCGCAAAGAACCAAACTCTGTTTTGGGAGTGTGATTATACAAGGGGTTTTTTTGTAGCTGGTTAAGTCTTAAAACTAGCTCAAAACGGCATCCTCTATTCCACTAAAGGAAAAAAGCCAAACTCCGAACTTGTAACTATGTAGAAGGATTAAATGCTTGTTGTTAGACTCTGTAGATGTGGACTGTATCTAAAGAAAGTTTTAATGTGGTATATATGGTTTACTGTTCTTAAATGGGAAACGTCTTCTCCAGGGAGAAATTAAATTATCAGTAAATTCTACAAAAATCTGTTCGATGTGACTTGTGGGAGTGAGAGTTGCTGGGAGGGAGATAACTTGCGGTAGCAGCTTGTGCAGAGAATAAGCGAATGTGTACAGCTGGTTAAGAGGGCTAAGGTCAAACAATGTCCTATGTCGCTGTGACTAGTTTATGTGAATTGAAGAAGTAAACATTACGTATTCAACTGCATTAAAAAAAAAAAAACGTTTTGAGCAGATCGAACGTTACTGTGAGAACTACACAGAAAAGTCATTGAAGGCTGTCGCACTCCAACGCTGGCGTTGGCTCGCGCGCTTACCCTGCCCTGAGCCCTGAGGGCTCACGCTGCCCTCCGATACCCGCGGGCTGTCTGTGCCCGGGTGCGCGGCTGTACTGGATGAGCGCCATCGTTACCCCCAGGTGTCAATGTTAAGAACGAAAGGGTGGCGCCGGTAGAGCTTTCCGCCGCTCCTGCCCGGCTTCGCCCCCGCCGCGCCCCGGGGGAGGGAAGCGTCCGTTCCGTGCCTCCGCCCGGCTCCCTCGGTCCGCCCGCACCACCGACAGCAGGGACAGAGCAGCTGCGGCCCTTCCAGCCGCGCCTCTCTATGGTGCGAGGGGAGGAGCGCTCTCCGTTTCCGGCGGGGCGAGCGCTCTTTCCGCCCGGGTGCGGCATGTGGCGGCGCGGGCAGGCAGCGCGCGAGGGGCGCGGCGCGCGGCGCCGC
>NW_008795492.1:2574070-2590827 GCF_000699145.1 Aptenodytes forsteri | reverse complement strand
CTGGCTGAAGCGCGAAAAGGTGCCTGCGGCTCCGCCCCGCCGGCCGTCGCGGCTCTTCTCGGGTGGCTCCTCTCCTTCCAGGCCGCGTGCGTTGCCGGTGCACTAGTTCCCGGGCTGTAATTTCAGTGTGAAGGCTCGTTTCGTCTTGCACAAGACCGCGTCTGAAGGCTTAGGGAAAAAACCCGAAGGCGGCTGAGTGCTGTAGGCTTCTGCCAGGCGGTATTGCTGCGCGAGTGAAAAAATTTCCCCTGTGAGTCAACCCAAGTGACGTCCTGTAAAGCCTAGCTTTCGCCAAAGGGTGAAAAGCGATCATAACTGTGTCTACAGGGAGAGCAGCTAAACGTGACCCAGCGGCTTCAGTTGTCTTTCAGGGAGGGCGTTCTGTTACTGCTGCTTCAGCCTTCCTTGAGCGTCCCCGCGTACTTGTGTTCTTCATGTTACTGTTAAACAACATTGGGTTGTTCAGATACGTTGATGAAATTTTTATTTTTTTGCTGGAAAAAATACGAGTGTTATTTACTTACTTTTCTTTCCCCTGCTAGGGTGAGACCACAGATTTTGAGTTATTAAAGCATCAGCTGTCAGATCCAGACATAAAGGTAAGAGTCGTGGTAGTAAGGGGTCTGATGGTTTAAAGTTCGGCTGCTGTCTGAGTGTAGTCATCAGACAAGTCATTCTGGTGCTTACCCCAATCCTTTGCTTTAAACGTTTAGCTGCATTTAACAGCTTTTTGCTTTGTGGAAACTATCGGAATTAAAACTCTAAATGAAAAAAAAAAAGCAATTGTCTGTTTATACACGTATATATCTTATATGCAGAAACTTGATAAATGATATCTCATGCTTATGGACTCTGCTCTAGGGCGAGAAACTTTTTGCTTTGTGATGGGGTCTTTCTTTGTTCCAGATAAGCATCAGTGACCTAGAAAGATGGTGCCTTCACAGATTACTTATGTAGATCAAACTGTGGTTTCTGACTTTCACAGCCTTTAAGTTGCATGAATTTTTACCTTCTCCTGTTCTCACTAAAAACTTGTTTAATTAAGCAGTAAGGTACAGATGCATTTAGTAGTTATACCCAGAAGTATAGTTTCATGGCTCTTCTGTATAGCTGTGAGTACCCACCACATTTGCTGTCTTTCTTTTTCCTTTTTTTTTCTTTTTTCTTTTTTCCCTTTTAATTAAACCACAAAGCTGTGAGAAGAATGCTGTGGGAAGCATAATGCTATATTGAGTTCCTTTTCTCTTTAAAGAGGACATTTTGTAAAATACTTTGTTTTTAGTAGGCCTTTTGGTGTATACAGGCAAAATCAGTGTAAAATTCTCTGTGTAGCTTTGCTACCAGTTCCAGTATTTCTCTTATTTCAAGACTTGAATGTCCCTTCTGCTTAAACTAGAGCAAAAAGAAAAGAAAATTAAGTTCGAATGCCATTTCTTTTAAATATGTTCTGTGTGAGTGAGGTTTGCATGCCTTGCTCAGTCAGTAACTTAAGCCTTCCAGGCAGGCTGTTGGTTTAGGAGTTGGTATGCATTTATTCTTACATTCAAGAACTTTCACTGGTGAGGACACAAACGTAAAGAAATTCCTTGCATGTTAACATGAAAATAATTTCTATTTACAATCTTAATCTTTGACTTTTTATTTTAAGGATTTTGTTATTTTTTAGTAGTAGGTTATACTGTTTATTGGAATAGTTATCTATTTTTTCTGCTTATTTTAAGGATGCCCAGATCATTAATTGGCTGCATGAATTTCGAGCTTCTGTTGCATATTTGACCAAAGAGCTTGAACAACTGGTCAGCATTTTGCTGGTAAATATCTGCTTGTTATATGGGAAGATTAAGAGTTTTGTACTCAAAATGTCTTTCTTTGACATCTTGGTCATTGCTTACTTTCAGAAGCTGCCGTGGTTGAGAAGAAGCCGAGAGGTAGTGGAAGAATATCTGGGTTTTCTTGGCAATCTAGTGTCAGCACAAACTGTCCATCTTAGGCCATGCCTCCGGATGATTGTATCACAGTTTGTCCCCCGTAAGTTACTTTTCTCTTATTCTTCAGTGTTTGCTTATCAAAACATCTTTCCTAGATAAATTATGTATAAATATAATGCATGACACAATTAATTATTGGGTTGGTTTTTTTTTTCCTGTTGATTACTTTCTTAATTTGAATGGTTGAATTGTGATACAGATAGTTTTCTGTACCTAGATTTTAGAAGGCATATTCTAGTGGCTAATACAGACCCCATTTATGAAGATGTCTTGGAAAGGGATGAACTGTATAACGTTGTTATTACTAAAAACCAAAAGCTGCAGTAAGGATTATGTCAGATGGTCTCAAGAACCTCCTGGTTCTGTGAATGAAACAGGCTTTTTGATGAGCTTCTGCTTATTTTAGAGAGTTTTGTGGATAACTTTGATGCTTTAGCTCTGATGAAGATTGTTGTCCAGTGTGTTTGATTTGGCATTGAAACTGTTACCTGTAAGATTTGTACAGTTTTGATATAATAATCTCACTTTTTGCTAGCTCGAATAACCATCAGAGAAGATGATGTGGATATTTCAGATTCTGATGACGATGATGAAAGTGAGTATACAGGAAGCATGGCTTACATATCCTGCTGTAATACCTTTACTAAAGAAGTATACAGTGCATGTTGCTCCTTTTTTACAAAATTAATTTAGCTGAGTTAATGTAAAACATGAAGAAACAGTACATCCTTAAATTCCCAAGTCAAAGATTTTCAGTGGTGTGGTGACCCACTCCTTGTTACTTTCAAAATATTCCTATCGGTGCAGTATCTGTAGGAATAAGACAATGCATAGGAAAACATTCCTAGTCCTAGATTGTTTCAAAGCCAACGGAAAGTTAGGAGTTGTTTGTTTTCCATTTTATTTACCTCAATAAAAGTAGGTAGTTTGGGAGATTCTTGAGTCTTCTTTTTGTCATCTGCCTGTGGTAAGCTCAAATACAATTGATGTTTAAAACAAAAATGCCACATAATTAGTGTGTTTATTGGTAAGGCAAACAGATAGCTAAATGTCTTTCAAGAATTTCATGTTTTCTTATCTTGAATGCTGGAATAAACTTCAGTTCTGCTTGTGATGACCCAACTACTCTTCTGCTGTTCACTTGTGACACACTTGGGACAAAAAAAGCCTGTTATAGAAGCCTAATTATCATAGAATCATAGAATCATTGAGGTTGGAAAAGACCTCTAAGATCATCGAGTCCAACCGTCAACCCAACACCACCATGCCCACTAAACCATGTCCCTAAGCGCCTCATCTACACGTCTTTTAAATACCTCCAGGGATGGGGACTCCACCACTTCCCTGGGCAGCCTGTTCCAATGTTTCACCACTCTTTCAGTAAAGAAATTTTTCCTTACATCCAATCTAAACCTCCCCTGCTGCAACTTGAGGCCATTTCCTCTCGTCCTATCACTTGTTACTTCAGAGAAAAGACCAACACCCACCTCGCTACAACCTCCTTTCAGGTAGTTGTAGAGAGCGATGAGGTCTCCCCTCAGCCTCCTTTTCTCCAGGCTAAACAACCCCAGCTCCCTCAGCCGCTCCTCATAAGACTTGTTCTCCAGACCCCTCACCAGCCTCGTTGCCCTTCTCTGGACACGCTCCAGCACCTCAACGTCCCTCTCTGTTTATTTGACTCTTGTGAAAATGAGGCATAATCTTTAGATAGATTTTTTTCTTGTTACAGACTTGGATTTAACATATCTTCTAAATATTTGTGTATTGTGGCATAAATTTTGGATTCCAAGTTTAGCGTTCAGTATGAGAGCGTATAACAACAATACCTGGCCTTGGAGCTGGCAGTGCATTCAGAGTTTATTGATTGTGATGCCATGAATTTTATTTGGAATTACTTTTCATGCTTATTTTGGTAGTAAGGCAGTTCAACTTCAAAAAAAAAAAAAAACCCACCCAAATAAACCCCAACATTTTGGCAAATGCAATTTCCTTGGGATGCTTTAAGATGTTTAGTTTATATGAACTGTTTTTGCTGGTTCCTGATTTAGTTTTCTGCATAAGAGTACTTTTTTCTTTCTCTAGACCTTTCTGAAAACTTTAATACATGCCATAGAGCATTGCAAACTGTTGCAAGATATGTTCCTTCGTAAGTATATAATCCTGTGTTTTGTATGCCCTTTCCTTGCAGATTTAAAGCTTGTGAACTGATGAATTGGTTTTGTTTTTTTTTCCTCTTAACTGAAGTATAATACTTAGTTTCATTGCATGATTTTTTCCTAATATTCACTAACCGATGGAATGCTGTATCCAATCATTATGAAATTTCCATAGGCATCAGCAGCTGAAAATCCTGTTAATGGAAATAGGAAGTAGGTAAAGTCGTGTTTATAGCAATGTATTTGAAGTGGCTTCTAATAAGTCCACAGTGAAAGTTTGCCACTTACTATCTGTTCTGTGATCCTTGCAAAAACAGATTTTATAGAATTACTTACCTTAAAATAAAGTTACTGTGAAATAAGCTTATTCTAGTCTGTCTTTAGAGTGCTGGAGCTTCAATATTTGCTCTCAGAATAACCTATAACTTTTGGTTGGTTTTTTTGTTTGTTTGTTTTTTGTTGTTTTCTTTTAAATTGTAGGACACCACAATTTCTCATGCCGATACTTGTGGAAAACTTTCCTTTCATTAATAAATCAGAAAGGACTCTGGTAAGAGCTGTGAATATTTTTGTTTATTTGTTCACTTGTTTTTTAATGTATATAAATATATACTCTATAGTATGACAACTGATTTGGTGGTGTTGAATGCAGATTTTTGAGTGTATTGTTTAAGATTATTGTTATTTTTTTAATAGATGTATGGGTGTGTCTGTTTTAGTATAAGGTTATCCAAGCATACTTAAGTTCCTTGTGCATAAGCATTATGCTAGTCTTTAATGACATAACTGCATATCTTTTCCACAGGATTGCTTTCTTAATCAATGCACAAGATGGACCTCTTTGACGATGAATCTCAGGGTTGTATAGTAAGGAGACGGTAGGATACCTGTCTCGTTTGTTGTCAAAACTGGAAAGTATTTATTAGAAGAACAGGGGCTTTGATAAGCAGACAGAAAGCAATGGATGTTATAGGTGAAATCCAGGTTGCTAGTAGTGTAGGGTGTTAAGTTGTTTTATTACATCTTTGGTATAGTGCTCATGTGTGGTGAAAAACAAGCTGGAAACTTTTGACAGGTTTACAGCTCTTGTGTGATCTTTGTATTTACTTGTTCCAACTTGATATGTTGGCACTTTTTTTTACAGAAAGGCAGAGTCCTCCTCCACCAGCCAAGTTCAACTGGGGCTGTGTTTCGAACTTACCAAGTGCTGAAGAACCCCCAAAGTTCTTTCTATACCTTGCTGTTTTTATATTTTTTTTTTTTTTTTTTTTTTAAATCCAGATATAACTTTGGGCATCAGTTCCCTATCTGTAAAATGAGGGGGATAATAGCTCTTACATGGTGTTAGGAGAAGAATTTTTATTTATTTATTTATTTATTTAGCAGCTCTGTGAGGAGCAAGTTGTGAAGAAATTCATAACTGTTTTCAGGGCGAGGTTTGAATGAAATGTAATAAAAATATGGTCCATGCATTGTTTTTAAATATTTCCAATTTATACATTCTCATTAAACTAGCTCTGTCCATTTTATGTACTGAGCCAGATGGCCTGTGGAAAAATCATATGTGCTCATGTAATTAAAGGTTGTGTTATAATGCATATTCACAAAGAGACTATGGTGTACTTCAGTGTGGCACTTTAACTAATTTTATGTATTGACTTGACAGTTTTGATGTATGAAAGTTGCAACGTTGTCTTTTGTACATACGTGTGTATACATGGGTGGGCACATGCACATTTGTCTGTTAACCTGTTTGAATTATAATCAGAACGACTCTGAGGAGACTTACCTGTGGAATTTAGAATTGTTGTCAGTATATTATAATAACCTGAAATAAAGATGTATTTAGTCTCACTTTAAACTCCAGTTCTACTGGGTCTGGTTCTAGATGTAGTGAGGAATATGCTTGTTGTTTTAATTTTCCTAGAGAAAGTTTAGATATAAACTCCTATGGAAATGAATAACTTTTCTTATAGAATATTTATACTCATTCTGTCTAGGGATAGTTAGAAAAATTTGCATGGAAATAGTAGATTAAGAAGTTAATGATAACATAGCTTAACAATTGAAAGTTGATGTTTGGCTTATACATTAACTTATTCTAGATTGAATACAGTCTGTTTAAACCTATTACTGGCTTTTTAGATAACAAATTAAGAAACTTGTTTTCTAAAAATCCTTGGCAGAACTGAGACTTTCTGTTAACATTATTATAGATATCAATTAATTTTGTGTTATAGGAATGTTATGTTCATAACCTGCTACGAGTTACGGTGTACCTTCCAACTCTGAGGCTTCAAATTCTGGAGCTTATTATTGAAAAGCTGTTAAAGTTGGATGTAAGTTTGTTCTGTATCATTTTTTAAGGAAGCTTGGTGTTAACACAGAGTAAGAAATTAAATATGCTTCAGCGTTAAGCTCAACAAAAAAATAATGTTGCAGTAGTGCTCGTGATCATGAGTATAAACCCAACCAAATTTACACTCCATTCCCAGTCTTAAGATGTTCCCACACCTGAGGGTAACTGTGTGATGTGTACTGTTATACCCTGCATGGAATCTCCATGCCAGAATCAAAATAACTGTTTCATGGTGATCAGTGCTGATGTGCAGAGAATGTGCTTCTCTTTGTGTGGCTGATCTGTTTTATCATCCCTTTGAAGTAAAAGGATTTACAGTCTTAAAAAAGACAGGAGGAGTAGCATTGTAAATGATCAAGGCCTTTTATTTTGGAGAATCTCAGCATGTAACAGTCTGGGGAAAGCTTATATTCTGGAGGTAAAGTTTCAGGCAGTTTGGAGTGTGTGTTTGTGTATTGCATACATAATCATTCCCTTGTAAAATGTTTATTTAGTCAAGGACAAGATCTAGTCTAGAAATTACTTGTGTTGTCCTTTCTTATATAAATAATTTTAAAAGGTTTCACATTATTGTCACGATCTTATAAAATTTAATTTCTTGTTTGCAACTGTAGGTTAGTACTCCACAGCAAGATATTGAAGATGCTGAAGAAACTGCTAATAACTCTGATAGTGAGGAAAAATCTACAGAGGAGGGACTTTTCGACATGGTTGGCTATCTTTTTCTACTAAAATTTTTTTAGTAAAATTTTCACTTTTGAAAAGTGAACTGACTCTGAACTAAGACAGTGTAGGAATACGTGATTGCTTTGTTGTTAACTGCACTGCAAACTGAGGCAGTGTAGGAATACATTATTGCTATGTCGTTACTGCACTGCACACAGCTCTTGAAACCTGAACAGCTGACAAATGATTGATGTGTTCTCCGGGTGTTGACTTTATTCGTGTAAATACCCAGCATACAGGCAGTGAATCAATTTAATTATGTAAAAAACACAAGCAGGTATACATAAAGCTAATTAAAGAATTCATGGTAGTTGGCTTAGTTTACAAAAATTTGCTTACACTAAGCTGTGTAATTAGGTACTGCTTTTTCAAAAAAAGGACAAAACTTTAACATATCACTGAAAGAGAAATTTAGTTTCACTTTTCCTGTAATTGATGTCTTTGTGATGTTGTGTATATAAAAGCTGCATGACTGCCATTTTATCTACCAGGAGGAAGATGAAGAAAGAAAAGGAAACAAAGTTGTCTCTTCCAGTAGTGAGAGAATGGCCCATCCACTTGCAGAGCGCCTTGATATTTTGATGACCATCCTCTTTTCCTATATTAAAGATGTTTGCCACGTGGATGGTAAGAACACTTGAGCTATAACCAAATTTGTTGTTTTGCTAAACAGTAAGAAAAACAAGAGTAGTTCTTGCTTTCTGCTGCTGCAAGATAGAGCCCTCACCCTTTAGCGGCAGAATTCTGCCATCAGCAGGCTGCAGGCCACATTCCTGCCTCTGCCCAGTGTTATTGGCAGAGGATGCAAAGGTACATTTGTGACTTTAAAGGTCTAGTCTTCAGTTGGAGACATTTTGATAATATAAATATGACACTGTATCCGAACTGTGGCATTACAGGGTATATGGGTAAATAGAGTTTTGTTTTTTCATTGTGCTACAAAACTTAGGGGATTAGAAATACTTTCTGATTAACCACAGTGTTTTATCATTTGCTCTATTGTATTGCTTTGAGTATTATAATTACGGATCCTTTCAACATCACAAGGACTGGAAGTAGATTAAAACAACCAGCCGCATCACTCAATTGGAATTGCTACAGCAAGGCTTTGTGTTACAGGAAAAAACCTGAAAGAAATGTCTTACACTGGCATTTATTAAGGGTTTGAATTTCTTAGATTTATGTATTTAAAACAGAATATTTATAAACCATTTTGCTGTATCTTCTTCACATAAGTCAGGTAATTTATTTCTTAGTGTTATCTTCTGGCTTTTCTGAATTAACATATTATTGCAAAGTTTGCGTGTACTACCGGTTTTATACATGTGTGCGTGCGCACACACAGGTATTCTCCTTATGCACCAATGTAAAAAGCAGTAGAACTGTTTAAGTTCCAGTAGTCCTGAAAGGTTACTATAAATAGAACTGTTTAAGTTCCAGTAGTCCTGAAAGGTCTTACTATAAATATTTTTTAGATGTCAGATAAGCCTAGAAGTCAGCTTGACAGTGTTTCTTTACATATTACTTACTGGTTTAGAAAGATAAAAATGCCACTTTTGCAGCATGAGGGCAGGAAAAAAACCTGAAATGTCTCATTTTTTTCTGTTTTCATTTTTTTGTTGTATAGGCAAGCTTGATATCAACAACACAAAGGATTTGTATCGGGATCTGGTTTCTGTTTTTGACAAGCTCATTTTACCAACCCATGCTTCATGTCATGTACAATATTTCATGTTTTACATCTGTAGCTTTAAATTGGTGAGTAGAAGCTGTTTTTAAAATGCAGTGTCTTCTGTCATTTCTGCATCCTTGTTTTGGCTTTTTTTACAAAAAATAGTTGTTTTCTGCTGTAATTCTAGACTGAAGATAGTACATCAGGATTCATTAGTATCTTTGCTTTCTTTTTCTTCTCTGTTACTCCTTTCTTCAAGTTTTTCTTTATGTGGTTGCTCTTCCCATGCTGTTCATAAACTGCAAACAGATGGAATCTAAGCTATTGTGAAGGAACTTGGTTAACGGACCTCTTTTACAAGAACCAGTTGGACTCTTGAACCTGAGACGCAGTGCTCCAGCAAGTTTCTTCAGCATCCCAAAACTATCTTAAGAGCTAACACAGACAGTATCTTTCAATTTGAAATTTGTGTCTGCTGTTTGTTCCCCCCCCATTTTCACATCTCAAGCAAACTATTGTTCTTTCTCTTACCATATAAAAATAAGAACATGCATACTTTTGGCATAAGAGTAGCTAAAGATCCAGTTAAGCTAACGCCCTGTCTCTGACAGTGAGGAATAGTGGATGCGTTGGAAAGAACATCAGAATGGGGCAGGCCCATTACAGTGCTTTGCTAGAATACCCTTTCAGCCTCCAGCAGCAGTCCAGTAACTTCCTGAGCCAAAGTGGTGTTCTTTCATGGTAACAGCCCGTGATGGACAAATTAAAGGAGAAAATACCTCATGATATTGTGCTTTTTGTACTGATGCGAATTTTTGGCATCATGAACTTCTGTGGCAAAAAGTTCCACAATATAACAATTTAAGGTGAAGAATCACTTTTGTTTCTCTAAATTCAGCTTCCTGCTATTTTCATTGGATGTCCCTGACCTCTTCTGCTATAAGAGACAGTGAACATGTCACTTCATGTTTACCTTCTTACTGCTCTTGTTTTTAAATGCTGCTTGTGTTTCTATTCCTGACTTTTTCCTAGACTTGTGCTTCCATTTCCTTTTACAACTAATATAGAAAAAGACACAGAAAAGAGTGCTCTTCCATCATGTGTAGGAATAGTTCTTTACTACAGTTATAGGTAGATTTTTTTTTTTATGGTTTCATTATGAAAATTGTGGGAATTGAGTATTAGGAATCTATTACTTAAACAGTGTCATCAGCATAACAACTCATGATTTCTGTGTATCTTGTTTCCAGGGGTTGGCTGAGGCATTTTTAGACCATCTTTGGAAAAAACTGCATGATCCAAACAATCCTTCAGTGATCAGGCAGACTGCTGGGAGTTATATTGGCAGTTTCTTGGCAAGAGCTAAATTTATTCCAGTTGTGTAAGTTGTTTTGATATATGAACAGAACCAAACAATTTATGATGATTGCTGAGGTTAAGTATGGAATTCACAGAATGCACACACAGTGTTGGTCTTCTATTCCCACTGCTTTTCCAGTAAGCCTAGATCAATAGTCTTGTTTGTCCTTTCTACAATACTGTTTCAGTATTGTCTTGAAGTTTCCAGGAAAGTTTTGCATTTACAGGATGCAGACTAATGATTGCTGGGATTCATGACTTGCTGTTTAAGCCTTCACTTACCAAGATATGCTGAGCACGGGTAGGTTATGTTGACTTCAGGTGGAGTCATGAATGCCCGGTATATCTGATGTTCAGAAGCAGGTATTTTTAATGCCCTATGTTAGGCATTTTATGCAGACTGAGACAAGGAAGTCAAGTGTTCAAGTATTTTGATACAGATGGATTAAAATACTTTGGCAGATGGGCAAAAATGTCATCTTTTGCATGTACACATTCTGTATTTTTATGCTGTTCAGGGTGGGCTCGGTGACTTCAGTGTTGAACTTAATTTGGTATTGGACTTACTTGTTGTACAGAGAGAGATGCCTCCCATGTCCTACCTGTAGCCCAGGATTCTAATTGTTTACTGTGCGTTTCACATGCAACATGCGTTCATGAATTCATCTCTTCCGGCATCTTATGCTTTCACTGATTGGGGTTTTCAGTGCTGATACATTGATTCATTTGATGCTGAGATAAAGGAGAAAGCTCATAACAGAATCTCCTTTTTGACAATGAGATTTTCTTACTGATGTTTTTATAACCACTGAGATCCTTTAATACTTGTTTAACATCTTTTCTACACCATTTCAGGTACTATTTTTACACTTGTTTTTTTTCCTTCATTATAGTACAGTAAAAGCATGCCTGGATCTTCTGGTTAACTGGATGCATAAATACATTGATAATCAGGATACAGGGGCTAATGCTTACTGTGATGTAGCTCTCCATGGGCCATTTTATTCTACATGTCAGGCGGTGTTCTATACGCTTATTTTCCGTCATAAGCAGCTTTTGGATGGCAACTTAAGGAAAGGTGAGTATATTGAGTTTGAGTGGTATTGGGATTTATTTGCGAGTTTTACTGTTGATGTGTTCTGTAATGGTCAATTCAGTCAAGCATCTGATGGCAAGTTTATGTTGTTGTGCTCTAAATAAAATGAGATGGTTTGTACACCTGTTGGGCTACCAAGCTAAATAATCTTGTTTTTCCCCATTGTTGGAAACAATGCAGATAACTCCTCAACACTGATTTCTGGCCCCACTTACTGAGCATGTTTGAATTCTAGCTGTATAAAACTAGTGTGGGCTTCAATTAATAATCTTTCTTGATGAGACTGTGCCTCTGTCAGTTCCTGTAATGGGTGTGTAAGTATAGTATTAGAAGGCTCCCTCAGCTGTGGCAGGTTACCATTATTTAGAGTAGATTTTCTGCTGAACAAGCTGTGGGCTAGATCTGTACTGTAAAAGAGCACCCTAGGATGTGCTTTTGTGGTGTTGTGCGGAGTGCAGTCTGGTCAGACTGGAAATTCTTAGAAATTAAGTTAAGCTTATAACCTCTATTTGTCAATTGTTCTTATTTTGAAGGTCTGTCATATCTGCAGAGTTTAAATTTTGAGCGCATTGTCATGTGTCAGCTAAACCCTCTGAAGATTTGTATACCCTCTGTTGTGAACTTGTTTGCTGCCATTACCAGGTACCTACTCACTGATTTCAATTTCAGCTTGATAAGTGTGTGTATCTAAAAATGGCACAGTATTTAGAACATGGGTTTTGTTAGGCACAGTATTGAGTATTATCCAGGAGAACTCATATAACATTGCCCATATTCTAGGTGGGATAAGTTTATTCTGGTTCAGTTTCAATGAAAATCCTACAGTACTATGAAACTGATTGCTTTGTGTTGGAGCCAATATGATTCTACTTGGAGTGAAGTTTATAGGAGTGCAGAGGAAGATAATGAGACTCCTTACCTTGTGACTATCTTGAAAACTCCTAGTATTGGTTGGAGATGATAGAAGTGATGTTTGTTTAAAAAAACCCAACTTCGTATTTTAATACTGTATGAAATTTTTGCCTTCTGTGTGCTAGAAATGCTTATCTTTTCTTTATTAACTTTTTAAAGGAAATACCAGTTGGTGTTCTGCTACACAATTATCGAGAGGAACAATAGGCAGTTTATACCAGTTGTTCGGAGTGGCACTGGGGGTGACCTTGTGCAGACATGCACTAACCCACTTGACAGTTTCTTCCCCTTTGATCCCTACATGCTCAAAAGGTATAGTTTGAAAATAATCAGCTCATTTCTGCCTTGTAGAAAATAATGAACTAAAAAGTGTAAGAAACTGTCAGTGTTTCTACAGTTCACTTTATTTCCCGATATTTAGTACTTTTGATGTTGCATATTTTAACCAGAGATTGTCAAAGGTTTGAATTGAAATTTACCCCCGCTGTGACATATAGTGATGAAGAAGAAACAGGACCCAGATTCCTGGAAGGTCTAGTTAATGTTTGGTGACTCTTCTTTTGACTTTCCTTGTTTTAAGCAGTCTCTAAAGTATCATAATGTTAGCCTAATACATATTTTGTTGGAGCTGTGATGGTGTTGTGTCACTTTTTGTTGGTTTGTTTTGATTTGGTTTTTTTGCACCTTGAGTGTATTGCTTCTTGATTGGAGACTTCAGCTTATTTAACATATGTTGCTTTTTTAATGACTAGTGGATTATTTGCAGCTTTTCAGAATGTCTAGCATGATGATGTTTTAATCACTTATTATGTTAGAGGGCAACATTCTGGCTTTTTTTGTCTCTTAAAAAAAAATCCATCTTTCCTGAAGGGAGACCTTTCTTAGAAGTAGAAATTACTAAAAGAAGCCATATAATATTATCTTCTAAAAATTTGGAAGAAAATTATGCTTATTTGCAAGCATAGCGTAACTGTTAAAAATACCCAGCTAGGAATTAGGACACCTGACTATCAGAACTCCTCAAGCAAACAACTGTAATTTATACCTATCAGCAAAATGGAGTTATTTCTTTATGGGATTAACTGGGGATTATATAGGGATTAATTGAATAGTTTGTAAAACCCTACAGAGGGCTACCAAAATGCCAAGCATTTTATATTATTAAAATGAAATACATACAACTTTTACTGAATACACTAACTCATACTGTGTTTTAATTCCTCTTTCAGATCAAAGAAGACTATTGATCCTTTTTATCAGTTTTGGGAGGAGCTGAGTGCTGAAGATCTTGAGAATCTGAAGAAACCCATTAAAAGGGTAATCTTTTCTGATCAAAATGCAGTTCAGCTTTTGCCAAATCTCTCTCAGCTGCTTCTATTGCAGGATTTTTTTTTTTTTTTTAGTAGATATGAGTACACTAAACATTTATGGGAAATTGTGATTGAAACTAGGAAGCTTTAGGAATTGATCCATCCTTGCTTTGAGAACGCTTTTCCCCTCTTCTGCAGAGGAGTTAGTTTGGCAGCACAGGATCACTGTGAACGCTTATGAATGCTCTCAGAATATAGACATGCTGATGTCACTGAGAAATCC
The DNA here is from genome assembly GCF_000699145.1 of Aptenodytes forsteri. Taxonomy (NCBI): domain Eukaryota; kingdom Metazoa; phylum Chordata; class Aves; order Sphenisciformes; family Spheniscidae; genus Aptenodytes; species Aptenodytes forsteri. The sequence continues at coordinate 2,576,966 of NW_008795492.1, read as the reverse complement.
ACTTTGTAGATACGACTTAGTTCCCTACCTCTAATTTTCTTACCATTCCAACTAGTCATGACAATTGTGGTACAACCCAAGTCCTGAATTATGTCCTTCTAAAGCTCCTATGTAGTCTGTTTACCTTCTTGCAGAATGTCTATCCTATGTCAGATTTTTGTTTGAGTTCTTCAAACGTGTTTTTCTTTCCTTCCTGTGATAATGTGTAAAAATACTTTATGGTGTTGTAGCTTTGTGAACTGGTAGCTTTGTAAACTTCCCTGTAGCATTTTGATTAGCAAATTTGATTATTGCAACATTTCAAAATTTATTTTAGAAATACCCTTTTTGGTCTCAGCATTCATTACTTCTGCCAAATCTTAATAGAGACCTGGAGTATCTTTCTGCTCTTACTGATCCTTTTAAATTTATGCAGGGTACTTCCGAAGATGAAGACGATGACTTTTTGAAAGGAGAAACCCCTCAAAACGATGGTGTGGTTGGAATTGCTCCAAATTCTTATGAGTCAAATACCCGGAGCCCAGTGAGCAGCATTGGCTCCCCTCCAGACTGTTATGTGCCGTACCCTCAATGACATGGAGAATCAGAAGTGAGAAGGTTGAAAATTGTGTGCAATTTTTTGCTCTGTAAAGAGACTTTGGCTCAACTTTCCAAACTGGCAAATGTTTAAGTAACTACATTTAAGAAAAATTATTGTTACTTAATCATCAGATTTCTACAGATATGTTATGATAAAGTCATATGTTGCTAGAAAAGCCTAGAGAATAAATAGGGTGATATTTTACAAATTTCACATTGAAATGGTTTTTATGACTTACAAGGATTTTTTATAGTTTTTCCTGACTCTTAAAAACTTTTGTTTACTAATGTTTCTCTACAAGGTTTTATATATCGGGGTGAAATTCTGGTCTTTCTTCCTAGTGATTAGTGTGGGGACCAGAATTCCATTGTCAGTGTTCAAACTGTACTCTGACTGGTTTTGAGTTGCTTTCAAAGTAATGGTATGATCCCACGATCAGGAAGCCATGAATCAAGTCTGACAGTGATTCTTTTGCACAAATCTCTTAAGCTTTTCCTATCTGTAGAACAGCGTTAGGTAAAGCCACGTGACAGTGGAAAGTGTATTTGGATGATAAGCATTATTGCTTCTTAAATATGTAGCTGACACACAACTTTCCCAGCTATGGAAGTTCAGACTTGTAAAAGCAACGATTGTTGGAAGTGTTGAAAATGACAGAGTAGCTGAATGTATGATTTGTAGATAGTTTTCTTTGGGGTGCTTGTGAAGTACTCCGAGACAGGTATTTATTTTCAGGATTTGAAGTTTGTATGTGAATGCTGGAAGTACAAAAAAAAAAATCTTCCCTTGTAGAAAGGAAGTGATGGTGTCACTGGTGTCCTTGTGTTGTCCATGTGTCAGTGTAGAGTTTCTCTGCATAGGTTTCTTGTCTTCTTTTCATGATTGCTGGCTTTTAGAATTGTATAAGAATATAAACAGTGGAAAAAATAAATGTTATTTGTGTAACATTTAGTTGAAAATTTTATGCATTTGGGACTAAACTCTAATTGCCCTTCTTTAGAATCTGAACTTGGAAGCTTTCAAGACAACACTTTTATTTGGAGCCAATAAAGATTGATGCAAACAGTGCAATTCTTAAACCTTTGAAAAAACACATCTCCATATGTAACTAAGGATCTCTGTGTAGTTTAGCTTCTCAAAGTTAGGGTGTTTCTTCTGACAGACTGCAAAAATGAGTTTTGGGGATGATACTGCAAAATGCATCAGTGGTTCTGTTCATCGCTGTATAAATTGAGACTTAGTTTTTGTTTTTAATTTTAGTCCTCTTTACTGAAATCCTTAGTAATAAACAATATATTTCCATCTGAAATAATTGCATTCTCTCCTGGAGTGGAAGAACTCTTCTCACATCAACAGCGAGGAAAACATCCTTTGAAAGCTGTCTTTTTTTTGTTGGTTTTTTTTGTTCTTTCACTGTGATGCCTTTAGCAATGTAGTCAGTCACTTCTTACAAAATGAGGCTGTGTAAAACTTTGAGTTGTAATGTCAGGTACATGATTCAGGAACTTCCATGTCTCATTAAAAGCAAAAAAAGATGTGATGCGAAGTATGACATTAAACATGTGCAGATATTGAACTGTCTGTACTGAAGTTGCATGGTTAACAGTATACTAAAGGGACTTGCTTAAAACAAAAATCCAATTAGGAACTCCACAGTGTTTCTGTAATCTCTTCTGTGATAGACCTGGTTTGTTTAGTGTAATTGCAGACAGGTGAGCTGGCAGGTGCTGACATTTTGCTAAAGAGACTTTGTTCTGTAAACCCTAATAGTATTGAGAGGAATACTGATTGGCAGGTGGAAATTTTTCCTCACCTGAGAAATACAACGTATATTTTGAAGAAAATACCTGCTGTAACTGTTACTTCTGTGAAAATTGGATTGGAAAGGTAGAGCTAGGGTACTGGGGTTTTCTTTCTGCCTGTTGGTTGTGAACAGTTCCCGGTGCCCTGGCTATCCTTTCTCCCTGCAGAGTGAATTTAACTCTGCTGCTACCACCGTTGTTTTTCTTACTGTTCGTCCATGGACAACTGGAGGAAAAATCCCTGGTCTTTAAGGAAAAACTGCCGTCTTTGGGATTGTCTGAAAATTTAGTTTTGTGGCTGCTGGGGGGAGGATAGTGGCGTGGGTTTATTTGTAAATTTGGGACTTTATCATTGTTATTTCCAAAACGATTTCTCATAACTTACGGATAGTCTCGCAGGAGGAGGGGATTTATGCAACGTTAACGTGTTAAAATCGCTAGGCGGTAACATGACCGGCCATGCTGTCAGTAAGTAAGCGCCTCTCACCGCACCTCAGGCAGCGACCGCTGCGGG
>NW_008795492.1:2533347-2573575 GCF_000699145.1 Aptenodytes forsteri | reverse complement strand
GCCCCGGGCTGAGGTAGCCCGGTCTGGGGCAGCCCGGCGCAGGGGAGCGCGGCTCTGCACCGCCCGTTCCCCGCGCTGTGACAACGAAAAGACGCGGGTTGACTGAAAATAAGTAAAATCAGCGTCCCTGGCGGGGGGTTGGTGGTAAATGCCCTGAGGCGAAGAGCGGCTGGTTGGTGTGTGCGCTGCGCGGCCGGCCGCTGCCCTCGCGGGCTGGTGGGTGCATCGGCCGGGCCGGGCCGGGCCGCGCTGCCCCTTTCTGTGCGAAATCCACAGAAACTGGTGATAAAAGCCAAAATAGTAACTTTTAGGAAAGTAACCTCACTTTCAACATATAAATGTTGAAATCCTAACGGCGGACTGTGACCCAGGAACTGCTGAGCAGAGCTGGTTGGGAAGATGTTTTTCATCAGAAAATGCTTCTTTACAGAAACTGAGTTTTTGCAGAAAACCAGTGCCAATTTGAGAAAACCGTGAAGTGTTTATTGAGCCCCAGGATAGAAATCCACTGCCTACGCAGCAGGTCTGTGACAGAGCACTGCGGTAGTCAGAGCCCAGGAATCTGGGTTTTCCATGCACTAAGCAAGCTGATAAATAGCAATATTGTGATAAGCACTAAATTAACATGCTGGATTGTGGCGGTTGAAAATTGGAACTTTCACATTTCAAAAGTTTCCTGCCCTGATTAAACTTCCAAGGTCAGCTCTGGTATTGTGTAATGTAATCTTGGCCAAATCCTATTGCTCTTTGTTGTACCTCCATTTTATCATCCATAAAGCAGGGAAAAGGGTTTTGCATGTTTATGGAATGATGGGATTTAACTACTTAATTTAACAATTATCTAGATCAGTGGCAGGAAAGTGACAAATTCTCAAAATTCAGAATACTCCATAATACAAAATATGTATGTTTCTCCCTGACCTGGCTCCCTTTGCTTTTCAGAGGTGTTGTTTCTATCAAGTAATGGATACACCTGAGAATTCAGCTACTGTAGTCTCTATTATCATTTATCTTTAGGAAAAGGCAAAACTTCTGAGAAGTCAGCCTGCTCAAATCGTGGAACCCAAAGGCCTTCTGTATGTCCAGCAGAGAGAATTTGCAGTGACTACCCCTAAAGATGGTATGTAGGAACATAAACATTTTTTCTTCTGCTGAAGCAGTGATTGTGAGAGCGGAGTTCTTAAAATGTTTCTCTCCTTTAAAATAGGTTCTGTTTCCATTCTTGGATCAGATGATGCAACTACCTGCCACATAGTTGTGCTCCGACACACAGGTATCTTTAAAGGATGTTAAGAACAAAACCTGTAACCCTGAAGTAATGAATTAGTATTGGTTTATGCTGCATTAATAGAATAAACTGCAGTTATGCTTATATAAACTTGAATCTCAAAAGGTCGCATGATGTATTAACTGAATGACCTGTTCAAAGAGTTGGCGTGTTTAGTGTCAGAGGTTCCATGTTCTGGTTGCTCAATGAGCAGATCCTAAACTTGATCTGCTCTCATGGCCAGTGGGTAGTGGCAGTGGCAGACCTTGGCTGTGTTCAGCAGTTTGGGCCTGCAGGGTTTGGTAATAACAGAGGTAGAATTTGTGGAAAGATCTTCGCTACGTGCCTGGATTTCTGACATGTTGCCTGGTCCTGGTTAAGAGGGCACTTGTACCCTTCACGTGAGTTCTGGTGATTTGATAATGGGGCGCATGAGGAGGTTATTGCCTCATTCAGGCAGCCCACATCTGCTGGAGGCTGCTGTCCTGAGAGGAAGCAGGAAGGTGCTGGATGTAGCTCTTATGCTACTATACTAGTGTAAACTGTTACTGATTTCAATTATGGTTGCGTAACAGCCTCCAACAGTGTTGTTAACTGCCGCCTTCTGTCTTCCTCAGGCAGTGGAGCTACCTGCTTGACACACTGCGACGGATCAGACACAGAAGCTGAGGTGTCACTCATCATGAGTTCAGTAAAATCTTTCTCTAACACCGCAGGATATGGAAGGTCAGCTCTGCTCTTCTATTTCTTGTGTATTGTTTTTCATGAAGGTTATTGCGGTTTGTAAGGTGGGGAATTTTAATGTGATTATATGGGGTTCAGACAAGGTAATTGTGCAGGAAATCTCTTGATCGGGAAGCACATGTAAAGTGAAAACGATTTCCTTGATGATGATTTTGAGGGTATTTTTAGCAGTGGTTTAAAGCATGGTTCTGTTCTGAATAGTGTCTCCGTAAAATGCCATTGTGAGATTTTGTGTTTACTGTTTCCCAGTTAACTTTTGTTTGAGATGTGCAAAATTTTCCAAACAACTGTTTTTGGTTTCATGTTCTATTTTTCCTTCCAGACTGTTGGTCTTGTGAATTCTTTTGGGATCTGAGAATCCATCTGGGATTTTTCTAAGTCCCACATTTATAAATAAGGGGGGGGCAGGACAGTGTGTGTGTGGAAAGCTCTTTCTGGATGTGGGGTTTTTTGCCCCTGTAGAAAACTCAATGAACTTAGAAGATGTGGTCTCTATAAACTCATGATTTGTCAAGACTTGTCTTTACATAGACACTTCTCAGAGAAGAACCCTGCTGTATGGTTCAGAGTAGTTGTGAGGAGGTCATGGGAGCAAAAATCTTCATGTTTAATTAACGCTTGCTTGGGAACTGAAAGGTGGTTACTAAGTTCAGTCCAAACCAGAGGTGCTGACCGTCGGAGATACCACTGGGTTAGACAGAATTGCATGCATGTAATGCCTCTTAAAGTTTTTAATTTGTGCTATTTCCTGGATGATCACCGAAGCGTTCAGAATGGAATTACCATAACTTGCTGTGTAATGCAAACCAACTTGGCGCATGTGACTGTAACAAGTGAGGCTTCTCTAATGGTTGCTTTGCAGTCTGGGCTGGGGGTTATTTTGTAAAGCTATTCACTTTGGGATGTCTTTTTAACTGCTGTTTCCTGTTATTCCATCTCTGTTAGGCTGGAAGTGCACCTAGTTGGAGGTTTCAATGATGATAGGCAGTTATCACAAAAACTTACTAATCAGCTTCTTAGTAAGTTCACGTTTTTTCCACTCTCATGTCCAAAAAAAATAGTTCTGACTGGATTTGGGTGAAGTTTGTTTGTAATCTGAGCCCCCTGTTATTTCATGGAAAGAAATCTGGATTCGTTTTGAAGGGTGTCTCACACCTGAGAACTTGGTGTGGAGAGGGGTTGGACTTCTGAGGGTCGCACATGGCCAGTGTGTGGGGTGGAGGGACTAAACCTGTAATTTCTTCCTGGCTTATATTCTAGCATTTAGAATTGGAGTGCGGTTCAGCTGGGCTTGGTTCCTGGCTCTGCTGCTGATACACTGCGTGATCTTGGTCAAGTGGTGTCACTGTCTAAATCTATACATGTGGGTGACTTCATTAGTTACTGTTCATTTCGTACCTTAATGTGATGAGGTAAAATCTAATTATTGTTTGGAATTGTCTGATGAAAGATCTTATGTCTGTTTATAAAATCTATAGTCCAGAGAAGTGATTGCGGTGCTTTACACACAAATTGGAAACGTAAAGTACCTGGTCACCTGTAAGTGCTCTGACTTGTGCTAAGCACTTTCAGAGTGTGGAGAGGCCTCGGCCCCACTGGAATGGGGAAGGGGTGGGGCCGGGGGCAGATGTCAGGATCGGAGGGAGGTAGCCCAGGGGGGTAAACAAAAAGGAAAACGGAACCGGCAAAGGTCCTGGGATGCACCCTCGTGGCCATCGCACCTAGTGATTCCTGTTAGCTGTGGTATATGTCATATGAGAGTTCTGTACAGAATGAAGTATTTTGGTTAATTTATTTTTTTCAACCTTCTGATTTTCATGCATCAAGTTACAATTTGAAACAATAACACTGTATTGCCATTAGAACTTTGAAAAAAGAGAAGGGTTTTTTTTCCGGTGTGTGGGATGGTGAAAAGCATAATTAAAATACAGCTAGTGAAAGACGGGGTTTGCTCACTATATATGTAACATGTTAGGAAAATACATTTAAATATAAGCTGTTAAATGTATAGTGATCTGAAGCAGAGCTGATGTGATGCCAGAGCTAAACCAGTGTCAGTAAAAGGTGTAAGTGGCACAACACTTTTTTAGCATGTTTTTGCTATTACAAATGGCTACTCTGTGTAAATTACTGTTACATTTAGTAACCGTAGCTTTAATTTTATAAAAGTTAGTTTGAAGCAAATCTGCAAAACGCTCTTTGCTCTGTTGCCTTATCTAGGAACAGTGCGTTAGGTATCTCTGCCCACCTATTCTGCAGTGCGCAGCACTGATAATGCCCCCTCGTCTATATACAGCACCTGCTTTGCCACCTGTCAGTCTTACGCATTGCTGCTATCGTTGTTGCTGTAGGAGCATTCGATCTCCAACCAGATGATGTTCATTTAGTGACTTTCTGCGTAACAGGTAAGAAAATGTTTCCTTGGTTTTTGAAGTATCTTTAGCCACTGAAATCAAAGTGCAGGGGTCTTTTCACACATGGCTTTTTTATCTGTCCTGTGAGATCATAATGATGTCCTCCATAACGATTTGTAGTTTTCAGTGTTACTGCTGGTAGCGAGTGTGGTGATGTCAAACAGGCAATGCAGCGAGGATTCTCTCCTTACCAAGCGCTGCTGACCTGCAACTGATAGTGGAACCACCCGTGCTCACTACCAGGTTATTTTGCCACCTTTGTCCTGCAGAAGGAGGCTGTGTGTCTATGGGTATCGTCTCAAGAGGCACTTGAGAAAGGCACTTACAGACCTTTGACCGGCCGGGTTGTTAGAACTGCCTCCCTGCAGGCGTGAATGGATTCATAAACTCATTCAGTTAGTTCATAGTGTGTGATGTCACCTAAAGGAAGAAGTAATTCCCTTTTCTTCGTATCACGTTCAGGTCGTATTTCCATCATCTTTGCATTTCAACGCTGTTGGTGACTGACTTACATCTTTGAAACTTGGCATCATGGTGGGGTTGTTTTCCTGTAAGTTGCTCATGCAGAAAGGGGAGTGACAGCTGGCTGGAGCTGGCCATACTGTGAGGAGATGAAGAAGAATTCTACTCCAGGCCCCAAGCGCGCTGTTCTTGACCTGTACCTTCTTTTCCATGTGTCTTTTAGGCTTCCTTGGGTTTTTTTCTGTCTTTATGCAACATCATTCTTCTCTGATAACATGCAACGAAATGAATGCTGAATCCAAAGCCCTCTGTGAGTTTGACTTTTTTTTTTCTTACAGAACTAAATGACAGAGAAGAAAGGGATACTCACTTTCCAATCATTTATGGAATAGGTGAGTTAAAATAGAATGCAATTATTTTTTTGTAACTGGATTGCTTTTCAGATTCCAATAGTAAATGGGCTGCTTTTAATGACTAGGTAAAGCTGGTCCTAAAAGTTAAAAGTGCTGCTGTTGGAGGCGTAGGTAGAAATAGAAGTTTTCTTCTGGTCCCACAGTTCGGTAGATGCACACGTGGAAGTGGCTGGGTACAAATGCAAGCAGAATTTTTTTGTTTAACCGCACTTAGGATTCTGTCAGTATCAAGCTACTGTACTAACCTTTGGGGCTAGAATTCAGCCTTCTTTTCATTGTTCATTCTGTGTTTTTTCTAGTGAGTTTAAGTATCTCTGAAAATGTTCTTCCGGAATATTGAAATGCTGCCAAAGCAAAATAAGTAGAAATATGCTATCACGGGCCAGGGGGTCTGTGGCACTGAGAAATACAAGAACGGTTCCTGCAACATAGTTGTGTTGGGGACACAGTCATTTTAAAACAAGTGTTTTGTAAGAATTAATTGTTTCTGTATTTAAACTCTATTTCCCACCAGCTGTGAATGTTAAAACAGCAGAGATTTTCCCTGCAACCTTCCCAGAAAAAGGGCCAGATGAGGATTTGCGTTCAGCCCACGTTTTAACAGGAGCAACAGTGAGTAAAAATAACAGGGGAAGAAAGGGTATTTTTGCTGGAAGGGGGGACCAATTAGGGGCAATGAAATGTCAGAAGTTTGAGGAAAAAATACTTTGGTGGTGTTCTGTCAGTAACAAAACAAGGGAGAAAGATGGAAGAGCAGAGGCACAGGGTAAGGGTGGAGAACAAACCACTGCCAGGGTAAGCCTGGTCTTGGAAGTACAGCTCTTTCACCTGGTGATGTGACTAGCCCTGCAGCTTTCAGCAGGGTAACTTACGTAAAGAGATTCAGGTCACAGGCATAATCCCAGTGGTATCTTTCAGTTCTGGGTTTGTTGTTACAGTGTAATGTCATTTGTCAGAATAATTGGTTAATCTTAATGCAGTAGGAACGCGGAGGGGCTGAGCTGGCAGGCGGTATGTTTAAGACAGAAGCTGCAGCTTAAGGCCTTCCAGATCAAATGAGTTTGCTGTCTCTTTCGTCGGTGTAAGCATGCTCTGACTCTTAGGGCTCCCCGTGTTGTTACAGCTGACTAACATTTACGATGCAAAGTTGGAACAACTACATATTGGGCCTTATTTCTGGAGGCCTTTCCCACATGTGGATTTCTGGTTGGAACAAGACGATAAACAGATTTTACAGGTACCTGAAACAGACTTTGGGTTTTTTTTCCTTCTAGCTGAGTGGGGGGGGGTGATGGGCTGCCAAAACTTTTCCCAGTGTACTGCTGGGGAGGGTGGGAAGGCAGAATAATAAAGAACTTTGTATTCCGAATGTCAAGCAGCTCTCGCTACCATCTTGTTTTTCAGAATCTTTCCACATCGCCCCTGGCTGAGCCACCCCACTTTGTTTCCCACATTAGATCTACATTAACGTTTTTGAAAGAACATCCATTTCCATCCCGGTCTCTGTTTCCTGACAGGAAACCTCGCATCTACAAAAAAAATGAAGAAGGGTTGTGGGAACAGGTTTGTTCTGACAAGATCTAACCTGGAACCAAACACTGCAACTGCTTTAGGGAAGTATAGTCTTGCAAGAAAAGCAAGTTGTTACCAGAAGTGTATTGCAGGTCACAAATACAGTTGTTCCTGTGCTTTTCAAAATAAAGTATTTTGACAGAAGTAACTTGCTTTGCATTATTTACGGAGGAATCACTGCTACTTTGAGGTAAGAATTTGGTTTTGTTGATGTTCTGTTGCTCCAATACGGTAATTTGATCGGTAGCAGTGCTGAGAGACTGAGAAGGGAAGTCAGTACATTGGTGAGTACTTTAGAAAATGATTTTCCACACAAAGTGAAAGTAAGTTGCACACACTTAAAGCGTACTGAAACGTAAGGAAGTATTCTTCGACAATAACTTAATTCGAGAGTAATAATTTGAAGAATCTTTATTGAAACATTCAGATAGTATCTAAAGAATGAAGCTCATTCCAACAAAACTACCGCTTTAAACACTTCCAAATATAAAAAACATTAAAAATTAATCCTTGTGGTGATAACTTTATCCCCAACAAATTACTTGTATTAACATACTTCATTGCACCAAAGAAACCAATAAGGAAGACTAGTCAACTTAATTGTTTTTGCACTTTAGAAAAATTGCACTCTGATTTACATAAATTACCCCAACAGCAAAATTAACCTTGTTCCTGGCATCCCAGCCCCACAGGATCTAGAAGCTGAAAGGCTAAATCAGGTGACAGTACAATTCAAAAACCCCAAATTTTTCAGATTATCAAAGTCAGTCCTGCTACCACTACAGCCAGTGTGGTGTAAATGTATACCTTTTAGGGGGGAGAAAAAAAACCCCAAACAAAACCCAGATGAACTACAGTACTTGCATCCAGTTCTATTGCGATGGGATGGTTTTCCTCAAAATTGGATACCTTGGGGGAAGCAAGCTTTTCCAAAGAGCTCCTTTCCACAAGAGGCTCTGAAAACTGCAGCAAAGTGATTAAGATAATTCGGGGGGCCGGGGGGTGACTTCTACACCTTAGCTTTTCATTTATCCAAAACTTTGCTTGTGCATTAAGTAGTCCTAGCCCCGATGAAGTTGTGCTGTAGTGTAGATAATTTCTTTGAGTCTGTACAATTCCTACCCTAGGTAAGTTACTGTTATTCAAAAAATAAGTGTTGAAACCATCACAAATGTATTGGGTTTTCAAGCTTTACTACAACTATCTTTAAAAATACACAATGGAAAGAACTCCAGTTACACTACATAAATGTGTTCCATAGTATTTGGTTTATAAATGGCGTGCAAAGGAAAATAACGGTGTGTTGGTGACTCTTTCCAGTGGCAGAAGCAAGAAGCCATTTAGGCATGCAAGAGGCACGATTTCTTTCTAAAAGGCTTAAAACTCATTAACTTAGTCCTCACTGGACCTAGGGCCTTAGCTGAATGGGTCACGTCATACAACAGCAGGAAAAAATGGTTGATGGCAAAGTACTATCGGTGACTCCTATGTACAAAGGCACCCCTCCCTCACTGCACCACAACTGTTTGGCAATGATGTTCTTCACAAGGTAAAAAAAAAAAAGCAGCAAAACCAGAGCTAGTCTGACTTCAGTCGGTGTTTTGCAGGAGAGGCTAAACTGAATTTTAAATATTAAAAGGTGAACAATTGGCAGTTGATTTTTTCTTAAAGTGTATTAACATACAATAAGATCATTTTACAATTATTGGGTACAACTGTATTCTTGATCTTGGGTACGGCTGATCGGTTAGTTAGCAACTATTACCATGCTTAGATTCCTTCAGGAAGGGTAACTGCCAATTGTTTTCACAAATGTTTATGAGCGGTTAATAAATTACACTAGCACTTTGGTGACACTGACCACTGACAATGTAGAGGATTAAAGCAACTGTAACAAGTGTACGATAAGACAAATCTCTGTCCCATGGGGGGGAATTTATATTTGTGCAAAATCCCAGTTAGTAAGTTACAGTAGTTATTACTGTACTAGCGTGTGGCACTGTTCACATTTTAAATGCATCATTAATACCCTGCCTCCCAGGGCACGGGCTTCCTCGGCAAAGTCTGCAGTCCACAGTCTGGATTTTATCTTTGACTTCCTTGTTCCTCTACCTTTGCGCAGTCGTGTGGCAATTTGTCACTTTGAACGTCCTCAGTGTCTGTCTTTGTTGCCTGTGCCGCCTCCTCCTGCACCTCTGTTTTTTCTGTCTCCAAAGGTCCTCGCTCTTGGCCAGGGGATAGAGTTGGGGGTCTCTGATCCATCTTCTCCAGGTCATCACAGTGGCTGACTGAACTGGTCTCACTCAATGCATCAGAACTTCTTAGAGACCGTTTAAAAATTTTCTGACCTGTAAAGTGTTTGAAGAATACAGTACCAATGAAGGCAGCAAATGCAAAATGTGGTAACGCACAAGTTAAGTTTCAGAGAAAGTACCTGAATTTTACAACTGCAAAGAAATAGATTTCATTTGGGTGCTAACTTGTACCCTAAACACAGACATACCTTCTTGCAGTTACAGCTACGTGTGCAAGGCAACAGCACCTGTTATTTTATCCTATGTACACAGAGACTGTTACAATTCAGCTGAAAAACAAGCTGCCTACCTGCACAGTGAAGTCATTCTAGGCTTAAAAACTTGCACTGAAAGATGGCAGGCTGGAAGCCAACCAACTCAAAAGGTGAGTTAAAACTATGCCAGTCAAATCAACTTTAATTACTAATACAACTACACAGAAAGTGCCATAGATTAATAGATCTTCACCTCAGAATGACTTTGTCCACAAAACATTAGGTAGCAACAGAAATGCGGTTGCTCAAATACATGATTATACATTATTTATGCCTTTATTTCAAATAAAACTTTTGGCTTGTTTACCTGCTAATTTTTAAAACTCAATAACCTCATAATATTCCAGAGGAAGATTCCAGACTTCATGGGCAGTTGTCAGTTAATGGGTAACAACTTCCTGTAGTCCCAGGAAGAATTCTTGGGGAGAAAGCAGATTGGGGCGGTGTTCCGTGCCATGTTTAAATTAAGGTTTTTAAGGCAGACTTAAGGCACTAGAAGATGAGCTCTAGTTCCAGATGTTGCTAAAGATGGAAAATCACATGGGTCTTCCTGCATCATCCCACTCAGATGGCAGGATGTTTGAGCAAGTTTTAGAAATAAAACTTACCAGGAAGTCTTTGCTTTGCAAGGCTGGAAGTAGGAGTTGGTGGTGGAGTAGTGCCTGTTCCTTGGGCTTTTGATACGTATGTAGATTCTGTGGATTCTAGAGAGCCTGCAGGTTAAAAAAAAAAAAAAAAAAAGAGAGTATCAAGTTGAATATAGCACAAACTAGACAAGTTTTCTGTTCATCTGCATTTATAAGGTATGTAACAGTCTTATTTGTAACAGACAGGTTCTTGAGAACCAACAAGTTAAAAAAAAAAAAAAAAATAGAGTATCAAGTTGAATATAGCACAAACTAGACAAGTTTTCTGTTCATCTGCATTTATAAGGTATGTAACAGTCTTATTTGTAACAGACATTTCTGAAACTGCATGTGCTAGGTTGAGTTGAAACTGCCACTTGATGGTAATCCATTTCTGAGTACCTGGGGACGTGAGTGCTGAGACTAGACTTACCAAGATGAAGAAAGTTTCCCCACACACTCACTTCGCAACACTGCTACACCCAGTATTCCTTTTCCCATTCTCCACTGGCACTGGGCATATTCCCAGCTGCAAGCTATTGAGCAGTGCACTTGGAAGGGGTATCTGGCTACGAGGGGGGTAAGTATTCCCAAGGAAGCCTTGCTGTTCTCTGCCTTAAGAACCTTCCAGTTGGAGCATCGACAATCAGAAAGAAAGATCCCAAATGGAACAGAAAGCCCTCCTCGCTGTTTACAGAGACACACAGACAGCTGGGCTATTGTCCTAGGTCTGACAGACACTTTGCCGAGTTCAGGAATATTCTTTAGACTCTGCCACAATTTTTACAGTGAAAATTTGTAATTTCAGAAAGTATTATGTTAGTACACCAGTCTTAATGATGTAAAAGTTATAGACAGTTCTTCTCACATCACCAGATGTGAATTACAAATATATGAATAAAATAATAGTCTTTTACATTGTAACATTCCATTCATTACCGTCTCCCACAAAGCCATGTTCACGCTAGTCCACAGCTAGTTTTAGCCTGTCCTTGTCAGACATCGCACCTTTCAGCATGCAAACTCGTACTTTACCGATGTGGCAATAGCCAGATGATATCTCAAGTCAGGATTTCAGAGACATCAAGTTCCAGTAGCAAAGCGGAACACCCGAGTGCCACTTTGCAAGCACACTCAAGAGGATACGTGTGCAGATACATGGGGAAGCAACGTTCCAAGACCTGAGCTACCCTGCTAGCTTATGTATATTTATAAACAGCATAAATGCCAAACTTTTGCAGCGTATGTAGCCAAAAGTCACAGAAATGAGTCCTCTATTATTAAATGCCAATGTCTAATATAGCTTTTTAAATGTCACTCAACATGCAAGAACACAATGTAAACTGTGCAAGTGAGGTTAGAAGATTGTCTTATCGGGTGTTACAGAAATAGTGAAGAGCATGTTCTTTTACATCCTGAGGGTGGATTATGTCACTCACAATCAAATCAGCACAAGAAAGCATGTTGCAATTTTAGTATAAAATTGGAAACAGTTCGAACGACAGCATAACATGGCTGCAGACACACCGAGTCCTACCTGCTGTTAAATTAAATGTTCTTCCCTTTGGTGAGGCTTGGAATGGAGAAAACCAGTTCAGCACAGAGCCTACTACAGGTATTTGTCGTAGCAGTCCCTGCAAAGTACACAACCGAACACTGGCTGGTGAGCAAGCTACCTATGTTGTGACAAGTTATTTCAAGTTACCTAGTTCACTAATTTTTATAGTCTTACTTACCTCTTCCAGAAGTCGTTCTTCATTTGCTTTCTGAAGCTGAAGTTGTGCTTCCTGTATCCCTTTTCTAACAACTTCAGTCATGTTTTCTAACAGCTAATAAAAACCAGAAATTATGTTATTATATAGATTACGTCCTCAAAACCTGAACTAAAAAGACAAATTCAGGTCCAAGTAAACATGGTAGTCGGATATTTTTCTACTTTAAGACGGTACTTGACAAGCACTATTTCATTATGACTGTAAATTAAGGAATGTACAGGCTGACTGCAGGAGTTTTAAAAGCTATACCCAGAGGACAGAATGTCATTTTAAACAGGAATGGTACATATTTTTCTTTTACTTAGAGATGAGCCTGTGACTCAAATTCTTCAAGGATCTGCTTAGCACATAAGCATTCGTCAGATGCTGAATCTGACTGGAAAGAATTTTTAGGTTTATAGAGTAGGTTTTGGTTTCTGAAAGTGCCCAGGACTTAAACCAGCCTCACAGGAAGCCTAACCAGCTATGTGTCAGTCTAGCTACACGTTCACCTTTGTTTTTCAAATTGAATATACGACTGCCAGTCTAATCCCTGTGGCGTCCTATGCCAGCATCAGTGATGTTTTACACTGCAAAGGACAAGCAGCTTACTGGGAGAGCTGTAGAGGCAGTAAACGAACAAACCCAAGAGATCAAAAAACAAAGTCACAGTTTTGTCATGTGCAAGACAAATGCCAATTTCCATAACTTAACATGGGGTTTTAATATTGCATGAGGCCTAGATGACAGGCACTTCCTCCAAAATGCCAAAACTGTGGGTTACTGTCAGTTGATAAAGGAAAAAGGAAGCTGCTCCTTTTCCCTGGGGGAGAGGCAAGCCAGGAATTGACCACCACAGCAAGCTAAATACCCCAATGTACTGACTACAGAAGGGAGTGCAGTGGGGTTGCATTTAGAGTACAAGGAAGAACCACCGTGTTTTCTATTCCAGTCAAGACATTTGTCTTAAATCGTGGTTCTGCCTTTTAGTGTACTTACCTGTATGTCCTAAGGGTTTGCTGATACTGAAGTAGGTTCCCCCCCCCCCCCCAAAAGCTTCCCTCTTGTACCGAACATCACTTATCTAAGTGATGCAAGTGTCATTCTCACAGATTGGTTCTGCTTCTCAGTTTTGGTGTAAGATCCTTTCCATACCACAGATTTATTGTAGCAGGTTCCAAGGACTGCACCTTTCCGAGTCCTCCACTATTCTTTGTTCCTCCCTAGAAGCTTCAGGATCAGAGTGGCCCATATTCCAACATTCGGTTCCTCATCTCTCAACTACAACAGTTAAGAAACTGAAGATACTCTACAGGCAAATCATCCTTCATCTCACCCTCAAAACAGCATAGCAAGTCAAGAGTGGGCAGAAACAGGCAAATTTCTGAAGTTCTATTTATTTTTTTAGGTGAGGAAATTAAATGCCAAGCACTAGAGGAATGAAAGGACAGACATTCATTTGTGATGCAGGTCATTTAGGAATTCTACTTTAGAGAACATTTGGAGAACTCTAATCAGGTAAATGCTTTTACAAAAAGGAGTCGTATCATCAGCTTTATTACTTCAATAGGTAATTTGTAATTTCTGTTTTTAAGCCACCGATTTAGAATTTTTCACACATTTTAGGGCACAATCTTATCTTAAAGCTGGTATAAACAATCTCAATCCCACCGCATCTAGCAGTGATGAGAAACACCAGCTCACAATAGCCCCCACCTTCCCTTTTTTTTCCTGACAGCTTAAATTTTAGTGATAAAATGAGCCTATTTCAGTACTACTAAACTTTTTCATTAGAACTACTGAACACAGGACCGTGAACAGAAATCAGGACATCCTCAAGAGTATCATAATCCTGTAACAAAAGTTCTCCTTATGTGGACACAGATTATTACTTCCACAGTAATTAATATAGTTTGTTGCGGGCAAGTACAATTTTTACTTTCACAAAGAAGAAAACCACGTCCTGAAGCCAATATGGAAGGGGAAAAAAAAAAAAGGTGCTGAAATGCTCTGTAATTTATTAATACATACTCTCGAATTTTCTTCAATTTCTCTGCCTGTTGCTGCAATAGTTTCAACTAACTCCGACACGTCCAGATCCTCAGTTACCATGCCAATATAAACACAGTTCTTCTGCCCTCCAAATTCTGGACCTGTGAGCACAGGGAGAATCAAGTCTTTGTGATGTACAAAAATGCATTCTCACAACAGGTGCAACACTCATGCTTGCGAATCCGGAAATCCTAATACATACACATATACACACTCTTCAGTAGTTAAGGGCAGTATCTGCATAGGTATAAATTATGCAGACTAAAAAAGCTCAGCCCTGTGGGTTTTCAAAAAGAGAAGAGAAAACAACATCTAAACAAGAAAAACAGTGGCTATTTTATACAGCCAAGGAGTTGTATACTAAATATCAGGGTTGAATACACTTCAAACTCGTTACTTTCTGCCTTTTACACATTACTTAGTTCCACAATTCTAGGGCACTTAATTTTTGAAAGCTGACTAGAAAAAGATCAGAGTTCCGAGTAAGCAAATCAATATTATTTCAACTATAATGTGGCACTATGTAAATGTGAAACTGCTGCTAATTATCATGAAAGTCATCTGAAGCATTTAATCTACCCACAGAAAGCAGTGAACTGGTCAGCGGGTTTTGAGCGAGATCTGCTTTTCACTAGATAAGGCACTAACTGAGAAGGCTCAGTTTACAAAGAGGAACACTGCAGCTTTTATTCTTTCTGACAAGGAAACACTTCTTGGTCTAGTGCTCCTAAGTCAGTTTTCACAAGTATTTCTGGGGGCAGTGCACCTTGCTCACCCTATTGAACAGTTACCAACTGAAACAGGGGGGAGGAGGAAACAGAGTTACAGATGTTGTTTCTACAATAACCATATATGCAGCAGCGTAATGTTGCACTATAATGACCTATGTACGAATGACCTATTGAACCGTTATAACACAGCCAGTAAAATGACTATTAGCTTGAACAGAAGTTTTTTTAAATAGTGTGGTTACCCAAAGAAAAAGTGAGATCCGACTCCAGTTCATTTAATTTTTTCAGAAGTTCTGTATTGATTTTTTCTAGTTCTTTTTCTTGTTTGTCATCATTCTTCCCGTCACTGTGATAGTTGTATCTTCAAACCAAGCCAGAAGACAGTAATTTCACTTTACAGTACATACAAAAATATATAGACGTTTACCATGTTTCTACAAATTCCTGTATTTTACAAACCAAAAACCTCAAAACATTACAGCTCAGATCAACAAGTTTATTGGCATTTGTCATTAGAGATTTTGGGGTGGGGGGAGGTTGCTGCTGCAAGCTTAACTGAACATAACAGATTTCTAGGCAATATATTGATTATACTTCAGCTGTTTTGACTGTACAGAATCCTTTCCAGACAGTATCAGAGAATCAGAACAGACACTTGAAGGGTTTTATTCAGTATATTAGCGAATCCCATTAGATCAAAATCTAAGTTATACAGTAGGATGCACTTGCATATTACATATCCATCTAACAGATCCACACACTGCTTCCAATATTAGAACTGTTGCCCTAGTTTTGCTAAAACAGCTCTTCAGCTTTTCTTTAAAAGCAAAACAAAACAAAACAAAAAAACCTCAAAGTAAGCAACATTAAAAAGGTAATTTTTTAAAAGGCACTCAAAAGCTTCAACTGGGTGCAAAGCCAGACACTAATCAGCAAACAATACGTACAAATCACCACTACAGAGATCACGTATTCCTTTCTGTTAATGCACAGTCTATCCAAATATATAATGAAGAAAATACTGACAAAAATTACCTTACAACACCTAATCCTGGCCAGCTGAGATCTTCAATATACAACAGGCCTACTGTTCTTCTCACTTCTTGCTCAAATTCCTCTCTCAGTTGCAGTGTACTTGTCAATACTGGTATCTTCATTTTTAGGCAGTCTACTAACTGATCAACATCTTGTATTTCAGTTCCTAAGACTAAAGAGCTGATGTGTTAGTGTGTGATAAAAGTGAACGGACATACACATAGATGTCTGAACTAAATAAGTCATCTGTAAAGAAGCCACTCTAAGTCAATCATAAATATAACTTACAGAGAGTACTGAAATATCTTGATCTATGTAACTGTTTCTTCTTCAGTTATCTAGCCACTGATACATCAAAATGGAGAGCTAAAGGTTTCATAAAAATAAGCTAATAAAAAGGATTTTCTGATGTTACAAACTAATAAGGGCAATACCCTTTTTCATTATGTAAGTAGCTAGCATCAGAAAAATTCCTCTTCCCATAGCCAAACAGATAATCAATTAGCTTCCACGCTGGTTTAAAAAAAAAAAAAAGAAAAAGAAAAAGAAAAAAGAAACCATCACAGCATCATCAAGTAATTTTATTCTAAAATCTACTTTTCAGTGTACACCAGGATCCTCTCAGGTCAGCATCAGGTGTTTTGATAGCCTAAGCTACTCGCCCCACACAAGCTAAAAGGAGATACCATCCATCACCCTGAGACCCTGCACGTTGCTCTGTGTGTCTGCTGAGTCTAAACAAAGTATGTACATGGTGCTGGCTTAAACATAAATTTTAAGACACTTTCCAGAACACAGATTTTAATTTTTTTCCCCTCCTACATGAGTAATTATAGAAAACCCTAGAGGTTTAGTACATAATTCTTCTAGTTAAGTAGTTGTATTTTGAACACAAGCACCATTTCAGTGTTGAAACAGCTGTGTAGAAAGGTCAAGCATCTTCTTCTGTTAAGCAGCTGAGAGAAGGAAAGGTAGGGAATGATTTATCCTTCATATTTCTTTTATAACTGTCAGAAACAAAAAGCTTTTCCCCTTGCTTTTCCTAATGAATTTAAAAAATAATCAAAGTCTGTCTGTGCAGAGGTAGTGAGGCAGTGTCACATACAACAGCTGAGGTACTTCTAATGCACCTGTTGCCAAGGCACAACAGAATGATAAAGCCGAGATAGTTTTGTTTTGTTTATAAAAAAATCCTCACCATAGGAGAATATACTAACAAGTTTCTTGAGTATATCTGCTTTTACACCAGGAGATTGTTCTACAATTCTATAGCAAATCCCAGTTTTTACAAGTGGCTGGATTAAATGAATGTTACCTGCAGAAGTCATTAGTGGGCTAAAACGCACACATGTGCCTTCATCTTCCAGTTCTACCACATCAACTCCACTGGCAGGAACCAGCTGTGCCAACTGCTCTCCTAGCTGAAGGGATAAGGCACAGTTAAAGAAATGTACAGAGCACGACCTCCTGCAGTCGCTGACTCAGGCTAGACTCTTCCCACAGTTAAGGAGAACCACACACTAAACACAGTTTTCTGTATTTCTCAAAATCACTTCTTGTAACAAAATACTTCAGCTTGCTGGTGACATGACAAAGTTGGACATATACTTAAAATCATGAAAATTCAGGATAAGCTACAAGGGTTACAAGTCAGAAGTTTCTGAAAAACTGTCACTGTCATTAAGTATGCCATGATTACTATGCAATTGATCCAAAATAGTTACGTGCTTAGCTCTCTGAAAGCACAGGTTTCTAGAATTAATTCTCTTAAGATCTGGAAAAGAAAGACTGGCTATTCCTGAATACGCAGACATTGCCAATGAAGTATCTAGCCGATTAAAGAGTTCTAAAGTTTTCACATATGCCCACAAGACCAAGGAAAAAATCCACTACCAAAAGCTTAAGATGCAGTAGTAATTTCAGTCGTAATTACATGTAAAATAATCAGAAATGTGAAAGCAACTTTGCTTCAGAGCGAATTCATCTTTTTAATCCAAAATGCCCACTAGTTTTGTAAAGGATATCAAATCAAGAATAACTATATCAAACTAGTCTACGAAAGGTTTTATAATTACTGATGAACCCCCAGAAGCATTCTACTGTCACTTCTTTTTTCCTAAAGAGAAAAAGCATCCATTCTTACCCACTGATTGAAAGTGTCATAAATGAGTCTTTCGTTGCTTATTATGGGGTGCTGAATAGTTGAGGCCTGTGCAGCATGTGAGGTTTGATCTGAATCCAAAGATACAAGAATCACAGAAGTAGATTTTTATTTACTTAATTAAACAAAAGGCAACCTAAAATTTACATAAAAGACAATTACATTTCCTAGGTAATGTAACACATCTACACGGTATACTGGACCTCAAGCAGACTAACGAGGATTTTTTTTTAAAGGTATGTTGAACATGACCAATACTAGAAGTAAAACAGAGAGTTGAATATACTAGTTTTAAAAACAACCTATTAAATACTTCTCTCACTTTTGAGGTTCAAATGCCCCAACAGAAATAAAAATAATATTTTCACAAAGCAAAATCCTGTCACAGCAGGCTGCAATATTTAATTTGATGCATTCAGCTACTTTTTTTAATCAAGTTTTAATGATTACTTTCTGTTTTAAACCACACAAAAATTTAAGGATTTAAGAGTCCATTATACACATAAAACATGCAGCATCTTTCTAATTCAGATGGGTGACTTCTCCCTAGTAAAGCTTTTCCAATAAATGCATCAATGTACAAAGCAATCCACCAAGTCACTGGACCAGGATGAATAGGTTTACTTCGTAAGTGCAACCACTAATTAGATTAAAACAAAAAACAAGCCTCCCCCATGCCCAACACAAAAAAATCCACAGACAATTAAAATCAACACTGATAACAAAACCACAAAGTTTTCTAGCAGTCTTTTGCCTCATCCCAGCTGGACATTTCCCCACCTTCAGAGCGTGCACATACAAACAGCACAACAATGTCCTCTGTTGTAACTGACAGGACAAAAATCCTCTTTCTTGGAGAGCACATCTAAGTAAGGATGTTCTGCGCAGGGCCACATGTGGCATGGCTACTGTATACCCATGACAGTATTTCCAGAGCTGTTCCTAATGTGTTCTGCTATTTTTAAAACTATTGCAACAGCAAGTGTAATCAGTAAAACAGAGACACATGGTTCTTGCAACTAGCCACTAAAAGTTTAAAAGGAACAGAAAGCCTGAACAAAACCAAGGAAGATCTTCCCCCACCAGTACACTCAAACACAGCTTGCAGCTTATGAGAGACTTCCATCATCTGCTCTCAAGATCAAAATCATATGCAAATCTCTCCTCACTCAATAAGGCAGAAAATTACTTGTTATGAAAATTTAAAACACTGCAGTCTATCTAAAATAAGAAGCTATCACATGTATGGATTCTATCACTAGATTACAACCAGCATTCACAACCTTTCTAAAAGCATGTTACACAAGAGAAGTGCGCTACATAACATTTACTCATCAAATGCATTCTATGAATTAGTAGTTTAAAAAACTATAAAGAGAGGTGGTTTTGTTTTGTTTTTAAATAAATCACATACCTCTATTTGAATATTCCCGGAAGAACTTGAAAACCACTACTGGTGAACTCAGTTCATCTTCAACCTTAAAAAAAAAAAAAGAGATGTATTTTGACATATTTTTTAAATATATAACACTGTGTATAATTCCTTAGACTGCAGTAACAATGTTCACACTGCCTCCATATTAGAAGTTAACTCCAGGAGTGTGAGCAAATGTAACTGTAAACACATGAAAGTAAATCATTATTCAGTTAAAGCAGAGTTGTATTGATTCAAGGTATGCATAATTAAAATTTGGGCACTATAAAGCAAGAAACCTAAGCACATTCATTAGCAAATATACCATACTAAATAGTTTATTTAGCTTTAAGTATTTTCAGACATGAACATTAAAAAAAATTCCTCCTGGAAATCGCCACAGAATCACTGGAGAACATCAAGAAAGTTCCAGCAGGAATAACAAGATTATAATTAATCCTGCTTTGGGTGTAGGAGAAATGGTCTGGGCAACTTCTGGAGGCAATCCAAGGCTCCATTTCACAATCCTAAAAATGCAAGGTTTATTTAAGTAGAAGGGGGAAGTGCTACAGTAACTTGAACTCCCAAGGCCACTAATACTCTTGGAAAAACAATTTTTACAAAAATAGTTATTGTCACTCAGAATGATCCATGAATTATCTATTGCACCAGAATACTAAGCTGAATATATTTTCTATACCTTGAGTGTCAATTAAAATTAGAAGTGGAGGAGGGGAGTAAACCCACCAAACCCTGTTGAACAGGACATCTCACAGAAACTGAATTTGGAATGAATACATTAGCTGTAATTTCCAGAACTATTTCTGGTGTAAAAACCTCAGCTGGGATAATTTTTGCATACAATTTCACAGGGTTCACAGTATCAACTCAACAGCAGGGTAAGATGCAGCCAGAATGTATCAGAGAGGCTTATGGAAACTGGTTTCATAAATGTATTACTGAACAAATCCATGTTTTAAATGGAATTAAATCAACCTCTGGAAACAATTTCTGGACGTTGTTCTGTCAGGTCCACTAACTGCATGAGTGCACAGCAATGGAACAAATACAATCTAAAGTTCACACACAACCAAGCCACACAATTTCATTAAAAACCAGAACTTAATTAGAAAGATACCAAGCATCTTCAAAACAATGGCTACGATTTAAGTAAGATTTTTAAATAATTTTTTTTAATCAAAGTTATTCTTATCATTTATCAAGCAAAGACTAAGCTATACAATCAAAGTATTAAATGTAGACCGTACCGAAGTTTTAATGAAATCCAGGTTTTTCAAGTTTTCCAGCAACCTTTGACTCTAAAAGACCACAGCAGAAGCGAAACAAAAGGAAGAGACAAACACAGTTTTAGAAGTTGAAAATTATTCTGAAAAACATTAGTCACTACCATAATTTCTATTTCTGAACAAACCCCTACGACACATCTGAGATTCATCCAGTTCTTATTTGTAAATTTAGAAGGTAATGGAAAAATACTTTCTGTTTTTAGTAACACTGACTACAGTGATTTTCATTAAAATGAAGTCTTGGTGTATTTGTTGACAAAGTTCCAGAGATATTTCAACTCCGTTGACTAACTGAAGCACAGTGTGTAGCAGAGCAGTTAATTTTCTCAAAGCTACCATAGCAACTGGTTATGATGGCTTTCTAAATTATTTTCATTAGAAAAGACATTCTTACATTGTGGTTTAAGACTATTAATAGACTATTATAAAAGCTCATCTTAGATGCCACGAAATCTTAATGACTAATGATACTTTGTCACTCTTTTAGGTCTTTCATGCCAATAGCTTCTTCACTAGCCATTACAGAAACTTTCCATTTCCACTTTGCCCTTCTTTGAATTTTTAGTAAGTGCTGTACCTTAAGGAAAAATGTTTTGCATATAAACAATGAATTTTTTAACTAACACATTATATTGGACCTTAATTTTTAGTAGGGTAAGGACTCAACTTCAAAAATAGTGCACTTATTGTATCTGAAGAAATGTTTTGAAGTCCTTTTTGTCAGACATTTATAATTTACTATTACTTAAATCAATACAACGCCAAGTAGAGTAGGAAAATAAGAAAGTCCTTCTCTGAACAGTTTTCAAGCAAATAGTTAAAATAAAGAAGTGACAAAAAAAGAAGAAGCAATTATGTAATTTTACTGTTTAGAAAGAACAAAGATCAATTACTTCTCATTAAAAAATCCTAATAAAATATACAATCTAATAGTAAAAGCACATCCTTCCCCCAAACACTTTACTCTGCTTTCATAATTTGTTTGTAACACGATATGAACCAATACGCTATACTGTCAACAACTACAATATTTGTAGTTGGATTATTCTACAACGCATCACAATAATCAAAAAGATGTATTAACAGCTATTATAAAAACATTCCTAAGTATAACGGTGTTCTGTGATAGCCATCTGGATATCGCTTACACTATCGTTGCTATCTGAACTTTGTTTCTGCTTGGGGACTCAAACTGTTAAATCTGATGGTGAGGATTCTTAAGAACAGTCTCCAACCCATACTCAAAGAAGCAAAGTATCCATAAACAATGTGCCAACAAGTTGTTGCTTACTAGTTGTGAGGCATGCTTTATCCTCTCCACAATCCCATCGTGGCCCAGGTACTGCAAGGAGAGCCACAATGGCAGGGCACGGAGCTTCTCTACAGGCTGACTCGATGTCAGCCCAGCTGCTAAGGACTAAGGAGGAAAACAAACAATAAACAAACCACTATTAACCTCTCTTCAATTATTCCATTTTTGCCAGCTTATGGAATGTGTCACAGCTTAAATAGGGGAGCTTTTGCAAATTATATGATGCTTATGAAGAACAAGACATTACACCAGGATCAAAATTGAAGTCTCAAGATCTTGAGAATAATAACTGAGAAGTTCAACATACCAAAGATGGATCCTCATGTCTGTAGAGTGTCACTGCAGGTACAGCTGGGAGACCCAGCCAGGAACCCAGAGTAAGAGTCATGCTGTCACATTTTGTAGCAGCCTGAAGTTTATTACGATAAGCAGAATATAAGCCATATATATTTTGATTAGATCATGACCTTAAAATCTAGAGCACATTATTACGTTTCTAGATAGAGTAAAACATACCAGTACAGAAGAGGAGACGTAACCCAAAGCCAAAGTTGCCAAATTCACACTAGAAAAATAAAGTGGTTTTAGCACACATTAAAAATGTATTAAGAGAGAGCATTTTCATCTTCAGTTCAAATATTTCATGTTAATGTGTAAAGGGAGGTCATTTTTGTTCTTATATTTTTCATTACCAATGCAGTAGATGTTGCTACTTGGTATTCCAAGACTGAAAACCCAAAAGTAAAAATCCCTTTCAATCTAAAAATGTTTCAGTCCAACCTTTGGGGTAAGCATCCCCCAAAGTCCTACCCATAATTCAGCATCAATTTGGTATCAGAAGTAAATAGCATGCAAATATAACAGTATACAATGAAATATCAGGAGAACCAGAGTCTCTACTCCAGGCTCAAAAAAAAAGATAATCTTAGAGCAATGGAGTCTTCATTAACATTGTCTAAGTTCTTGGAATTTCTTTTCCTCTTGGTTTAATCCTCCTTCCAGTTATGTTGCACACTGCATTTGCAGCTGTCTTCTTGACAACCTTCATTAAAGTGTCATCTCTTCCACACTCATTTCATTCTCCTTTCTCATTCTCAATAACAATTGCATCATGTCTCCCCTGACTTGTCCTATAAGGTCTTTTTATTCGTATCCCAAGCTCTTCAAAGCAAGGGCAGGTAAGATTACCATCTGAGTAAAAGTAACCACTAACCTATGCTGAAATAACCACTCCAATTAATTATTCCTGTATATGTAAAACAATCTGTACCTCATACAGTGACAAAATTATAACCATATAAAGTGCTTAATATGGCAAAAATAAAGATGGTCCTATGGCCCTCTACTAGCTGGTTAGCTGTAAAATTATGTGCTATCCATTAGTCAGACTTTTTAATGAATATAGTTATACAGAAATAAATTTCAAGTTCCATACCCTTCTACATGGAGCCACATATTATACTGCTCACAAAGTTCCTTCAGTCGGCCAAGTTTATCTGTGTGCCCAGCACCTGGTGTCCCTTTGTTGAAGAGGAAAAAAGGCAATCACAAAGGAAAAGCATGCGAACTAGGACTCTACATAAAAGGACCTCTTGTACTGCTGTCAAAGAAGTCACACAAGAGCAGGAAAGAGGATGTTTAAAAAGAGCCCACTACACAATATTCGTATCTGGTTCATCATGATTTATGAGCAATTGGAATTCTAGACAAAAAAAATAAAGACACTTGTTTTGCTTTGTCAATGTATGTTAAAAATGCTTAGAAAATTAGATGTCTTAGGCACTAAAAGACTCATCAGCCTCAGATAAGAAATGCAGACATTTTTAATATGTTCAAAGTACGACCTCAACTAAAGGAAACTAAACCAAGATTAACATCTTAGATACTTTTCCAATTCCAAAGCAAGTAACAGTCACCTCCTTCATTCGTACTTAAAACAAATTTTGTTCATGAGCAGTTCATTTTAATTAACTAGAAGAAAAATATAATTTTTAAAGCTAAAGTTGATGGCACATGCGTCAAAAAATTCTGAAGTGTTAATGTGAAACTGATTTTCAACAAGAAATTTGCACTCACTAATATAAGTTCTAGTCATTAATACATCAACTGACATAAGCAGAACTGCAGCAGTACGATCCAACTTTAAATCAGTTAAATAAAAACCCCTCTAGGCAGATAATTATTGTGTGGTCATTAAGATATTTCCTCATATTTCTTGACATGCAACCACTAAGCTGTTTAAGAAAATATATTTTTATTTTGGATTTTATGTATATTCATGAAATAGTGTGCTTTTTTGTTATTGTTTGTCCACAGCACTTACCAGCATTGGCCACAAGCAACAACGGCAGTTTCCCAGACTCAACATCATCTTTAATCAATCTGTCCAACAAAGCAACATCCTGTTATCAATAAGAAAAAGATACATATTTATAAATATGTTTGTCAAACAATACAGAATTGTTTCTGCTGAACTGGAAAAATGCATTAAGAGTGAAAATGGACAGCATTCTGAAGTTCTGGAAGACATTCTTCATGTCTTTGTTTGTGGCTTGCAGTTTCTTCATCTCAAAGGTAAAATAACCCAAAGGTCAGATAAAGCATTTGTGAAAAATACAACACAAATACATCATGTAGTTTGAAAACGTACCTCCGACTACACATATTCTAGAAATCTTGGACTAAAAAGCACCTTACTATATGCCATTAAAAATATCTTGCGAATGACAAGATCAAGATACAAGCTGCTGGCTTTTTAGAAGATTTCAAGCTACGATTTGTCCAGCTATAACACAGAAGACTTAGAGGTTGAAAAAGTAAGTACATTAATAAGCTTTTCCTAACAACATACTTGAGGGTTTTCAAAAAAAAAAAAAAAAAAAAAAAAATAGCTCTTAAGGAAGACAAACTTACCATTTGATGTTGAGATCCAAACATAGTGTTACAAGGCACACGGCACATGCAAGAAAGGGGTAACCCTAGCTGCAATAAAAATGATGGAATTTCAACAACCGAGACATACTCATTTCAAGCGTTCACAGAAATATACACAGTGACACGAAAAATAGTAAACATGACAATAAAAAGCTGGAGATTATATTATAAAGTTAAGTTTCCTGGTAAAACTGATAATCAAATTAATAGCAGAGAAAAGAAAGCACAGGAGAAATTGGAAAAAAACAGTCAACTTTTGGTTAGCATGTCAACTGCGTTCAGTTTTTCTACTCAGATACTCATGCCTTGGACAACAGCCTGAACTCAATCCTCTCTTTCTTGATCACCCTTGGAATTAATACATCCTATAAGCAAACGTGTGCTTTGTGCATGGGCCATGTTCCACTGGAGGTTCACAGTCACTTTACTGCTGAGTAGAGAGCAATCTGCCTACTTTGATCATACAGCTCAGCTGACTATTCATGCTGGTAAGTCTGAAGTTCTTCCTTTGCTATGGAGGCAAATTCCAGATAACTTTTGCACCATTAATGTGAGGGGGAGCTAGGGAATCAAAGTTTCTCTTACATTTTGATCTTTAACTTGGAAGATTGCTAGACAAGTGAAATCTAGCTGATCATACCCATCACTGAACAGAAGGTTCAGCAAATTAAGAGAACTACAGTTACAGACTAGTTTGTTTTTATCCTTTCATTTAACAGAAATTGAATTAATGTCTGATTACTCAGTTCCAATTGTCTGCTCTACAATATACACTACTTCACAAAATCTAAGATAAAATGCTATCACTTTTAAGTTCAGCGATCACTTAATGTGGACAGGTTACCTTATAAACAAAAGGTAAGGCCCCCCTGTTATTTGCAGTGTGTACTCTGTACTCAGAAGCAAAAGGAACCCAAAATACTGATCCTTAGCAGTATTTCTTGTATCAAGAAGTATCAGTCAATAACTACATGCAACGCTTGGCTTACCAAAGACACCAACTTATTCCAATGAACTTTTACCACCTACTTCCCAAGTCATTTCGGCTGAGACAAGTTCCACCTATGATACCATTTTTGATTCTCTGCAGTCTACATTTTTAATCTGTTAGTAGTACCTTTGCCTGCCTTCTCCAAAGACTTGAAAAACAAAGGCCCTAAGAACTTGACTCTTCATTTCAGTGCATGTTAAGTTTGAAAAATATCACTAGTGCACTGAATGTTATGTATGCAATAGGAAAGTCTGTATATGGCCTCAATTAGCTTATTTAAGTCTACAAACATTCATGCAAATAAATACTTGGCAAAACCAACAAGTTTTAAACATCATTAGGAAAAATTGGGTTTCTTTAAAGCACTGGGTTGTGAGGGTAATCTTGCTATTCCAAACAAGACTTTCTGAAATGGGATCAGCACAGCCTACTTCTCACTTAACTGTTTTCCTTTAAAAAAAAGATAATGTTTATTGAAAATAAGAGTACAGGGGCATAATTCAGTACAATATTTGCAATAACTCAGTGTTTGGAAAATTAGGAAAAATTGGGTTTCTTTAAAGCACTGGGTTGTGAGGGTAATCTTGCTATTCCAAACAAGACTTTCTGAAATGGGATCAGCACAGCCTACTTCTCACTTAACTGTTTTCCTTTAAAAAAAAGATAATGTTTATTGAAAATAAGAGTACAGGGGCATAATTCAGTACAATATTTGCAATAACTCAGTGTTTGGAAATCCAGTATGTTGGGCTTGCGTCTTTTTCACCATGACCAATAGCTTATGTAAAGTGCAATGCAATCTAGAAACAATCACTTGTTTAAAAAAAAAGTTAGCGTATTTCGTTTCACTGGAAATATTGAGAAAATTTCTCTTCCTCTCACTGTATCGTTGCTGCAAAACACAGACTGTAAATGCAACCTGAAAGTATTTTTTCCAGACAAATGGTTTTAATTTAAACATATGTTCACTACAGCTACTGAGGTTACCCCCAGTATAGACTTTGCTTCCTTTGCCTATGTGTTATAATTATGTTGGAAATAAAAATTAATAAAGCAATTACCAACACCCTGTATAACATTTTTGTATTACTAGCTTGCAGATATTTGGCTGGCATCGAAGTATGGTTTCACCTCAGACTCCCTTCCCCTCCCACCCCCTGTTATGTTGCTGTTTAGTCACACTGCATTCTTCAAAATGTCCCTTTTCATACTGTGTTTCAACAGGCAGACACATCATCCTAAGTCTTAGAAACTTACATAATTTTATAAGCTGTAAAAATCTACTATGTCCATAGAAAGGCAAAGAAGAGACGAGGATGAAGGGAATCTGCTCTTGAGGAACACTGATCAAGCGAATGTGCAGAAGGAACAAGAGAGCTGCAGAGAGAGCCTGCTCAGCTTGCTTGGGGATACATGTATTCAGTCAACATGGCAGCATTGGGAAAAATCTGGAAGAAGCTTCACTTCTAACAATGGAAGTTCCAGGCAGACACAAGGATCTAAAGGAAAATTTTCACTGGCCCCAACCAATTTAGAAGACTGCTGCCAGTAGTGTACCAGACTGTACTGCAAGTACCAGTCTCTTGCAGGAGAAGTCTGAATATATTTTTTAAATCTAAATTTCAAGTAGGCAATATGAAGCCAGGTAGGTTCTACTTGCGGCTAAAACCCAACTGATTCACTTTACCTGATTGCAGAGAGCTTGGCCCAAGCCTGTTCTAGCTGCTGAACTAATGTATATGACAGGCTGCTTAGTATATAGCACGTTAAATCCTTCTACTGTATAATCTTCATAGCGTGTGTGAATAACAAGTCGACAGATTTTTAGGAGACCTTCACGATCATCTTCATGATAATACGCTGATCCATTTTCATACCTGCAAGAAAAGCCAAGTAAATATAACCAACAAGACCAATAGCCAGTTTAGTGACTAAAATAACACTGACCAGCGAAGGAGCTCACAAGAGGACAAAGAATATAGGTAAAAAAACCTTCTATTTTCCCAGGATAAAGTAGAGTGGAAGGAAACTTTGATGAGACAGGCTGAGATTAACAATGAGGGAAGCCTAGTATATATTTTCATTTAGACTCAGAGATAAAGTAAGAAAGAAAAAACACCTGAGTTCCTAAGGATTTCCTTTACAGAGTTCAAAACCTTGCTTACTAAGAGTGGAGCCGGGGAGGAAACACACGAAAGGCTTCATCTGGGTTTAATATATATATAAATTCTGGACTGCTAATTTTGAAGAGAACGCAACCTGAAATTCTTTAAGTTAAGTTAGTAAAATTGGAATGACACACACGAAATAAAGTAAATGGGCAGAAACTTGCAAACTTTATTATGAAATCACAAATCAAGATGTTTTGTAATACCCCAAATTACTGATGTAATTTGTATTTTAGAGAGTTTGAAAATAAGACCACAATTTAGAACAATCTGCAAGACAGTTTTCCAGATGTTTTACATATGTGAGTTACATAAATGAAGTATGATTTTCCCCAGGAATATTTTAATGATTTTATGGCTATTTTGCCTTCAATCTGATTTATTAGGCATGTTTCCTTGGGGCTCGTGGGGGTGTGTGTCTGCTCCTCCCCCACCTTTTTAAACCCTTCTAAGAATCAAACTCAGATCAGCACATTAACATTTATAGTCAAGAAACAGGAGCAAAGTAACCAAAGAAGAGATAAGGTATGAGTGTTCCACACTGAGGGCAACCCTCAGCTGTCTTAACTATAGAAAAGGAAACAGCAACAGTGGGAGTAATAGGTACATCAATTTATTAAGCAACTTGCAAGCTAGATTTTTCTTTTAGCATTTTTGTGCAACGCATAATCAGTGGTCTTGCACAATTTAAGAGTGGCATTTATCAACAAATTTACATAAAGGCCCTGAAACATCTTAGGTTATCACAGACTATCTGATGCACAAATACTGCTGAGTATTCGAGAGTTGACCCACATGCAAACATTTACTTCACCTTTATGCAACAGTTCTGTGATCTAACGTGGGCAAAGGGAAACTCCTCTAGTGTTGCTCATAGCCACAGAAAATGTCAAGAAGTATGAAGCAGTTCACAGCACGGTATTTGTTCAATGCTGTTGCCTATGGGTCACAAAACTTCGGGGACTACAGTCCAATAGATACTCACCACTAATCACAAAATCACAGTGTTATTGAATATTTGATTCAAAACAGAAATATTTGTTTTTGTTAGCCATGCCATTTAGAAACATCACTGACACACTCTCTATATACACATACATTTGTCAGAATAGCTGGATTACCTGCAACTTCTCAAATTTCATCCTTGCACAATGTTTCAACATCTTTAAGTCAAAGACAGATAAAGATAATAATTGAATTTATAAAATAATTCTGATAGAGGTGAGCCCATAAATGTAAGAAAAATCCTTTGTAATTCTAACAACTAAATTTGGGTTAACTTCAGTTACATTTTTACCGTTTCACCTTGCACTGCGCTAAAAAACACAACAACAAACCTTCTCCTCAGTAGCACTGGCAAGATTTTCTGAAAGATACAGTATCATGAGAGAGAGAAAGTGTTGTTTGGTTGTTTTTTTTTTTTCTTCAGGAGGAAAAAAAGGAATTTCTAATCAGTGAACTCCCCCCCAGTCCAACACCTCCACACAGTTGATTTCTATTCTTCTCTCGTGGAACAATTTAAAATACCTCTGCTACATGATGAAACAGCCATTTATGAAAGATTTCACTGTACTGTAAATTTCAGTAGTGTCACCTACCATACCTGGAAAAATAAACTATATCCAAGAAGAGCAAAGGAGAAGTTAACTGAAAACATCTTTTAAAAATATGAAGTACCCCAAGCCTCAGCAACATAGCATATGCCTCAAGAAACAAGAATTCAGTTAAATGTTTGACCAACTATATGCCTCCAACTGTACTTTGGCCCTTAGCTCCACAATATACCACTTATAAAAGGATTTTTATGGCAACCATGTTACTAATAAATTCCTGCTATTCAACAAGAAGTCTCTTTTCTCCCTCTCTCTTTTTTTTTTTTTAAATGATATGATGCATTTCAGATCTTTCAAAGAATATTAGTAAGTTTGTGGCACAGTGGTTTCTTTTGTTGACATCCTCAGTCCAGCCACACATATTTTTAAACAATTATCACTACCTAGTCATACATAAGTTATTCACAGTGACTCACCTGAAAAGCCTGCAGAGCCAGAGAGTAGTATCAGAAAGGATCCTTGTTGTAAGTTTTCTCAGTCTTTCCCTGTCCAGCACTGATATATAAGCAGCCAAACTATGTCCCAATAGAGCCATGTGACCCTGTTCACCAACATTTTGAAGTCTGCAAGCCAGAACAGAGTAACTGCCAACTAAATACAAGTCATGAACATTACAGTAATTTTAGGTTTGCATATTTTTATTGTAGAGTGGCAGAATTTCTTGACATGCAATTTTAAATATTTAGCAGACAGAAGTACAGTATACCACAGTCACCCTCCTGCCATTGTGTATTAACATACTAAAATGCCAGCATAGACAAAAGCACTTGCACTTCACTTGGTCTAGCTGCTTAACGATAACACCTCAACTTCTTTTTCAGCCAATCAGCTAGCATGAGTTGGAACTAAGCACCTTATCTGCACTGGGACTTTAAAGTGCATTAAACACATACCTTTCCTCATGCAGAGAAAACTCAGGAGACTTATTATTAATATCTTTAGAGGCATAGCTTTCATTAGTTTGTTGGGGTTTTTTTGGTTTGTTGGTTTTTTGTTTTGTTTTTTTAATCTCCAAACTGTTTTTCAAATGTTAGTTTTCAATAATCTTCTGCAGATTAGTTAGTATTATTTCCATTTTACAGAAAAACTGAAACTAATTTTATTTCCTTTTTTTCCTTTTTGTCTTTAAAATCTACAGGGAGAGATGGTAACTAAAATTATTGGTATTCAAAGTTTCTTATAAAACTTTCAGACTTAAAACAACTTTCAGAAAGTAGAAAACAAAATGAGCTGTCACATCAGAAACAATTCCCTTGTATAATTCAATTTAGTAATTAGTAATGAAAGCTTTATAAATTTAAGAAAGCCAAGCCTAATGCATTATTCTGGTTCACTATATAATGTAAGTTGCCTTTAAAAAGTTACACAGTTGCACAATATCTTTACACTTTAAAACACTTAAATGTATAAGTTCTAT
Organism: Aptenodytes forsteri; assembly: GCF_000699145.1. Taxonomy (NCBI): domain Eukaryota; kingdom Metazoa; phylum Chordata; class Aves; order Sphenisciformes; family Spheniscidae; genus Aptenodytes; species Aptenodytes forsteri. The sequence continues at coordinate 2,542,619 of NW_008795492.1, read as the reverse complement.
AATAATCAGAATATAACAAAGTCAGGTATCTTCCACATACAATAATTCATATTGGCTTTACCGGTAGGCCTGTGAAGTTTCCTCTTCTTCCTCTCCATGCATTAGGTTCTGAACTAACTGAAGTATGCTCACCATATCCTGGCCACTGGCATACCGGGGAAGGGGAAAACAAAAACCGTATCAAGAAAAAGGTAAGTACCAGCACCTCACGAAGATGCCATTTGGGACACTGCACAGTAAGACATGAAGACAACACTGCACTTTTACAGAATGCTGAGCATAGCAACAAAAATGGTTCTTTGCTCTCAGAAAAACACATCGTGAAGATGAGGTTGCTGAATCAATTAATTCAAAACCCTACTTAATTACAGTAGGACACTTCAGTAAGTATGAACTCAGACTCACAGGAAAACAAGTCTACTGTAATCTAAAAATCTGGACTGCAAAGTTTGACTTGACAACATTTAATTGCTTATTGCTACACAACAAAGTAAGGTAATAGCTAAGGATCCAAATTTCTCTTCACATTATCCAGCTTCAGCTCACAAACTCAGCACATCTCAAACAACTACCTACAAATATTCATTTCTGGCAAACAAGCGCTACATTAGACTTCTGACATGATGCACTCTAACATGGTAAAACTGGAGAAGACCCACAACACTTCAACCTGTATAATTCTAACTAAATTTACAGTAGTAGAACAACTTATACTCTGACAGCTGAAATCGCTTTTTATTCTTAGAAAAGCTAATTCAGTATCTCCACTCAAAACCAAGTTTAGTTTATGTACACAAAAGACTTAAATAGATTTTGCAATATTTTCTGAGGGCTAGCTTGGGCTCCTGCAGGATCCTCTTCCAAAGAGGCTACAACCAATTTAAATCTCAGTTTTCAGGTGCAATGATCTTACCTGCCTTATGCACAAGAGCTTCATATAATTTTTTTAAGACAGCTGTGTTGAAAAGGTGGGGTTTTTTTGTTTTGGTTTGGGGGGGGGGTTAAGGTTTTCTACCTTATCAGTCTCAGTTATTTCTTTTTTTTTTTAATCAGGGTGTTTTAATGAATCTTTATAGCACAAGTTTATCTATATTTACTTTGTCTCAATCACAGCTGTATGCACCAATTCTTCATTAGAATCCAACAGTTCAAAATTTCAGTCACCAAGGACAAGTCATTTTTTTTTTTTGCCTATGTGAGTACGGAAATAGTTGGTATGATGATAATCTTTTTTTTTCCGCCTGCGTGAGTATGGAAAAAGTTGATATAATGCCTGGCAAATGTTCATGTTTGCATTAATACAGAAGTTGCCTGGGAAACAAACATGTTACATGTATTTTACAGATTCTGAAAAGTAAAGAGCATTATCTAAAAATTGTTGTTGCCTACCTGCCTTGGAGTGGTCCAGGAATATCCTTCCGCACATACTTCTTTTCATTTTCCTCCTCCACTTTTCTAAGTTAAAGACACAAGAATAAACTATTTGTTTTTTATAACATCAAACATGTAGTTGACTTTGACTTGCAGAAATACATACTGACATGTCTGCAATCTATTTCTCTGACAACAGTTTCATAAATAAATCAGATGAGACCAACACAAGAGTTTAGCTCAGACTGAATTAAAGAGTTCCTAAGTTTTGGGGTTTTTAGTTCTTTTACAGAAAAGGTCAAACTTACAGAAGAGTCTCATATATATAGGAATTAAAAGTTACTTGCACAGCAATGAGGAAAAAAAAAATCTAACATCTCTGAAAAAACACGACTTGCTGTGAATATTACAGAACATGCATAAAATATATATATTTATTTTAAAAATTCCATCATTTGAGAAACAATGGTGATTTGCATAGATGTAAGCTTTAGAATGACAATATGACCTTAAACTACTAGGAAAACGAGTTCTTTCCTGCTTAATGACAGTGACATTAATAATCCTCCCCGTAGCACAAACAGCTATTGTTTTTGTAGTTGTTATCCTTTGCACATACCTTTGATTGTCTTCTAGCATCTTCATTGCTTCATTCAGATTCTTTCCCATTTCTGCTAGAGTAGGGTCGACCATCTTTCAGGGAAAGAGATAACAACTTTTAAGAAAAGACCAAAAAACATTTATCTTACTACTGTCCCCACAACATCCTCAATACAAATTCATGCATCAGGCAGATTCTTTTAATTAGTCTATGTATACTCATTTAAAAATAACAATATGTTGTATATCCTGAACTCAAAACATACAAAATGAGAACATATGACTAACCTAAAGTAACCCAAAAGAAAACTCAATTGTGATCTGGATTTTATTATTGATAGATGCAATTTTTTTTCTTCACAAGAACTTTTTCCAAAATCCTCTTTACTTTCTAGATACCTCTTTTGGAGTTTGATGAATAATGAAAGAAAGCGCATTAGAAGGCAAGAAGGATTTGAGAAGCGCAAGGTGTTCAAGTAAGTGCTCATTATAATGTTTTAGCTAAAAAAATTAAGTATGTGCCACTTTAGCCTAACTGAATATTTTTTTCTTTTTCATAACCATTCTACACCAGCAATAAAACTTCAACCATTCCCTTAAATGTAAAAATTCACATGCGGGCCTATCAAAAAAAAAAAAAAAAAAAAAAAAAAAACAAAAAAAATACCCACGGACAGGGACACCTTAATCTTTCTACAGAGTAGGAAAAAAAAAAAAAAAACCCAACAAAAAAACCCCAAACAAACAAACTAGCCCCTCTGCCATACTAGTAACAGGGGAAAAAAAACACAACAAAAAACCCCAAAAACAACCCACCACCAAACGAAAGAGTGATCAGTGGATAAGTACAACACTACTCTTACAAGAATGTTATCTTCTAGAAAAGAAGTTGTTTGGGAAGCTAAACACTGAAAAATTTGACCAAGGCAGGTTTTAGGTCATTGAGCATTTTGATTCAAATTCAGGTGGAAATTTGCATAAATTGACATGGTTTTTTTTGTTTTTTTTTTTTTTTTTTTAGATTGCCAGTTCAACAAAGGGGTATTCAAATGTGTTACAAAAAATTTTTAACTAAGAGGTATTCAAATGTGTTCAACTAATAATTCCTAGGAGAGATTAAAAAAGCCAACATTTCTTACCTAGGAAACACAAGAAGGTATCATTTAAGACTGCTCTAGCAAAGGCAGAAATAAAATGGCAGTTTTTCTTGCCATTTCCCCATTCAGGTTTCCCTGTCAAACTTTTACAACAGTAGTTTTCAAAACAGATGAGGAAACACCTAATCCAAATACTCTAAATCTATTTTTTCCTGTTTCTGGTACCTTTAAACCAATTTTTAATCTTAACTTATTGGAGAGATGCCCTTTAACTAGACAAAAGGGTAAAACTGACCTGCAGCGGGCAGCTTAAGACAGACTGACATGCAGAAAAGGCTTATCTTCCAGCAGCTGCAGCCCTCTAGCTACACAAAACAGGTCAAAAATCCTGAATTCACTGCTGAAACCAGGTAACAACAGATACTTGCTAAAGAGCCTGTCAGGATGGAAGGGCTTTAAAAATCATTGAACTTATTTCCCCTGAGCCAGTGACACATTCAAAGATGAGTAAGTAGTATTTTCCAAATAACTGTTTTTGCTTTGAAGAAGTCTCTTTTATGAATTTTAACCCAAGAAGCCTGGCAGGAGCTTGTGACACTGACACGAGAGATCTGGACAAGAACATTTATCCATTTAAGGAACAGATGCCATCTCGAAGCTTCCAGAGAATGTGAAAGGTATAATCTGGCAGAGCCTGATTTACCTGTAGTGGTCAATATTAAGCTGTATTTGAAAAAGAAATATACCCCATTATGAAGGTAGAAGGTAACACCACTGATAAAACCCATCACATTAGACAGCAAAAAACCCTAAGATACTCAGGTGACCCTGTTACAGAGTCTCCTCTCCCTTCCTCTGGTTCCCAAATGTCCTGTAAGCATAGTCTCCATAAATTCAACATCAACCCTTTTTCAAAAGATCGGTCCACATACCAAAGCCTCTAGTAGTTAACCCTTTAGACTGCTGCCAAGGTTGGTGGGGGGGGTGTGTGTGCTAGTGGGATGGGTGGTGGTCATTTTAAAACAAAAAAAATCCCAAACAAGTTTAATATTTAAACTTACACTACCCATACTGCAGGAATATAATAGCTAGTCTGCTACAGTATTTGAGAAACAGTATTCCTAAAGGCCTGCATGCGCTTTCCATCACTGCTGATGGAAATGCGTGCAACTGTTGCACACATGCAACACAGGCAAACACATTTGCTCATGCAGATGCAGACACAAAAACAAATTTAATCACAGAAGGTAGTGGGATTAATTTACAGGAGGATTTTACACTATTTTCATCCGGAGGACTGATCAAGAAAAGAAAAAAAAATTAAGTTGAGAGTTACCATATGTTCAAAGACTATTTTTACCAAAATATTTAGAGATTTAACTCTCATTATAGCAAGTGGTAGGTGTCTGAAAGAATCAGTAGCCAGGCATGGTCACACTGGATCATACCAAGATTGACAGCTCTCTGTATTCTGTTGCTTTAGAAGTGGCCAGTAACAAATGTTTGGGGGAAGAACAAAAGAATAGTGCAAGTATGCAACAATATTTTCCCACAAGAACTCCCAGCATTTGGAAATAAATGGGTGTTTACACTTCTGGCTTCTACAACATCCACTAGCTATGAGGTCCACAACTTAATTAAGCGCTGCATGAAAAAAGCAGTACAAATACAAAAAGTTCAAGACCTCATCACAGAGATTAAAAAAAAATATACACACTGCAAGCATTTGATACTCAGAATACTATATATATATAGAGAGAGAGAGAGCTAGAAGAAAAATCTAAGTATGATCATTGGCAATATTTCCATACATTTTCAGTGGTTTCCAGAGTTGCACCACATCAAAGAAACTCTGAAAAGAAATCTTCCTTAAGAAATCAGTTTTGTTCCCAGGGGACTTTAAGGGAGTAATTGACTAGACATAATTTACTGATTGTGACTATTTCGCATACTTTAATTCAGGTTGCCATAAAACATGATCAATGGCTGGAAGGTAGTTATTTGCTTGAACCTTCCTCAGCCATCACATGCAAATATTCAAACAGATTTGTTGTACATGAGGACACAAGATGTAGAGGCATTACAAAAAGGGCTCCGAGCTGCTTTTTTTTGTTACTAACACAAAATTCACCTGCTGGAATTACATCAGATGTTAAAACCTGCATATGCTTACCTTGTGATTCATCCTGTCTCACTTAGTAGTAATTACATGTGCATGAAACCCTTCTGCCAATAAGCTGGCAGAATAAATACATAAAATACAGTTTAAAAAGTCGTTAGAAGTTATGCTAAGCTCCATAAAACGCTATGAAATCAAGCAAGCCTTTGAATTCTGATGTGGGTTTAATTGGAAAATGAATCCCTTCTGGTTTTTTTCCAATTGTTAAGTGGACATGCAGCAATTTATTTTCTCCTTTGAACTATGGGAAGAAAAAAAAAAAACAAACCTTTTACTGCTGCACACTGAATTTTATAGATGTTTCATCCTCTGCTCACATTAGTAAGGGCATGGATGTGGGAAGCAGAAGACTACCTACTTATTTTAAGCAACAAGAAAAATAGGTGTGGCAAAGTTGCAACAACGAACTGCTCCATTAAGAAAGGTTTCTGAACACTTTAATAACATGCCATAATAAAGTAGTACGTTGCTTTAGTTTAGTCTGTAAATGAGATCAAGTGTGTATAAAATCCAATCAGTAATAACCAGAATACTTTTTTCATGTTCTTGAACTGTTTTTAGAAAGACTGGCGGATGAGTTCTTGAATACCTCCTGAACCACAGGACAACACACTTTGAGGGGGTTAAAACAGGTGCATTAGATATTATATTAGCCTTAGTTTCTGCACTCAGTCCTTTCCCTAGTATCACAGGATCTGACTCTGATCAGTTAGGTGATCCTTTGACCAGCTGAGTTACAAGACATGCAATGTTCTTTCAAGCTCTAAGGCGGCACCAGTCACGGCTTCTTCCTTCAAGGTGTCCATTCAGCAACCAGACACCTTCTGCCTCCCTAAGCCCTTCAGAGATCCTGACATTTGCTACCCTACTTTGATTTTTATCATTTGTTGCCTTCAAAGTGTATTAATCCAATTCACTAAGGTTAACTTGACATAGGTTTGATTTGTGGTTACTTCCCTTTTCTGTAACTAATCTGTTACTATTTTTTTAAGCACTTTGAACTGTAAACTGTTTCTGGTTTTATAGGCAGCATGTCACACCTTGGGGTCACTTGGCAACTGGGGAAGGATAAGGGGCCATTCTCCAGTTGTGGTAAGACTGAACGTTAATTACGAATTCAAAAAGGAGAATGTTGCTTCATATACCAATGTTCTACAAGCTTGGTTTTGCATTTCCATAGGCTGTACTCCTAATGTAAGAAAGGGACAACTTTTAAACAGTCTACATAAACTATTGTGTGTGCAAAGAAACTCACAGGTGTAACTCATTAAGTATTTCATGAGAAGTATGCCTCATTTTCCCACTACATTATTGTATGTGCCCAGAAGGAAGTTTTACCATCAAAAACTGTTCTCAACAGTAAATTAATCTCAAACAATATCAGTATTCTTCAGCCAAAAGAATATTGTGTTTATTCTCCAGGCTACAAAAAGTTTTAGATAACAAAAAAGCAGCCACTTCATGACTGTTAGACTTGAATGGAAATGGCACTGTATCACCACAAGGCTTCTCCTTACAGGTGTTTGCTCTTTTAATCTTTATCACTTCCCTGACATGCAGCAGGATTTGCATGCAAGTCTGCTGTCACGAGTTTTCCGTAAAGTTACCAGGATGTTGTGGTAATTAACACAGTAACAAAAGACAAAAGTCACAGGCTGAGCAAGAAACCAAAACAGTTTTTTCATGTTTAGGGAAAACACTGCTGTAGAGACAGCAAGAAGTTATAAGGAAAGAATTTGCCCTATTTTACCATTGACAAAGTCACCTAACTTGAAAATTAAAATGTTAAAATCCTTCAGAAGATTGGTCACTTCTATCAAAAAATAAAGGCGGGGGAGGGGAGGGGAGAAATCATAGATCTGTTAGCCAACCTTCTGAAATTTAACACAGGTTTCCAGAAGAACTTAAATTTGAAGTTCACCCCGAAAAAGCTTTCTGGATTTCAGACAAAATTAATTCTAATTATACCACTTATGACACACAACTTTCATACATAAAAACCCCAAAACATTTGTCTGGTAAAACAAAGACAATTTGCAAACTCAAACTGTGAGATTGTTGGTGTGCACACCTGTGTGTCAGATTCTACAACAGTTTTCCTCACAATACTATCATGCAATGTTTTCAATTCTTGAGAAGTTTCTCATCTGCTATAAAAAAATCTTTTTCCATTTGCAAGAACCTAATAACTGAGTCATTCAGTGTCACCATGCATTACAGCTAATTAGGTGATTCTACTAAAATTCTGCTTTTGTTATGAAAAATACAAAATTTTGACAAATTTTAATACAAGTTAAAAGTACTGAACACTGACAACCCAATATGCTACATGTATAAATAAATAAGGAGGAGAGAATCCATGGTTCAAATAAAAGTCTCAGATGTATGTATTATGATAATGCTTAAATAAGCACAAGATAAGTGGACGCACATTGTCTATGGATAAACATATCCCAACTTGGATTAATTTCAAATTTATTTAGGGAAAAGACTTCTTATATATCATGCTCAAGACTAAATAGAGTGCAGATTGTACTGATTTACAACAATCTTAACCAAAGACTATTTCAGGAGGGCACTACCTGCTAAGTGGCTAGAAGACAATAATTGTATTGTGATATGTTATTACACAGAAGGTTACAGCTTTTATCATACATGGGGAAAAGCGCCACGATAAACAAGAGAGGAAGTAAAACAAACAATAACTCTTTATACACGTCTATCTATTGGCATATATTGAAAAATCAGACATGCAAGTTTTCGTAGGGCCCTCACCATTATAGACTATTCTTTACATCAAGAATACAAATAACGAAAACATAGATTTTTATTCTGTTAAGAAATTTAGGTATTTGATTCTTACGTGGTGTTTTTATTGCTTCTTATGATGACCTAGTCAAACAAAGTTTATAAGGACTTTGTCAGTACTACAGGACAGTCACTTGCCCTGTACTAATGTGCCTTCTTTAAATAACTGCATATTGTACCGTTATTCTGCTTGAGTCCGGTTGATAAAGACCATATTCCAAACTAGTATATTCAATTAAGTTTTACTTCAGTAATTAAAAATTTTCAGAACAAGCAGCAGTCACTTTAACTTTTGTCAGCCCCAATAAAGAACTTAAGCTTTTAAAGGCTACCAAATACTCTTTAACACTGTATTCTTCATGTGGATTGGAACATATCAAACCATTTTGCTACCAACTCATTAACTACATCAGAAAGATAACTTCCTGAATTTCCTTACTATTCATTTTACTATAACACATCCCATTCAATCTTCTCTAGCCAATTCCAAAGATTACATAAAACTGAACATGCTGTGTATAGTAATGCTGTGTATAAATGATGTGAAGGGGAAGGATGCATTAACGTCTCTTAAGCATATAAAGTATAAATCATTCCAAATGTATACTGTCCTCAAAGACATACAGTAATGGCAATAAGCTATGTATGAGCAGCCATTCCATCCTCACTTCTAGGACAGGTCTTCTGAAGCACAGCAGGTCCCATGGAAGCCAGCAGAAGTGTGGCAGGTCCCAGATTACTCTACCAGATTCTGACTGACTCACAGTGACAAAGGCAAAATAAGTTTTGTCAGTCACTTGCGGTATTACAGAATCAATATTTGCTTTGTATAGTACATTGGACATAAGAGAGCAAACACAGGGCTGCAAACACCTCCAGTATAAAATGTGGAAAAAAAAGGTCAAATAATATTTTCTCTACTACCCTGCTGAAGGCTAACATTTCCAGGAAATAAACTCCATCTTCTTTTTAAGAAAACAAACAAAAAAAACCCTTTCCTAAAGCATTTCCTGGTAGTTATTCAGACTTTTTATAGATCCAGGACACAGAAATAGACGGCGTTCACACAGGCGACGAACACCAAGCGCCGTGGCTGGGGAGCGGGAGGGGAGCACGCCCCTGGGCTTCACTGGTGACTCAAGGCTTCGTGAGACAAAGTTGACTCAGGCCCATGTGGCATAGCCCCCCCTCGGCGGAAGCGAGCCGGGAGCCCCGGC
>NW_008795492.1:2531158-2532875 GCF_000699145.1 Aptenodytes forsteri | reverse complement strand
GGCCGCGCGCCGTGACAGCACGGGCTAGGGAGAGCGCAGCCAGCTCCCTTTCCTCCGCACACCGCCCGCTGCCACTTCCCGCCCCCCCCGCTCCAGCTGGTGGAACAGTCCTGGAGAACGACCGGGGAGGTGACAGGTACTGGCGCATGCGCAGCGAGTGCGGCCCGGGCAGCGACCGACTGTCGCCGGGGAGCGGAGCAGGGAGGCGAGAGCTGCGCGGACGTGCCGCTGGTGTGTCACGGGTTCGAATCCCCGCGGCGGCGGGTCGTGGCAGCCCGGCACTCCGGGAGGGTTCTGCATGGCTGCAGCCTTCACAAACCTCCCGGCTGTCACGCCGGTGTCGTCAGCTCGGCCTACAGGGGCTTGTTACGGTGGCACCAAAACCCTTCCTCCACGTATGGGTCCCGCAGGGGCACGCTCACAGCCCCGAAGAACGGGCTTCGTCCAGACTCGGGGGGAGCCCCGAGCGACACCCGTCCCTGGCAATAGGCCGCCCTGCCCCGCCGGGCCGAGCGGGGCCTCCCGCGGCGGAGAGCACGGGGACGTGCCCCGGGGGTGGCGAGGGCGGGAACGCAGTACGCACCTGCCTGCGGGCTCACGTCGGACAGGCAGTCCCCGGACAGCCAAACCCTCTTTTCCAGAGCTTTATTTCTGTTCCTTCAAGCTCGAGTTATTTTTCGGTACATATTCCTCTTCTTTTTAGCGCCATTTATATTATTTAATAGCACAACTTGCAGAAATCATTGATGTTCTGTTTTTCCCAGGGCCGTGTCTATGTATTCGGATGACAAAAGCTGGTAAGGACAGCTCATGGGCCCTGACACAGCGTGTCTCCCAAGCGCTGGGCAGCTCGCTCTAATTTTGTTATTAAAATGTATTTCAATCTACAAGCCATCCATGCCTATTTATAGTCATTCCTACAAGATTCCATGATCGTTTCAAACGTATTCATCCCAGTTACTATTAGGACACAGAGTGAACTACCACCTCCTGCCTGGAGATGGTTCCCTAAGTCAACTCAGCCCATTGCCAGGACCAACGGGAAGCTTTCGGGTGCGCTCGTTGTCTTCTGTGGCCAAGGGCTGCCCTGCAGGACACAAGCCTCCCTAGCTGTAAGCTCACTTTATGGACTTCAGATCCACTCAGTGGCAATGGTTGTGTGTACAAAGCTGTGTACGCGAGTCCCTTGCGTAAACATACATCACTTCTGGCTTTCTCCTCACATTGTCTCAATAGCAGAGGGCAAAGTGGAGGAACTGCATGGGCTGTTGCTGCTCAGCAGGTGTGCATCAGCCCCACTCAAGTGAGGTAACAGAAACTGGATTGCAAAACAATAGCAAAATTGAAAAGAAAAAGCCATAACCTACCCATGTAAGCAAGGAACAAGGAGATAATTTAAAAGATAATAAGCAAACAGTGCCTAGTTTTCACTCGTCTCTTAATTACTGCAGCAATACTGTACGGTGCCTCCACGGTGCACCTTAGACCGAAGCCCAGGAGACACAGTGACCTACTCCTGAGTGAACACACAATCACTTGAAAAATAACCCCACGAACCCGAGCCCGTGTGCCCAGCGATCACCTGCGGGCCCAGCGATCACCTGCGGGCCCACCGGAGGCGGGCGCGGCCGCGGGGAGGCCGAGCACGGGGCACGCCGTGGGGTGCCGGCCTTCCCTGGCAGGGGCAGGTCCGGCGGAGGCGGCACCCCGGGCGGGG
>NW_008795492.1:2432813-2530567 GCF_000699145.1 Aptenodytes forsteri | reverse complement strand
GCGGTGATCGCAGCGGGGCGGCTCCCGCAGCCCCGGAAACGCCGGTGCGGGGCTGAGTGGTCCTCGGGCAGCGGACTCGCGGCGTGCCGTGGATCCCCGCCGAGGCACTGCCGCCACGAGGCCTCGGAAAACGCCGCAGCCGCGGGCAGAGCTGCGCTCGGAGCTGGGGAAGCGGTTAGGGACCTGCAAACGCCAGGGGCTCTCCCCGAGTATGTGTGTAGGGCAGCTACAGGGGGTGCTCTGCCAGAGTGGAGTTCTGCCTGGGGCTTGGTTGGGCCCGTAGCTTTTAGTTGCAAAGAAGTCAAAGCACCTTACAAGGATTGTACCACCCACGTCTGCTTGAATTGCTCTGCTCAGTTCTCAACATCAGCTGTCTCGTTTCCAAAACAGAATTAACTGTAAATGTCAGGAAATACTATAGTTCAGCAAATAAACTGTACCATCTTCTGCTGTGAGAGTATGTAGAAACACAGCATATTTCTGCTAATGTATGATCTCAAAAGCTAATGAATAAGAAGACACTTTAGAGAAGACTAATGTCTATTTCAAAAATAAACACGAGGGAATAAGAAAAATAATAGGTGAGACTAGTGTAAAACAAGGCACTCATTTAATTTCAACTTCACGTGGAAGAAGAGCGAGATGGGTACTCTTTTTGCCTGGTATTGGGAGATCTGCATTTTATGACCCCGACAGGAAAATCATTCAGTTTGTGACTGAAGAGAAATGAAGCGGAGGAAGAAGTCAAACATTAGATACTTACTCTCAAAATCCTATGTGCCTGTGTCAGAATGCAAGCAGAGAATTGCCCGAGGACCGGAAAAATTTGAAGGACCACAAAAGGGCTGGTAAAAATCCCTAAATTGGGTAGCAGTGTGACATAATAGCAAAATAATGTATTTGTTGAGAGATACTGATAACCTCGTGGCATGCAAATATCTAGAAAGATACCTGAGTTGGACTAAGCAACTTTGGGCCTCTGCTTATGCACAAATGTGTAGCTTTTGATTTTAGATTGATTTGTTAAAAGCATGTTGTCTAATACCTTGCTTAATACAGGTCACGTCTTCCGGTTAAGGTGGGTGATCTTTGAAGAGCTGCTACATCTCTTAGAAAGGTGTAGTCTTAATTTGACACCTGAAGATTCTCCTCACATCAATTACCATTTAAAGGGTTTATTATTTTGAACCCTTTAAACGGTATTTCATGTGATGGGAATTCATTCAGTTAATTTATTTCCAGTTTGCATGTGTCTAATACAGAATTTCAAGTCTTACCGCTTTTCTCTTGATCTTAGGTGTAATGATGGGAGCCTGTTGTGAGGTTGTGTTTTCCTGGAATCAAGAGGAGTTTGGATCAACTAGAATTTATTTAAAATTTTGGAACTCTGTATGTGGAGGGTTAAACAAGTAGGTTTTGAAGCTGTTCTGCTTGTCAATTCTAGAATTTGTGAAGGTAAAAAAATAACGTTGATTATAGCTGAAATTAAAAAAAATAAATAAATTAGGTGCCCTTTTTCACTGACTTCAATGGCCTGTAGGCACCTACACTCCTTGAAGGATCCGGACCACTTCTGGCAATTCAACAGTGTGCAGAATGCTGCCTTCTCTCTGTCTCAGGGGTGTAAAAGGTACTTTTATCATATCTGTTCCACTGCCATACCACTGGTGAATTATGTGGCGGTGGGACAGATATGATATACCATCTATACAATATATTCCAGTTGATTTGTGGTGTCACTGCTAAGAGCCAAGTCAATAGATGAGGAGATACGATGTAGCACTATCAGGTAGCTGGAATGGTATTTTTTCTTTATAATGATACCAGCTTTTCTTTCAAAGCTATTGTAATATATTGTGAGAAGAGTTTGGGGTATCATTGAAAAAAGTGAACATTTCATTTTTGCATTTTTTCTGATTGTTGTAAATATTTTGCCACTAGGTATGAGCATCCTTCAGAGGAAAGAGGACATCTTTTCAGACTGTAAAAAGAAATTTTGGAATACATATAAGGTGAGGCAAGCAATTCGCTTATCTCCGAGCTACGCAAAAAACCAATAATATTGGATAAAATATTTGGAATATTCCTTCTTCCAACAGCCTTTCTCTCACTCCATTATTTGATTATGTGTAGGAAGCTTTAAGTACCAGCAGTCATGTGAAGTCAGGGTAGTCTGGAGCAGGGACTGCTGCCAGATGGTTAAATGATGCCATTTTAAAGATGTACAATGTTTATATACATAAGACTTGCACCCATCTCTGTTTGAATGAGAGCCCTACGATACAACACTGATTAAGATTGTACTACCTTTTATCTTAAGAAGTACCCACACACCAGTGTTTAGTTAGTAATGCCGTTGACAACACTTACATGAACACCTGTTAAAATCATAAGTCATAGAGACATCTTTTTTAGGAATCGTTTTCAGCCTGTACTTTTCAGTGACAGTCTTCTCACTTTCAGAACACAATCCCTTGTTTTAATAAGACTTTGGTATAAATAGCTGGTTTTGGTTTGCATTTCTGCATACACAGGAAAAAATTATCTGTGCTACCTCAGAGCTGAGCAAATTAAGAATTTTAAAGATTTCTCAGGTGTAAGAAGACTGATAAATTAGCAGAAAAAATATAATAGAAGGAGAAACTGTGATGCAATGTGAATTTCTCTTCACACTGTGGAACTATGTAGGTACGATAGAAAAGGATTATTTTTATTCCTATGGAGGATGATTCTAAAAACAGTGCCCACGATATCCTATCAAAACATAAGGTTTCTATTGACCTTCTGTTCTATGAGTAAATTATCTATTGAGTTTTGCAAAAAAGCTTTACATATATGAATAACTGGAAGGAGCATTGCAAGTGTGAAATAAATAGTGTTCAGTGGTATTTTTCATTCATGGCTGAAACAAATGTTCCCATATTTAAACATTTGTTCACCCATCTGGTAAATGTGCTTATGTATCTGGTGTCAGGTGACTATAAAGACTTAACTGTGCTTAGAGTTTTGTATTTAAAATGAGTTAGAATAATGTGTTTGAGAAACTCTTAGCATAGGGGCTCATGAAGATGATTAGAAGTTTAATACTGCAACCTCTAAGTTAAGCAACTTAATTTGCAATTGAACAGCTTTTATTAACTTTACTCAAATATGTGTCAGTCTTTGCTAAATGTGTTAAGAAAAAATGATTCTTCGTGGTTGAAGTCTGTAAGAATAACAAATGATTCATTTTCATTTCAGACGGGACTGATGTACTGGCCTTTTGTGCAGGTGAGTTTTTAGGGTAACTCGGTGAGCCTTTCTTTCTCATAAACCTGTTCCGATGCATTCATAGTATATCTAACCCAGCGAGAAGTCAGTGGAGTTGTTGGGTGTGTAGGTGTAAGACCTAACAATGCCTGGAGCACTAACTGAGCTCTCTCCTTCCAACACAGCTGTCAAACTTCCTTTTGGTCCCTGTTTACCTGCGAACAGCTTACACTGGGCTCTGTGGCTTTGTCTGGGCTACCTTCATTTGCTTTTCCCAACAGAGTGGAGACGGTACAGCAAAGTCAGCATTTCTGTGGCTCCAAAGAGAGAAGGTCAATGCAGATGAAGAATCATCAGAGAAATAAGAACTTTAGTTCTGAACACATTCTAAATTGTTAAACTGAGTTTACTGGCTGCAGTAAACCACACTGCAGCCTCATTGCTGTGTTTAAAATAAACAGTCATCTCAACATTTGTTGGTTAGTATAAGCAGTGGAACAGTTTGTCTTGTGCCTGTTTATTTTTCATAAAAGAGGCCAATTGTATCTTGGCATTTTATTATTTTTATGCTACCAGCCCATCTCTTCTGGGAACAACTGACTTACAGGGCAATGTAAGCATTTGCACGTTACGTCAGACCACCTCACTGGGGAGAAATACTAACTAATTTAATTTTCAAGCAACTTGTAATTGTTAGAAGAAGGGGAACAGAACATTAAATCATCAGTTGTCGGACTTGACAATTGTTATCAGTGCAAGATTGCTTTTGCAGAACAAAATTTAATGGGTTTCTTATCTAAAAAGTGGCATTGAATCTGTTTTAGTCAGAAAACAAAAGTGCTGTGTTTTGTAGGGACCACTTTTCTATAGGGGCAAACTTGCTTTATTCTACATGAAAATCTATATAGCAAATGAATTATTTCATAGAATGTACAAACCTGAAATATATTTTTACATCTTTTAACTGGGAGAATAAAGATAACTAACTTTGGTCAGAGTTCTTTGGGGTGGATGCTGCATATTGACACTTGGAAGCATCAGTCATAAGCAGCTCCTGCATGATGGAACCTAACTAAACGCTGCAGTGAGCTTTTGTTATATGTGTCAACAACTTCTTCCTTTGCTCCTCAAGGGTCAAAGTATTGAAGAGTACATGGGAGTCTTGGAACCTTCACTCTTTTCTACTGTTTCAGTATGTTCAAGATATAATTAGATTTTGAAGAAAAAGAGCATGGGAAGGAAGGTAATGTGAGTGCCAGAATCCATATCAAAACAATCCAGCTATATATAAGGAACTTCCATTTCTTCTTCAAATGGCTTTTAAACGTTCCTATTCATAAAAGACACTGGGTAACTACACACAGGAGACTAGGAGAAGGTGAAAATTAATTATAGATCTGCTTTGTCAACTGAGGATCAGGTCTGGATGCAGGTGTGCTCATCGGTATTTTTTAAATATGCATATGTATCTCAGAACAGGAACTGTGCAAATTTCTGTGATTGCAGTAAGTTGAAATCAGACCAGTAAAGGAGCCCTTGGTTTATTAGAATGGGATTTTATGCCTTGAAGTTACCAAATTGTGAGCTTGAAACAATATCTGATTTAACCCATCTTGATAATGATTGTAAAGAGAAGACTCAACCGTCTTTGTTACAATAATAATAAACCACTCTGAGGAATGTCCGAATTCCTCAGTCTTGTCTAAATAGTAAACCAAAGCCTGTTTAGGCTATAAATATACATTCCTTTGGCCAGCAGCTGTACTACTCAATATGTTGCTTACAATTATTTGTCACTGTGGGAGCCCAATGCTGCTTAGCTCAGACAGGGAAAGGGATCATGCAAGCACTGCCCAATCTATTCCAGGTAAAATCAACTTGTTTAGTATAACCCAGTGGTCAAGAGTGATGCAAGGTACCTGTATGGCTTTGACTACAGGACTACAGCAGATGGGAGGAGGGTAGATGGCGGGAGGGCTGCTTTTACAGCCTGTTTTGCTGGCAGACAGGTGGAGGAGGTACCTTCCCTCTCAGGATAGACAAGTCACTGCAATTCCATCTTCAGCTGCACAGGCAGACCTGGAAGAGGACACTTGCCTATGATCTTAAGGTGGAATTAATTTTAATTGACTTTTGACATCTGTACTGTGGACATCTGCAACTTGGCTAATCAGTTTAAGCTCTGTTTATAGTCAGTGAAGGAAAATAGGCAGGTTTAGACATCTGTTTTAGGGTATGGCGAATTGTGCACTGTCAGTGTATTTCTTTCCCTCGATAACAGAGAGTCTCAGATGTCTAGCTGCTATGTAGATAACTTCATCGTAGATGCTCATATTTGGTGAGTTGAATTCCCCTGCTTGGTGTCTATCTTACATGTCCCTATGGGAGCAATTTAGTGGGTGTTGCTGCGTGAATCCCACAGTGTGAATTGGGCAATCCTGATGCTGGACATCCCAGTAGGAGTAGAAATCCACAAAGGAACTAACTGCATTTTGTCTGTCTGTTTGAAAAATGAAAGTTGAGTAAATATATGTTTCAGACAGCTATAGCTGTTCAATTGTTATTGTGTGTATAAAGTTCTCAGGATAAAGAAGCAATTTCAGTAGTGTTTTTTCTGTTGATATTTTTAGGATCAGAATAGTGTCTGTTCTGTTCAGTGAGACTTAAAAGTTTCAGATAAGGTGTGCTAATTAAGTATTTTACTTTTTTTTACAGATGCTATTTATTTTTATTTCTGCTTGTGCCTTAAGTGTTTAATGATTAATAGAATTCACTTGGAGAAGGGAACTGGAAAATAATGACATTACAAGGAGAGTGAAATAGTGAAATGGTGTTCGTTTGCTGTAAGCAGTATGCGATGTTCTGCTGCAACTCAGTGCAAAAAATATTTCTGCATGGGTATAGTTGGTAAAACTTAATCCCCAGGTGAATCAAGAATTTAAAACTACTCTTATGATCTGTATAACGCTGATGCTTTTCTTCAGCAGGAGTATTTAATGAATGGAAGGTCCATCTTTTATTGTAAACAGCTTAAAAGCTTATACAAGCTGTGCTTTATTGCTGTATGCTTTTGTGCTGCTAGCTTTTTGCTTGGGAATTTGAGCTAAACCCTACTTTGTCTTCAAGTTTATCTGAGTGGGGCTTCAGGGTTTCTCTCCATATTTCTATTACTCGAAGTACAGTTCTTTCATGTAATGGAAGCCTGTAGCTATTATATTTCAGTAAAATTTAGATTCTGCATAATCCTTTCACTTCCTCTGTTTCTTATGTTAAGGTACTTAACAGTTAAGTAAACCAAGTCCCTTCTTGCATTAAAAAAACATTTTTTTTTCTTTTAATTACAAGCACTGATTGGTGTTACGAACGCTTCAGACCCACATAATGAAGCTGTGTTGGGACAGATTCCCAGTGTGCATAAATTAATGCACCTTCTAAAGATTTTCTGCCTCTGTCAATTTAGTCTGAATTTAGTCTGAGGACCTAACGCCTTATTTGTTAAAGACTTCATTATTTCTTGACAAATTTTTTGGCTTAGAAGATTAATTTCACAGAATAACAGAATGGTTGAGGTTGGAAAGGACCTCTGGATGTCCAGCCCAAGTCATCTAGTCCAACCCGATTTGACACATATATAAACTTCCGTTTGCTTCTTCTAGTAATTCAGTAATTTCTTAAAAAAAGAAAAAAAAAGAAAAAAAGATGGGCAAGACTTGTCCTAATGTCTCTCCACCACCCTTTCAAAAACAGTCGTAAGGTCTTTATGACTATTTCAAGGAATTGCACTGATCTTATTGCCAGCTGAACATGCAGATTTCAATAACCAGAAAGATGAACAGAATTATACATCACGTAGGTTGCTCAGGAAGAAGGGAACACACTGCCAATAGCTACTAGGCATGCATTCAGGTGACATTTTCATGTCATGGGTCCTCTCTAAGAGCAAATGGGATGAGAAGACATTTATATCAGGTGCAGTTCCAGCTTTGTGTTATCCTGGATAGCTGTGGAGATGTAAAGTCTGAATTTGATAGAATGAGAATTTCAAAAAGTATTTTTCTACTGCAAATCTTTTATGCAAATGAACCTCCTGTGCTTACTAGTATGCAAAATACATCTTTCTAGGCTTGGAAAATTCACCAGAAGGCCTCTGTCTTTTTCACACCAGAAACAACCATCCAGTAACACAGCATAAAATAACCAGTTTCATACTGCAGTGAAGGTGAAACTGCCTGTAGTTTGTTACCATATCTGATACATTAAGTTCTCTGTATAGCACAACCTTTGAAATCTGTGCAGCCTCAGCCTTCTGATTCTCTGCTGTAAGTGCCAATGCTTTGTGCTCATGATGCTGTCTCTACTGCTAGTGCCAATCCAGTGAGATGTGCAAGAAATACTTGAATTTGACTAAAATAATGAATTTCAAGTTGACTGAAAAATGTTTGTGTTTTTGCAAAGGCTTAATAAACGTTAAATGCTGTTCTTTGGCTCTGTCTGTCTTTAGCTAGTGTGTGTATAAACAAAGACAGGTCTTATGCAAAGTTCTTACGGGATCTTCACGGACCACATGCAGCAAAAAGCTCAATTTGATGTCATAGACCTTAACACTGCAGCAGAGTAAAAGATAAGCAGGGATTATTCACTCCCTTTAAAGGTTAGTTACATACATTAAGTCATCTGCCACTTCTGAACAAATTCAGAACAGAACTACCATCTTCAAAGCCTTATGCTGAAGCCAGTGGACTTAATTTCTCGTTTATTAAAAAGAGGTAAAACTTTGATATAATTACCTGTTTAGATAATTAATACATTTGCAGAAGGAACTGAGGAATTCAGGTAGGAAAAATATATGAAAAACTTTTAAAGAGAACAGAGGTTAGCAATGGGGTCCTTATTGAAGGACTACACTCAGTGTGGTTTGTGTGGGATACTCTTGGGAAGGAAACGGTTCAGAAGATTTGAGGCTGAAGGAAGTAATGTATTCCACAACTGGAAGAGAGATGCCACCTCCATTCCCTGCTGTAACTTCTTGTCTATTTAGAATAGGAGGAAGCTTTATGGAAAGGTTTCAAGTTGAAAAATTCTTTCATAGACTTCATGGCCAACAGGGACGAAAAAGATTATTCAGTCTGAATCCTTGCATAATGCAAAGGAAAGAGTTTTTCCTGAATCAAACCAGTGATGTCGAGTCTCATGCCATCTTCTAGAAAGGTATCCAAAGACTTCAAATAATGGAGAATCTTCTGCATCTCTAAGAAATTATTTATGTATTTTTACGAAATTTTATCACCTATCTAGATCAAGCTAGCCTTAACATTCTAATAAGATACTGTTACTCCCTTTCTGAAAGATTTAAAGACTTGGTACAGCAGGCAAAGCCTTCTGTATGCATGTAGTGGTAACTGTTAAAGTTTTTGTTTATTCCTTGGATAAACTACAATAGGTTTAGCTCTGTTAGCCCCTTGCTAAATCATTCTTCAAGCTCTTTTGTGAACCCTTTTTTGCTGTGCAACCTCTAATTTGAAATGTAGACAGTAACGCTGTAAAGATAAATCCCAGTGACTGTTTCACATATGCCTCACGTACATAATATTTTTTTCTACTTCTGCTTAGTATTCCTGTGCTTAAGCAGCCAAAGACTGTATGTACTACCTTAATTTCAAAGTTGCACTGAGAATTCACATTCAATTGCCAGGCCACAATGATCAAAGTTACTGTAATCCATTTTAAAGAAGAACGAAGAATGCAGATTACGTATCTGTATGAATGTTGCATATACTCTTCAACATCATCCACCCTAACAAACACTGCCTTCCCTTTTTTTGCAGTTTATTAATTTAATGTGGCAGTGCCCAAAAGGCTTGCACCATATATCCAGATAGAAAACCAGTTTTCATTGCAAAGAGTACAGTAAAATGCATCATTCCGCTCTATGCAACACTAGTAACAATTACAATTATTTGTGCTGAGAGAAGTCTCAGCACCAGAAAAGACTAATGAGGTGTGGAGTATGTTCAGAAAAGACATTGTCAAGGACAGCTCTGCTGTAGCAGCAGGTACATGAGAGAACTTCAGAAACTGAAGAATGGGCCTTTTGGTTTGCTATGTTCAGGGAAAGCCAGTTGTGAAGTGGGGCTGTAAAACAACGGGAAAAAGGACAGCAGGTCAGTCTGTGCGCACACTCATGGTTTTTGTAAGTGATATAATGTGGGACATGTATGCAAATGCTCCCCTCTGCCAAGAGAAGACCTTAAATATGGGATCTTGATGCAGTCACCCTTCTCCATTTTACACTGTCAAGACTGATTAAATCAAAGAGAGACCAAGAGGGAGCATGAATATATAGCCTAGTAGGTAGTTCAGTCACCAGAGATATAGGGAGAGCGGGAATATGCTGTTCCCAGTTCTGTTACTGTACTTTATCCAGTTACAATGGAAGTAAAATGCATAAGCACTCAGATGGCTGTGATAAATACAGTGTCTAGCCCAGGTGGACTCACAAACCACGTACACAAAGTTCTACACCACATGAGATCCTTTATCTGTGGAGGAAGTGTCAGCTTCGTTCTGAATTGTGTGTCCTTTTATAAGGTATAATTTGGTGGCAGGGTAAATTAAGTTACAACATTCTTGCCTGGAATCAGTATGTAAGTAAGTATCTCACTATAAGTAGGATGTGCACTTAGTGCGTGCGTATATAAGAATAAACCCTCACACTACTACTTCTTTGATTTGTCAGGAAAGCAGCCTTCCTTTCATTGCACAAATATTTAGAAAAGAAAATACAAGCTTTTTGATGAGGAGTTCTTTTTCCACATGCAGTCTTTTCCTTTCTCTTGTTCTATGCTGGCCTGGAGAAATCTACCTCTCAAAGCCTGGTTCCCTGTGGTATTCTTATCTCACCATTGCTTGTATATCTGTAAAATAAAAACCACCTTTACTTATCTACTAAGGGTGTTCAGCTACTTCCATTTCATGCATCACATACTTTTACATCCAAAATGTAACAAGACTGTTAGCTGCAGCTGATTTGCCGTGATATGCCAGTGATACTGAAGGATTTTGCATTAGTTCAACATCTATCTCAGAATGGTCATCATACAGTAATGAATTATTATGTGTTTGTAGTAATTATACCTGATATGATATAGCAATTATCTATACAGTGTTTTGCTTACTGTTTTGGGGCAGAAGTTGAAAAAACAATGGAATACAGGTTCTCTATTACTGAAGGCCAAATTTGGAGAGAAATTCAAGTCATAAAGAAACCCTTTCAGAATTCAGGGCTGTGACATTATAGCTTCCAATTCCCGTGAAGGAGTTAGCAAAATGCTCCACAGAAGTGATGGGCATGCCTGTTAGGACGCAAGGGTAGTGAAGCATGTAAACTGCATAGGAACATGAATCAGCAAGACGCTGACACAGTCTTTTTGCATGCCTCACAGCTTGTAAGCAGTTTTGAGCTCTCTCTGCAAGATCCAAACTTGTGTAGATAAAATGGAGGCTTACAGAAAGTCACCTTTACATTTTGGACTAAGTGAAATGAGGAAAGGCTCAGGCCCTAAGAGAGCTGTGCTTGGGGCTGCATGCTGCTGTGTTTGCAAATTTTACACAGTATGTTTACTACTTTAAAATGGACATGCTCACATACACACTGAAATATTACTTATTGTCCACTGTGTTTGTAAGTCTCCTAAAATGGCCCAGACCAGTTTATCTCAACATCTAAATTTACTGAACTCAAACATGATTTCTATGTAGCTATGACCACCCGTCACCGATACAAAAGCCACCTGCACAACAATGACTCACCTGCACAATTACTACTTTAAAATGGACATGCTCACATACACACTGAAATATTACTTATTGTCCACTGTGTTTGTAAGTCTCCTAAAATGGCCCAGACCAGTTTATCTCAACATCTAAATTTACTGAACTCAAACATGATTTCTATGTAGCTATGACCACCCGTCACCGATACAAAAGCCACCTGCACAACAATGACTCACCTGCACAACAGCCAGTCCCATCATCACTGGAGTTATATTACTTATTGTCCACTGTGTTTGTAAGTCTCCTAAAATGGCCCAGACCAGTTTATCTCAACATCTAAATTTACTGAACTCAAACATGATTTCTATGTAGCTATGACCACCCGTCACCGATACAAAAGCCACCTGCACAACAATGACTCACCTGCACAACAGCCAGTCCCATCATAGCACTGGAGTTGACTCCAAATGCCAAAAATAAGACTCTTACATGGACGACTTCACTACCCGTGGTATTAGTAGCATATCTGACAGATGCTATAACAGCTTTTTCTGTAAAATTTGTACCTTAAAAGGAGAGTGAATGTAGAAAGAGTTTACTAAGACAAAAATAAAATGGGAAGGAAAAGGGTTTAGAGAAGTATGTTTCTGAAATCTGTGTTATGGTCACAACTACAGCCATTGGTCTGTGCAGATTGTTTCCATTCTTTCTACCAGACATAGATGCCCTGTCTCTTCTGCTACTGTATCTCCTGAATTTGTGCTGTGTTTTCTGACCTTCTATACTGAAAATAGCTGAGATAAATCTAAATAAGTGGAAAGTACTGTGGCAGCTTTCGTAGTCTCTATTACTCACCTCCCAGGAACGTTTGCAAATAGGCTCAGTACAGGTACAGACACGATTGTCAAACACAGACACTTAAAAACTTGGCATAGCTGAGCATAGGCCATTGATTTGTCAGTTCAGTTTCACCCAAAACATATTTTAAACTGGCCAAATGTTTAACAAGCTATGTCCAGCCTAGACTGTGTTTTGGGACCTCAGCCCTGCAAGGCTCTGTCTTGATCTGAGATAGAAAAACAATTAAGTACTCCTCCTTCTTAGAGCTATCTGAATATTTGCTAGATCAGACTCAACTTCACAGGATAGATCTCCAAATCTGGGTAAAGAGATAGACAGTCAGATGCTGTAGCTCCAGTGCTGCCAGTTAACATTTATTGCACACAAGTCAAATCATAAGCAGCAATATGCAGAGATTTTAAAAAATAGAAAATTTCCCTAGAAAAACGGTTTCTAGGACACGAGGTACTTTAGTATAGTTCAACTCAGACACTGTGAAGCATGTCATATCTAACACATAATTAGTGGCACACTGTTCACTAAAATTTGCCATTAAATGCTCGTCTTTTGCTTCCATAGCTCTACTAGAAATTCAGCTTTGGAGAAATAGTACGTTGAATATATAGTCAATTTTTTTCTGGGTGCATGTTTGATGAAACAATTAATGACACATAGAAATGAGCACTACGTTCATAAAATATTTCACATGGAAACATTAAAAAAATCAGAATAAGATGACATTTAATAGGTGTTCGGGTAGAAATATTTATGAGCACTCAAATATTTGGATCACTGTCACACCTCAGACTCATGACATTAAATTCAAGGCATCTCATTTGCCTTTTAACAAGCTCATTAGAATGCCTTGCTTGCCTGCAATACACACTGCTTTTAAGCTATAGATGCACTTTTCTATCCTGATAGAGATCTAGGGTAGCTGTGGAAAAGGACCAACATCCTAGTTAGTTTACTGCAACTATTGTGAATTATTTATGAAGTTACTTTAGCCTAAAAATATTTTTAAAGAAATGATTAATATATGGAAAGGCTGTAATTCTAAATAAAGAAATACATATAAAAAGGGCACTAACTAAACATGAGCTAGGATTCATAAAAAAGGGAACAATATAATAAGGACATGCATTGGCTTATGAATCTAGGCCCTCATTCTGCACAGGTTGTGCTACAGCAGATCCTCTTTTAACTACAGAATGGCAGAGCCCAGGCTTCTGAGAACTCTTTCATGCTGGCATGAAATTGAAGGTGGAAGCTTACAGCAAGAAAGTATTTTCTGTATCAAGGATCTTCCTGTAATTTTTAGCTATCCCATTCCCCTCTTTTTAATTAGATCATATTTAATTATGACTCTTTGAAAAGCAACTGAGATTTAGTCTGGTCTAATACAGATCTTTTAGGGAGAGTGATAATACAAATGTGTAAGAAATACACTTAGAATGACACAGACCTGATTTTCTGTGATAACTTGAATTCGTAATACAGTAAGATCCCATTTATTCAGACAAGTTCATACTGTGTTATGACATAGGCTAGGGACACTAACACATTAGAACCATTTTCCCCCACTATGTAAAGGTGTCTATATAGACTGGTCATAATGATTTGGGAAAATGTGAAATACAAGGTACAGATTTACCACTATAGCTCCCAGGACAGCACAGTGCTGCCATATCACATGATATGGCTGTAGCTGCAGAGCTGCACAGATCTTCATTCATTGGTAAGCACTGTGCTGAGTGAAGCTTTGTCCGTTCACCCACGGTGCTCACCCTGGCCGTGTGGCACACCACTGTGTAGCAGGGATTCTGGCTCCAGCAGCCTCAGACAACCCGTGCTAGGTTATGACACTCTTATTTATACCCAGGCCATAGGATGAAGTTGTGTCCTTGAAAAAGTAATGAGTTGGCTGAATTTCAAGCACAGATAAAACCCATTATTGCAGGGATTATTTTATGTGAATGGTGCCCTACAACAACCCTACTGTGTTAAGGGCTTGTGTAGATTCTTTAGTGTAATTGTGGCCCTCTTTGTCTTTATTCCATGGCAACTCTGCTGCATAGGATCATGCAGGGGAGGAAGCGTCATGAAGCCGTGTGCCTTCTAAAATCTTTGTCTATCAGGTTTGCCAACAGACAGGCATTTTCCTTTAATGTTCTATCACAGCCTTCCACCTGTGCCAGGACATTTTTGTGCCATACATATGCCTGGCAAGTGAGATCTGGAGGTGGCAGAGAGGCTGTAGACCAGTAGTGTGAACGTGTGGAGGCTGACACCCCCCCAGGCTCGTTAACTCATTGCTGAAACAGCTTGTGGGATGCAGGGTCAGAGGTTGCACAGGGTACCAGGAGTAACTGGGGAAATTATAAGGGTCTGGAACTACAGAGAACCCTAAGGGTTGAGGGATGAAGGTTCAAGAGGAGGTATTTTCACAAGAAATAAGGTTAACCATGACATCAAATATTAAGGAATTATGGTAACTCCTCCAACACATAAATGTTCTGAAAGAACACTTGGTGTTTAAAAAAAAATTATAGGACAGATTCGTAGGAGTCCCACAACCTGTGTTATGCAAGTAGTCAGCTTACATGAGCACAGTGCCCCTTCTGTCCCTTCTAGATATGGATCTGGGTATTTATGCAAACAAAATGGAATAACTGTGCATAATCCACTTAATTTCATTTTGTTTCATCAGCTGAGTTGCAGGTTTTTATTATAAGGATAAATCAATAAAAAACCTGGGCAGAATTTTAAGACTTTCTGTTATTTTTGTGTTAGAATGACTATACTGTCTGACAAAGAACACCAACCCTGACTTTTACCTTCACTGCAGCCCGCCCCAGACACACTAAGCAGCTTTAAAAAACCCTTTTGGTACACTAGATGTGTCCATAAAGGCAAGAGAGCTCTGAGAACTTCAAGCTGAGAAATCTAAGATGCTTGAGAAGCTCCATGAAAGCAAAGACCTTTTTCCCCATCAGATTTACAAGCCATACTGCCATTAGGGATTTTTGCTGAGTAAAGTGTGCCCATTGTTATATGGTGTCGTGTCTGCCATGGGACATCAGTGATGTCTAATGGAGGCCAAAGAGAAATAGATAGGAGGGTAGATTTGCCAACTGCTGCTGACCAGCTATAGCCTCTGATGGCAGGACTTAATTGAGAAATGGGAACTAAGGCAGTCAGAGGGAATGACCGCAAGAGCAAAGTGCACCTCTGTTTTTCTACCAGGCATTATCTTATGAGCAGTGAGAAGAGACCTGAATTTTTGTATTTTCTTTCCTCAACAGTGCTTTCAGCAGAAGAAAACCAACCTTTGTGAGTAAGGGAATGCATATGTATTGTTGAGGTGCACTGAACGGCATCATCAGTAGGGGAGAAATTTAATTCCGCTTGCAAATGCAGCAGTGACAATGCTCCAAAGTCACAATAGCAAAAATGCTAATCTTAGAACATTAGCAAAGTAATTGGTACATACTTAGGCCCTAGTCTTGCAAAAGCTTTTGTGCAAATGAACTCAGCAGGATGGCTTCCACACACCTGCTCTTAAGTTTAACAGTCTGCAGGACTGGGCCCTTACTGGATTTTGTAACTTTTTCAAAATGGGCAGGTGAAAACTTCCTAGTTACAATAAATCACCTTATACATTCTTTGCTTTACATAAGTAAACTGTGCATCCAAGTTTCTAGCTAGTGGGTGTTTTTCTCCCATAATAACAAATGCAGAGCTTTAAATATTCAACCATTTCTAGGATCATTCCTCCATCTCTTAAACAATGCACTTGGATTATAATTACCTAAAAAACTTGAAGGGATGGATTGAAGCTAAATAGTCCTCAGATCCACCAAAAATTGGCCGTTCTCCCTAATCAGCCTGTTTCCCTTAGTCCAACTCTCATCCAGATCCCAGATGGGCTCTTATGTTCCTCCCACACTTGTGTTCCTCACTTCTACAAGTGAGTCAGTCCAGCCCACCCCAGCAGGCAGCTGCACTGTCACCCAAAATCAGCTGTGCAGAGTGCTGCCACCAGCTTTTCTGCTTGACTCACAGCTCTGTTTGGGCTCCATCTCTAAAGGCCAAAACCAGCGAGGATGGAGTATTGCACAGTCAACAAGAGCTCTTCCAGCATGTCTGGTGCTCAAATCATGGCATATCCCTGGGGAGCACAGCTGACAGAAAAATGAGAGTGCGCTGAAGACGTCCTAAAACATTGTCCAACTCATTTTAATTTGTTAGCTAATTCCAATTCTCAGAAAAAGCAGAGAAATGATAACAGAGATTTTCAGTGTTACACTTTTAAAACCGATGTGGGGGTTTTCTCTCCTCCAACATGTGAAGCACCCCCCAGACAAAATTGTTCATGAGTACAGCAGCAATGTGCGTCAGTCCAATTAGTAAGTACACAACTGAATATAGAGGTAGTACTTCTGAAGTGTTAATGATTGAAGGGCAAGACAAAGTTTGTGGGCAATGGTGGGTGATGAACAAGCAAGCTTTCATGCACCCAGTATGTGTTCAGCATTACCACTACCGCCTGACTCTTCATAAATCGGGCAAGGAGTGCTAAAACCCTGATTTGCTGTGGGGCGCTGGACAACCTGCCTAACTCCTGCTTCGTTGTCTTTGCGTCAGAAGTGATACCACACACAGTAAAGTGCAATGGGATTACACTAGAAAAGGGACTCTCCAACCGTAAAATGCTGTTCAGGGATTTTATCCATATAACCTCCCCTACAATATGAGAAAAAATTAATAATAACAACAATAATTATCACCACACTTGTGCTTTCTGCATAGTCATTTCCTTCTCTTCTAATCCCAGCAGGCCGCATCAGCAGCAAAGCTGCATACTTATGAAAAATACATATGGTTATGAGGAATACAAAATCCCATCACTTGTTTGGGTGCTGTCCTCTGGCTTTTGGCAACATGATGCTGGAATGAGTATTATTCCATTCAGTGCAGGACTTTCAGGAAAGCCAAAGGCTGCACGCACAGCAACCTGAGATGTGTTAGACTGCAAAAGCCATGACTGGCTGTGGATTTTACTGTTATTCCCCAGCTGCTCAGGCCAGAAGATGTGCTCAGTGCTCCACTGGCCACAAGAAGGACAGTCCTCCCGTGCCCTAGCAGTGAGCGTATTTACTAACTCTCGCTTGCCCGAGTCGCTTCGGCTATGCAATGGGACTGCACACCGCAGGTGCAGGGATGGGCAGAGACAAAACCAGCTAGCCAGGGGCTCTGAGCTGCATGGCAGCACCGTTGTGGAGGTCAGTCTGCTCATCTAAGCGGGCGGGAGGGAACGACCCGCCCTGGAGGGCCCAGCAGGCGGGGCGTGTGTGCAGCCTGTGCCGGGTGACGGCCCCCCGCAGGGGGTTGCGGCTCGTATTGTTTCTCTGCCTCCCCCCGCCCCAGCCCCGCACTGAGCATGTGCGCAGCACCCCTTCCCCCGGCGTCTCCGCGGCAGTCGGGTCGCAGCCCCGCTGGCATGGAGTGACCTGCGGAGCCCCACGCCGCCCAGCCCGGCCATGGAGCTGAGGAGGTCCATCTCGGCCAGCGCGGAGGCCGAGAGACCGATGAGGCGCTACGGGGCAGTGGAGGAGACGGAGTGGAAGGCGGAGGCGCTGGGGAGAAGTGAGTGGGGGGCGCGGGTGCGGGTCCGGCTGGCCAAGGCAGCCTCAAGCGGTGGGGCGCGGCCGGCAGCGGCGCGGCGGTGCGGTCCTCCGGGCCCCGGGTCCGGCGACGAGCGCACGCCGGGGGCTCCTGTTAGCAGGGCGAAGCCACCTTGGGCTTCTCGGGGAGGAAGGTTTGTGTGACCGTTTTGCCCTCTGAGGCTGGTGCTTTCCGAGGGGGCCGTGTCGGAAACGGCCTTTCTCTGCAGAGAGACAGGGAAGCAAAGGGCTGGAGCCGTGCCGGTGCGGCTCGGGGCACTTCAGTGTTTCCTTGCGAAATGGGTTGCTCGCTCGCTCCGCAAAGTGGAGCGATGAGAGGGTGGCTGAGGCGGGATGACTGGGACGTTAGCTCTCCCTCGTTGTTTATTAGGTGGTATTTAATATATGGCTTTTCATAAATATCGGTAGTCTTCACATTTGAAAGGCACAGATGACAAACACGTTATTCCCTCTTGTTATCTCGGGCACAGGGTACAGGAATACAGCACTCAGTTCACTTCTTCAGTGGTTGCACTGTATTTATGAGCTCAACAAATGCTCTGTGGTGGAGGAGCTTTTCTTGAAATCATAATTTTCCAGAAAGGAGCAATTGATGTAGCCTTTCCAAAGTGCCTATGGAAAGAGTAGTTAAAAAGATATGTCGTTGCCAATTCAAGTTATCCATGGGACCTTGTCTTCTCTAAGATACCAGTTATTATTCTTTTATTGGCAGAACTATCTTCTATACAACCTAATAAGCCTCTAAACCCCTTCTAATTTTCGAGGTAACCTCTGAGGCAAGAAATCTTGAGAAGACTGTCACAAAAAGCTCTGTACTAGTATAAAGAAAAATATTTTCTAAGTTTCATCAAGTGTTTGATTAGGCCACGGGAAAAAAAGCTTTGTGTGTATCTGTTACGACACCTTTATCTTGGCTGATATTGGGGTTGCTGGTATTCTTGATTCACCATCCGTCTTTTGATGTGCATTGTGAAGTCTCACCTGGATGTCTTTTAACATGGCTTTGCAGCATCCTGGTAGCAGATCGTAGCCGGCATTTTTGCCATGTTTAGACTTTTCAGATAACTGCTGTGTTCTGGAATCATACTTCACCTCTGGCTTCAGTTTTTCATGCATATGTTATTGTCTACCATACGCTGATGACAGGGGTGTAACTCTCCCACTCTGATGCTCCATTTGCAGTGTTGGTTTTGTTGCGGTGCCTGGCATAGGTTCAGGACTGAGTTACTCCACGCTTTCTAAAATAGAATTGAAGACTGAAATCACTGTTGACTGAGTTGGTTGACTCAGACACATGCAACAGTTTTGCAGGTTCTCTGGCATGATACAAATGTGCTTTTCTTCTTCTCATAAATATGTCTGGTTTTGTTCCAGAGCTCAGGAGCTGAGTGCAGTGCAGCACTTGTAATAGTAATAATAATAATAATAACTGGTAGCTTGAGGTGACAGAAGGGTTACGTCTTGCAAGCTTTGGACAAAAGATCATCTGTTTGGCAGAGGGCAATGTGGAGGCTGAGTGGGAGACCCGATCTGCTCAAAAATATGTGCTCAGCATTGAGTTTCCACCCAAATCACAGCTTGACCAGGTACTGGAATGGGCTGTTGGCAGGACTAGAACCAAATGTCCAGGTGTCTGCACCCTGGCTCTGCTGCTGAGCTGTCCTTCTTCACACTAGATAGATTGAGTTTAATGAGACTATTTCTCTGTGTATAACAATTTAGATACAGAATAGAAAGTAATCTAGAGGCCATGGTCCATTCTTTTAAAAGTGGAAAATTATTATTCTAAGACTTTGCCATTTGAATAATTGATGTCTTGTTTGCTCATAGGCTTCAACTTCCTTAAAATACTGTGGAAAATGCTATTTATGGTAGTTGTTTTACATGATCCCTGCATATCTTTCCTATTTTAATACTAACAGTGACTTCTGGTCACACTTTTGCATTGATTAAAAATAAATAGATCTTACTATTTACTTTAATGCTCTTTTACAGCATAGGTCCTAAATTGCATGGCACGATGACAGTAGTCTCCAGAAGGTCTGGGAAGAAGCTGAAAAAGCATCATCCCCTTTCTTACTAATGTCAACAATTAGCCTTTGGTATTTGCATATTGTTTTAAAGATGAAATGCTAAGTAATGGTATTAACAAAAGCAGAAGCCTATTACTGCATATGCATTTGCCCTTTTTACTCTGACAATTTGTTGTGTCTTAAATCAGGATCTCTTTGGAGGTAGAGCTTGTGTATCTGTACAACACTGCACGATGGAGTGCCATTTCCTGGTCAGTGCCTTTTGATGTGAGTGTAGTCGTATCAGAAGAGGATGTACATCCTGATGATGTCCATTACAGAAAGAATGTCATGGAAGTTAGGTAGTTTCTATGTAATTTGTTAAATGGAAAGGGAGCTCTGTGCTAACTTCTCTATCTGTGGTACAGAAAGCATTGCTGGTTATTGGTTATAACCAAAGATGAGTTACTTCATAGCAATGAAATGTAACGCCATGCACATTTCTATTCTACAATGGCCTCTTTCAGCCAGATTATCAATGGAGTTAAGCTGGTTCACAGTAGCTGAGGATCTGATGCCCTACAACCTGAGGGTGTAATGATCTCCAGTGGGTTTGCATGCAAAATACGAAGCAGATTGTTTGAAGGTGTGTCTTTAACAAGACACTGAAGCCTTTCTCTTCATATACAGGAGGGAATTTCCAAGGAGTAGAGAACATTAAAAATGACAGTTTACCATGTACAGAGCAACTCATGCATTTTCTAGTGCATGCATGTAAAGCACAGTCAGGCTTATATATTGTCAGGCTTGTATAATAATAATGTGGTTACAGCCTTCTCAGTAAGTGATCTTTACAATATAGTCTTGGGGAGTCTGCTCTGAAGCAGAGCACTCAAGCGTTTTGGTCAGTCCTCATTACCAAGTGCACAGCTTCATTTAGAATCATCTGTCTTGCCATCAGCAGGGACCCATAATGCCCTGATTAAATAACTGCACACCACACCAGGGAAAAAGCCACGAAGAAACAAAGCAGTTTTTCACCATCCTTCTGAACATAGCACTTCTCAGATACATTTCTGCTGATCTTTTCCTTCCTCTTTCAGTTTGTATGAGGTCTGGAACTAAATGCAAAACTCAAGGTGAATGCCCCAGCTTCAGTCAGTATAAGGAAGCAGATATGCCAGAAAACTGCAAAGGTTATGTTTTGATGCAATTTAGCGCGCCATGAAATTTGCTAATTGTTTTCATTTGGATGCTAACTCAGCATTGGAGGTAAGCTGCCACAGTCCTATATTGCAGAGGTCCACCTTTTCAACTGTTTTTGAATATGAAGTGGAGATTAGGGGAAAGGGGCCCTATTACAGGCCAGCACTGAAGAGGAAGCTGGAGATTTCCAACACGAGACTCAGTAGTAGCGTGAAGCTTTCGTAGCCAGCTTTACTTGCTCTCCCTTCATGCTGTGAATGTAGTATCATAGATTATGTCCAGGCAAGGTACTGTGAGATGGCAGTGCACTCCAGAACAGCACCAGTGGGGCGATTTTATCTAGTTCTGAGATTGCTCTGATTTGTTCCAACAGCAGAAAGATAGTACTGTTCCCGGGTTCACAAGAGATCCTGGGCTGACACATGTGAAAGCTTATTTCACCATATTCAGTTAGTTTATCTTGAAAACCTTTCTAAGCTTGTTAGCCAGAAAGAGACTTTTGTATGTATTTATATGCTCCTCTGCTGAGCGCTGAGAGTGGTTCAAACACTGAAAATATGCACTATTTAATATTTTGCATGTGCATTTCTTGACAGCATGGGAACGTGGATGGCTTACATCTATCTGGGGCATTTTTGGTTCAAGACCAGTTTGTTTTAGAAGTGCTATTATGGATGGTCTTTCAGCTTGCAGAAGCTTGAAAAGCTAAAAAGAAAACGACCACAGATTGCAATAACATGGATAGTGATCCTGTAGCCAGATCGTCTTTTCTCTTTGATGAACAAAGAGTGAAGAAAAGGCATTTATACCCTGGTTATGGGCACTTGCTTTGTCTAATCTACTGGGAACTGCTTGTGTCACCTTTAAGGCCTGATTTCATTAACAGAACAGAATGGCTGCATCTTAGAACAGGATCTAGTTCGTGATGTTTTAATGTTGCTTAATAACATTTTATAATAATTTGAAAAAATTTCCATTGCAATATTAAAAAAATCAATCAAGTAGCAACAGAGAAACACATTTGTCTTGCACAGCAAAGCCTGCACAGCTAGTGTCCTGTCACATTTATCTGTCATTCTGGTCACCGACGAGTAGTTAGGATGGATTTGTATTAATCATATGCCTCTATGTATTAGTCAAAAAGTAGGTAAATGCCAATTTGTTCTTGAATTTTTGTGTCAGCTTTATAAAATGTGGAGGTTTAATAGCTCCCTATATATCTAGTACAGACAGACTGGATAGTATGTTGGTTCCTGTGAGACATCAGTGCACTCCTATGTATTCATGGTGGATTGGTCCCAAGTGACTGTAGAAAAGCAAACTTATTTAGACTCTAACAAAGGTGGATGCAGCCCTGGTACTTGGTGGGGGGTACAGCTGAATGTCCTCATTCTTCTTCCTCCTGTATTGCTCATGAGAGTGAAAAGTGACTTGTGTTGTCTCACAAGACAGGGGAGGAAATGTGATTAGAAAGTTGCAATGGTGCTCAGGGCTGCCAAGTCAGAAACTACAGAGTAATGCTGGGAATTCAGGAGTTCTCAGCATGAGGGGAGACTCATGAGTTGGGACTGACAAGGGGCTGAGTTTACTCCGCACCACCCACAGTTAAATTCAAACCTGCGTCAATTATAGCTGTTTCTATCATCTGGTAGTTAAATATTCAAACGCACACCGTTGGGCCTTCTTCCATAAACCCCACATATTGCACAGACATCCACAAACCCACTTCAGTGCTTTGCATAAAAACTCTCTGTTACTGTAACACCTCACCAGTCAGTCAGGAATGCAGTATGACCCTGCCTATCATGCTCTCGTGATACTGTCCCCCAGTCTCATCATGTCTCCACTCTGATTTAAAAAAGAAAAAAAAAAAGAAAAAAAAATGTTTCACAGGCACAAACAGAATTTATACAGCCCAACTACCACTGCTGTTCTTTCGCAGTGATGCCCTTGTGTTACTGTAAATTCCCCTAAATTGTTAATTGTGTCTATTACAGGCAATAAAACGGACAAAACAGATTAGGCTTTTTCAGACCATCTATTAAGATAGGTGGGAAAGAAGGTAACTGAAGGATATACACAATTACATTTCTTTTTATAGAAGCAGCAAGTCTGCTGGCGTTATGAAGGTTTGAAGACAGGCTTCAAATAGAGAATGTAATTAATATTCTTTCCGTGTCTCCATTTAAAAAAAACTGTGCAAAAATTTTGAAAAGAGAGTGACCAAGAAATTAAAATATGACAATAAAACACTAATAGTGAACCCCACAACTTTTTAGAAAATATTTGACAAAACAGTGTAATCAACAAAGACAATTGATTCAAAGGATGATGCCAGTTCTAGGTTTTTTTCTTGTTTATAATTATTAATGTTAATATATTTATATTGTAGTTCAAGAGGAAAAGCAGCCTGTGTCTGATCTGTGAAACCAAGACAGGACTCCCACACTGAAAATCAGAAGGGGTTTCTAGAAAGGATTGAGGCTGTTTTCTACAAAATAATTGTAAAACTCACCTGCTTCAATGGCAGTCAGATGGCTCCAAAATTCTCCTACACAGCTTAGTGTTTCTACAAGTCACTGGTGATTTTGGCTAGCAGCATGCACATACAATTTATCTGCATTTTCATTGCTTATCCACTTTTACATGTACTAGGTCCTGATCCTTCTCCTTCTGCAAAATATTTCTTAAATACAGAGCGTACCACTTCATAATCTCCACCAGGTCATTCCTGCATGGAAGGGTGTATCTTGGTTTTGTTTTACTTCACAAAGAGCCAGGAGAACGATTTACAGAGTGAGACTAGTCCAGTTTATACTCTCGTGTATTGTCTCGTTTTTCTAATTCCTCCTCCCACAGCTGGGTGCTCCAGGCAGCTGCTGAGACAGAGGAAGAAGGAAAAGGGACAACTGGAAATATTTTAGTGCCTCAGAGTGCATTCCTGCTAAAATATTGGTCAACAACGGGAGGAACTGTGACCCTTAGAGCAGCTTCTTCCGGGTGCTGCTTCGTGTTGGTCTCCCAAGTCCACAGAATTCTGTAGCACAGATCCCCATAGAAATATACTTTCCTGTCTGGTGACAGAAATAAAATCAGTTAATGGGCTACCCTTGCCCCCATAGTTTCCGTATCATATTTCATGAGTTTTGCCCTTCCTTCGCTTTTCTATCTAGCTATGGGCTATGTGTGTCCAAGGTTTCTCAACAAAAAGTGCAGCTAATTTACTCCCTAAATTGTCCCATGGTTCTGAACATAATTGTCTCTTGACAATACTTCATATCCTACAAAGTCCAATCTGTCCTACAAAACACAAATGAGAAAAACAACAACCAAACCCACCCCAATCTAATCAAAGCCAAAGGGGCTGAGTGTAGCAGGAGTCTTGCTAACTCTGGATAGGAGCTACCTTGCAAAAACCATGTTGGTTATTATGGATCAGGATCTTACTGCTGCACGTCTGCTCACATATGTCAGCAAAGACATTTCTCTCGTCTGAGATGCTCATAAATCAGAGGGTTAAGATATTTTACAGAAAAAATGCATTAGACCTCGAAAGTAGGACACTTTGAACTACACACGTCATCCCTGCTGCTGGTAGCCTGTGGGATTATGGACTCTGTAATTTTTTGGACTATGTTTGATAATTGATCCTTTAGTTGCATAGCATGTTTTCATCAGAGTAACCACTTGTGAGAATGTGTGTGTGTCTGTCTCAAGGGTGCGTTATAAAACAGGATTAAAAACTTACATTCAGGATTGGGCATGCGCTGCAAAGTACTGTGTATCATATGTGAAGTTTATAGAGTTTTCTTGTAGTTACTGAGCACAAGAAAGGTTGGAATTCAGCACTCTGTAATCCTGAATCCCAAAGTGCTTTTCCTCTGTAGCTGAATATGTCCCATTTTCATGGAAGTCTTACTTAGTAAAATAGTCCCAGAGACTCAATGAATAATGCTAATTTATTTCCATGAAACATGTTCTGCTGTCTAACTACATAAAAGGCATAGTATAAATGCATTCAAAATTCAAAAATGAAAAATGTATGCTTGGAGGGCAATCTATGAGAAATCAGCAGGAGCACCCTGGAATAATTTTGTTAGTTGCCCTTCAGGATCAGCAATGAAACATGAATTATCAACATTTTGTCAGTTCATAAAGGGCAAAATATTTGAGAAAATAATTTTAAGAGAATTTGTCATTAAATAAGGATGAATGATTTTCAGTGGGACAAACTGCTCATTGCAAAAGCCTAATGACTGCAAACCCTACCAAAATGCAAGAGGTAATTTGTTATTATAAGAATCTCAGCAGTGTTTAAGGATCTTTTTATTGCCCTGAACCCTTCTCCCATCCAAACCTTTACTGATTAGGGATTTAAGAGATTTTGTACAAACACATTTGGTTTTTTATATACTGATAAAATTGGAGCAAAATATTCTCATTATAAAGTGGTTTAATGGTTTTGTTCATCTCTTGGAGAAAACAACTCCAAAACCAGAAAAGGAGTTAACAGTTAGTTCTACCACTAACGCCCTTTCAGTACATGAGGCCAAAGTAAGTTTTAGAATAACGGTATTGAAGCCAAAAGAGCAAGACAGTGACCTGACCTCACTGGGAAATGACAGAGAAGCCTGACTGACACTTTCTTAGTTACAAATACAAAACGCAGTCCTGACTTCATTGACATCAATGGAAATTTCCTCACTGATTTCAATAGAAGGAAAACTGGACTGGGCTCTCTGCCTTTGTCTCCTGGAGCCCTGTTCACCTCGATCCTCTTTAGAAAACTCTGGTGAGGGAATTTGGGGGCTGTGTCAGTTCCATGAGGATTCCCCTGGGGGTCTGTGTCAGGCTGCCCTGTGAGTTTGGTCTCTGCCCTCACTTCTCACTGGCCGTGTCCTGCAGTCGTGCAGAGCCTTAGCAAGCAGCGATGAGCATTCGCTCCCTGGAGAACCGTTTGCACTGGCAGGGGTAATGCCATTTCAATCTTTTTGTCTCTGAGCAGTGAATAATTAGC
Organism: Aptenodytes forsteri; assembly: GCF_000699145.1. Taxonomy (NCBI): domain Eukaryota; kingdom Metazoa; phylum Chordata; class Aves; order Sphenisciformes; family Spheniscidae; genus Aptenodytes; species Aptenodytes forsteri. The sequence continues at coordinate 2,504,783 of NW_008795492.1, read as the reverse complement.
TAATACATTGGAGCCCCTACAGTGAGTGGCTGTTCCTCAAACTATCCTGTTTTACAGGAGGAGAGGAAGTCACAGAAATTCAGTTATGCATTTGTGCCCCCACGCTCCTTATCCAATCTGTGGTTTCTCTCCTCTCATCTTCTACCATGGATTCCCATACAACTTCCTCTGGGCACTGTGCCTGGGAGGGGACTGAAGTTACTGCAGTTTGGCAGACTCTAAGACAGAGACATTTTCCTTCAGGCTGATACTTGTCTGTATCACAGACAGAGTATGTGGGATGTGATAGTGAAGGGCACAGCCGTGGAGTTTTGAAAGCCAGTAAAATCAAGATCCATTTGTCTCTGCCTTGGTAAGGTGTGAAGCATCTTGAGATTACAAAATTTTTTTCTTTCTCTTATACAAAGAGAAGGTGACAGCCAGCTATCCATTTGTCTCAGTGATACAGATGACTCTGCTGAACTGCCTTCGTTTCCTCACCTCTGAGACCTCCAGGGAGGCAGTCAGCTCAGCCTCATATCAGCCCAACGCCAGTTGTGAGGAATATTAGCATTTTTAAAGAAAATGGAATCAAAATTAAGTGTGCAAAAGCAATTAACTTGGTGAAAACAGAGGTTGCTAGAGAATGACTCCACATCCACAGATGAAAGGCAAGTGCAAAACAGATTTGTTTGCCAACTGTCATCATTATTTTGTGTGAGTTGAAGAGATGGAGCCCTGTGCTGTTTCACCTGAGCGTACACTGGGAAAGAACCAGCTGGTTTTGGCTTTACTGGCTCAGGCAATTTCATCTTTAAGGAAGGGCACAGCTTTTGCCTGTGGCTCCCTGGAAGCACTGTGTGTCTCATCCATTGGAGAACAAGATCCCAGTATGATTCTCTGCTGCCTGGCCTTTCACTTTGCTGTTGGACTGTACACATTGTATGTCCATGGCCTTAGGAATAGCAACATTCATCCCGCTTGGAAATTACTAGTCTTTTCTCCTATGAAATGTGAAACACCTTTTTTCTTGGCTTCTGAGGAGCGTCTTCTCAATATTTAATTACTTGGTAGAGTGGAAATCTGTTATGCGAACCAATTTCTTTACTGTCTTGTCGTGGTTTAACATGTCTGAAGCAATTCTCCATACCAGTATCACTTTGGCCTTTGCTGGATTGGACTCGTATGTCTATAATATTTATCCAATGGTTTTAAGGTTGCCTAAAATTACCTAGCAGCTGCTGGGAAGATGTTTAGAGCACTGTTAGAAAATTGTGTTATTGGAGAATCATGTCACAGAGTGGGGGGAGAGAGAGAGAAACAAGCTTTCTGGTATGCGATTGGATAATTTCAAAGGACAATATTGTAAAGATGTGAAATTTAGAAATGGCGGTGGCCATTTTACTATTATTTCACTCGCAACATATGCTGCTCTTTATCAGTCAATGCCCTTAGGAGAAACCATAAACCCATATATTCCTAAAGAGGTTTTGCAAGACTTTTTGAGACTGAACATTTTGTTGACTTTTTTTCTGAAACAAATTAATGAAGATAGAAAAAGTCTTTTAAAAATACCAAACTAAATAAGCTTTAAAAAACTGAACATTCGCTGTAGCTGGCACTGTTACAGCATTTGAAACTCAAATGCTGAAGCTTTGTGTTAGTATTACAGGATCAGAATATGACTCTAGTGAGGAATAAAATGGAAAGCCACAGGCTGTTTCCTTTGACCACTGAGCAAAATGACAGAAGTAAATGAACAAGTAATGTGTGTTTCTTAATACTGCTTTTTAATTCTCCATCACATAAGATGAATTGATGAAGCATGAATTGCTTTCCTTGGAGTGTGGCTTAAACCGAGTCTTGCTCCAGATGGGAACGTGCATTGATTTCAGTGGGAGCTCTATACTAGAGAAGGTACCTACCACAGTAACTAACTGTACCAGTTTCCATTTACAGCCTTCTGATAGCACTGAATCTCATGCAGGGCTGTGGCAGGGTTGGGCACGGAAACCCCTTCCTGAGTCTTCCTGACTCCTGGCACTCTTCCTGAGCCAGACTAAAATAGCTTCGTGCAGATAGAGGTCTAACCCAGTGCCACTGTATAAAACTGACAGTGAGGGCTTTTGGGTCAGACCTTCAAAGGCAATTTTCCCTCATTTTTTGTGTCTCGTGTTAGATCCATTTTCTCATAGGAACAGCTGTCAGATCATATACACTGTGCAAACTTTCCCACCAGGCTGCATATAGCTGCATATTCTCCCCATTCTCTGAAGGACAAACTGCTGTTTAAAGTGCACGAGGTTGTATTTTCAATTCATAACATGGTGGGAAAAGGTGAAAGGAATATGCAAAAAACCAATGGTAACTACATTGTCAGCATCATGGTTTATTTGAGTGTAAACCAAATTTTCATCTCACACATTAATTTTGAAAAATAAAATATTATTTTAAGCAGTCAGTCCGTTCCCCTGTCCCACACCCTCCCCACCCCCTGGGTGTGAAGGCATTAAAGAACAGATACTGAGAGCTAGGTATTTTGGGTACTAGCAACTCCTGTCTCTTTGGCACTAGCTTTAAGATAATCAGAGAGATACTAGAAAAGATAGCCTCTGTTCTCACAAATCAGAACTCTAGAAATAGGTAACTAACTAATGCAGTTTGATTTCTGCATTTTTTTCCTATGTCTCTGCAGTACTGAAGGTCACTAGACAGAGGACAAAAAGACTGGTGCTTGTGGTGTGAGAAGCACTGAGGTACCTGGAGGCGATCAGTGACCAGCATGGTCTTTTTTTGTTCACTTTATAAATACAGAAATAAGTATTCAATAGAGATGTAACAGTGGTACTAGGGCAATAATTGGGGGAGGAGGGGAATATTAAGGCCTATTTCAAGGCTTGGTTACATTTTATGAAATTATTTCCATATACTACCATGGGGTTCTGATCAAGATGGGTGCCAGAGCTCTTGTATTGGGTCCAGCAACATTTTCCCATTACATTAAGTTCTTGTCTTTGATATACAGACACGGTGTGCTAGAATGAATGACTGAGCTTAATTCATCCACTTTCCTTGATTCCTCCTCTCTTAACTGCAGCTCTCTCTGCCTCATCTCCTAAGTATGCTCATTCAAAGAAGAAAACCCAACTATGACTCAAATCACAGCACCCCTGCTCTAGGGTTTGTATATGCAAAACTGCAGTGATTTGAGGACTGGACAGTGCACACCTAATGCATATAAAGCACTCTGAGCTTGTATAGTCCAAGTTGTTTCTGTTCAGCAGAGGTGTAATGCAAGGGTGCTGTAACTTGAGGCTAATTCCCTATCAAAAATAAAAAGCATGTACGAGAGCTCTTCCAACAGGAATCTTAGCCAGGCAAAGCATTTTTTCAAGCATCTTCCTAGTTTTATTTTGTTGCAGTGATTTCATAACTGTTGATGTGAGTTTTTCCTCAGTAATTGTGAAGAAATTTTACTGTGTTTACCTTTTATGTAGAATAGTCTGGATATAAAATACCTTGGTAATAATTTCTTATAGTGAAGAAAATCATAGCACTTAATTTCATTGTTTTAAAATTACATGGCTAGTCACAACAGAGTAAATCTAACGTTAACTATTTTCATGCTGGGAAGGAGTTACACCACTGTGTTGCAAGCAAGAAAAAACTGTCTCCTTCTGTGAGTCCTCCACATATATAAATATTTACACCAAAGAAAACATTGTCCTTGTAGCATGTTTTCATTCACTCTGCACAAGGGAGAAAAGACATTTAGAAGACATTTGTATGTTTATAAGGAGGCCATCCACTGCCCTTCACAGGAGTAAAATATACAAGGAGCAGGAAACAGAACCCCTTCTCATAGAATATCCTTTTAATAATTTCCCCAGGCTTCCTTATTCTGGAGTGGTAGAAAGGCAAAATATCCCAGCTAGAAACCATTTTGTATCTACTAGAACAGACGATCAGAATTCTCATCAGTTTCTGTGTCCTATGGAAAGTGCTCTTCTACAAACAGTAGGGAGAGTTTTCTGTATGCTATCCAAGAAGACTGGATAGCAATGACATTTCTGTGGGCAAAACCAGGGCATTATCAGATGTTGGCTAGGATAAGATGGGTGTTTGCTGGTGAGTCAAATGAAGAAACAGGCAGCATGGGAGATAGTAATTTTGAGATGTGTATCTTTCTATATGAATCAATATTGCAAATGAGCTGAAAATTGTACAAACAGATGCAAATAAAATAGCATGAACTGTTTACAGCAATACTTGAGTATTAGTTTATACCCTGGTCTGCACCAACACAAATTAGGTCAGAGATAATAAATTCAGAAGAAAGGTTGGTAAAAATGAGACTTATCACCAAAGGCTTACTTAATTCAGGAGGTGATTAACTTTGCACAGTGACTTCTGAGGAAATAATTAAAAGGAACTTATCCTTTTTTTTTTTTTTTTTTTAAAAATAAATCCCCTTAAAAAATGAGAATTTGTAAACAGAACTTAAAATTGCAAAAAAAAGGTAAATTCATTACTTAATACTGTAGAATTTACTTAAATCACACTTCTGTAAGATCTATTATTAGTCTGCTAATAGTAACATATATGAACAGTGGTCTGAGACAGGTTATAGTGAGTGTGTTTTGTCTATTCAGTCTATCTGATAACACTTCCTGAATAGACTCAATATTATTTTCTTTGCTGGTTGCAAGAAGTTTTCATATAGCAACAGGGGAGATATAAACACCTAATGAAATAGGAAAATCTCATTGTAAAGCCAAAGAATTGAATAGGAAAGATTACCTGAGGGGGAGAGAGAACAAAAAAAGGAAGCAATTCAGCTTAATTCATTTTTTAAAACAATGGATTTCATGCTGGTGGCATCCCAATATTTTACTGAATGACAAATCTGTTTCTAGCTCTTCTTGAGCTTATGTTTAATTCATATAGGGAATTTCCACTTAAACACAGGAGTCTGGTCTGTTGGTTTTGTGGTGGCTGATTCCCAGAGATGTGTATGTTCAGCATATGTCAAAAGATCTACACCTCAAGCTTTGTAATGTGGAGATGTACTGAGATCAGATTCTAGGCTCAGATGAAAAAACCTATTAGTTTTTCTGAGACCTCCCTCATAAGAAAGCTGGCTTCTCATATAAGAGACCTCCAACTTTGCACCAAGTATTTGTATCACACACATTGATTTTTGCAAAACGGAGAATTCTCTTTCATTTCCTGGTGTGAGGGGATGAGCTCACATATTGCCTTGGTATTGAGAATTTCTCTGGGCAGCATTTTAAATGGGACACATTCCCTGGCTGGGTATATAATTAAGAAAATTTCTCTAAGGCTGTGATATGCGATATAGCTGTGACTGTGATAAGAAACAGCTGTTTGTTCAAGAAAGTAAGCAGCTCCCTTTCCATCCCAGAGCTGCTCAAATCTTGGGTCTAAGCTGCTTATGAATAAAGCACAGCGAATTAGGGGCCTATGTCTTCCCTAAAACAGGCAGGTGGGGAGGGATGAGGAACTGGCATGGCCATTACTCTGTCCCTCTTCTTGGCTGCTGGAAAGATTTGGCAGGTGCAAGTTGAAATGGAAAGATGTACAGCAATTTACTACACACCTTCTCCTGAGCCAGGAGGAAGCAGAGAGCACAGCTGGATGCAGAGCCCCTTGGCTGGTGCCCCTGTTCTCAGGCTCAGAGAAAACCAACCTCTGCACCAAAGCTGCTTGCCACTCCTCACAAAATCTAGATCAGGCTGAGGCAGGCTGGATGGTAGTAATGACTTGTTATTCACAAACAATTGAGCTAAATCGCTGGGTTTTCTCCAAGCAGCGCTTACTTGAGTGCTGAAACAATATAATGCAAGATCAGCTATTCTGTCTCATCTGCAGAGATTTATTTATTTATTTGTGTGTAGGGGGAGAGAGAAGAGGGAGAAAACAGAAGAACAGAATATTAGGAGAAGCTTCTGGGTTTAGACCTACTGGGATATTGAGGGCACCCTTCTGTCAGATTAGGTCAATAGGAGAATCACTGATATGAAATACACGGTCGTACATGTCCTAGAAAGAGGTGGAAAAATGCCACTGTTATTTCAGTTACAGCAAGACAAATTAGGTTGCTTAGTTTCAGACTGACATGTAATGTGGTCTGGGGGAAATTGCTTTCACACCTCACCTAAAGCCACCAGCCAAATGTGTGAAAAATCCTGTTGTCAGAGCATCTGGCAACAAGCAATGTGGTACTGATATGCAAACTGGAGTTTATTTAAAATTGGAAGTAACAGTAGGAAGTCTGGAAAATGTTCTTGCACAACTCAATTACAGTACTTTAAGTCTGTCATAATTCTCTGCAGACCTAATTATATGGACAGCTCTTCTTTAAATCCCACTCAAAACCACTTAATCCTTCTGTATACACAACAGACGTGGCTGGATGAGATACCACAGGCTATTTTGCAAATGGACTGTACTAGTCTTGAAGAGAGTTTGTGGCTCAGTTCAGGCACTGGGGATGCTGGAAACTGAAGTCTGAAATGGTCACACCAGTCATGATGATGCCCTTCCAGTGTGCTGTAATTGCTCTGAAAAATTTCTGTATGTGAGCAGGTCCTTTTTCTGCTCTATCAGTATATCTGAGACACCAGTAAAGACACTCTGTGTTGCTAGATTTTTATGTGTGATAGGAACTGTACTGAGGTGATACTAAGCAGTCACTTGCAGACTAGCTTGCATCTGAAGGCATGAGCCGTAGTGACCTTATCATGGCCACCATAAGGGAAAAAAAAAAGTGAAACCTGCCAAATTTAGAATCTGGATATTTGAAAACTGTCAACTCAGGGATGCAATTTATATTAAAACAGGGGATTCGGTTTCAGCTGAGTGGAGAATCACATGTGAATCCGTGAGTAATGTCTCTGGGGTATCTTAATTCAATGGGACTTGACTTTAAAAAGGATTTTATAAAAAAACCATTAATTCCAAATTCCCTTTGCTGTTTTCATGTTTCTGTTTTCCTCATTTTTATGCATTTGCCCTCCAACAGGCTGAAGAGATGTGTGCAACCTTGTTATCATTGACTGTAATGGAAATTGGCTGGGGCATGCAAATTGCCTGCACAGAGTCTTGGAATCAACTTCAAAGTAGCAAGGTTGAGCTCTGTAATTGAGTGTCAAAGCCCCTAAAGGTTTTCAAGACCCAATCTGTGAGTGTCATTAGGGTAATTTATGTTAGTGGACATACTTCTGCATACCCTGAATTTATCTACATCAGAAGCACTTCCTGCAAATTTCAATCACATTAAAAAAATCTGTATTTTTGACTTAATATTACGGCACAATCAAATCGGGCCTGGGGCTTTTATTTCATTGTTTACGGGAAGACTTTCATGGGAAGTTACATTCATGTTATATTTTCAAAGAAATATTTAGTTCAATATTAAATTCTTACTCCTTAGGCATTTATTGCTGAGTGCTGAAATTCTGTTTCCTGATCTGTAAATATGGTTTGTATCAGCTTTTAAATTGCTGCCAGAGGGGGTACTACTGAGGAAAAGTCCTCCCTCTTCCCCTAAAATTGACTGTTTAGGGGACTATCCAGGGTATCGTGAGTCACAGATCAAAGACGTGATACAAAAATAGAGAAAGCTAGTAGAATCACAGTAGTAGAAAAAGCCTACAGGCAAATCATAATGATAGTGCTATAAAACAGCACCAAATCATATATAGATTTACAGCTAGAAAAGAAATTATTCTAGTTACAGATAATTAGGTAGCAAATTGTCCTATTGTACTGAGTCAGTTCCTTGCATAAGCAAACATCCTTAGATCCAGATGGAAGAGTAGGAAAGCAGAGATGGTGCACTATCTTGAAGTGATAGTTTAATTTGACGGGATGGATCCTTATGACTTCATACACAGAGAATGAGTCTGGAATCTTTCTGTAGGCAGTGTCTGCAGAGGACACTGGACCTCAAAAAGCTAAATCCTACCTTAAAGAGTAAAGCCCCAGATAATGGTCAAATTAACCTTTTCTACTTCCTGAGTCCACCTTCCTGCAACTGCAGACAGTCATAGAATACTTGAGCTTATTCACAGGACCCGTCAGTTTTTTTTCCCCACAAAGTGAGGCCAGACCCTTTAAAGATCCATATGTTCTGATCTTAGTTTAAAACAGCTTTGGTTCCTTTCCTCCAATTTCCTGCTTGAAAGATTGCTTCAGAATGTTATTGCTTTGGATAGTTACTAGTTTCCAGACTAAGCTTTTTCTTTACTTCTGCTTAATTTTACACCAGCCATTATCATTTAACATAAACAATCCTTTCCTCTTCGGTAACCAAAATATCTATCTTCACAAGTAGATGAGTACCACGATTTTAGCAGCATCAAAAGTCAGGAGAATGCTAAAATCTGAAAGCTTAAGTGCAAGGTAGAACAAATGGAATTTATCATCCAAATACAGGATGGCAGTATAGATTTTAAGATACATTAAGTCTGAATAGCACTTTAAGTCCTATGCATCACATTAGATTTCTACAAGAACTCCAGACTGGTTCAGATTCATAGGGTCTTCATTGTCAGAGAAGGATGAACAACTATTGAGAGATGAGCTGTTTTTCAGGTTATCATTACAACCAAAATGAAGTCGTCTATGCACAGAGCAGTTTCTTAAGACTCCTAGAGAGATCTTTTTCCCAGGGGAAGTGTAAGATTAAAGGGTTGCATAATTACCCACTTAGGAAATTGGAACTGTCATAAATTGACAAAAGACAAACCCAAGAATAATTACTGCTTATACATTTCTTAGGATAACAAACAAGACAATTTAATTGATGCTTTTTTTTGAGAGGCAAGATCTTTATAGATCTTATCATTATGGACTCATGCTGATATATATCTTTAAATAGGGAACAAAGGCAGAAAATGGTCCCTAAATTGGAAAGTTGGAACCATCATTTAACCATAAAACTTCTAGTTAGCAAAGTACTGAAGACCGTCCTTAATTAGCAATCACTTTTACTGCCTGAATGTCTATTCTGCTTGGGAATATGTAGTTGAATTAGAAAACTCAAAGCAGGATCTCTTTCAGGTTCAGTTTTTTAAGCTAGCCTTTCTTCAGTGCAATACTACTTGATCTACAGAAGTACAGCATAAAAGATGCAAAGCAACTGAGAATCTCATTTGGGCACTGGGCAGGTGCAGGCACTTTCTTACATCAGATGTGAAAGGAGTCATTGTGTGCAATACTTTGAGTATGATACCATAGAAACCAGAAGGACTTTGAGAGTTAGGGGAAGGAGTTAATACTTAACACTGTGAATCTGGCATTTATAGTTCAAGAGAAATCTCAGTGAGACCGCAGTGTACAAAAGCCTGAAATGGAAAAGAATAGACTGCTGCCAACAGGCTTTCTGCAAAGGTAAATAATGAAAAATAAAAGGTCAAAGCTTGAAGATAAGAACAAGAGCGTACAGGATAAGCAACTAAAAGAATCTTTTTATAACAAGAGGCTCTTAAATATGGAACAGACAGGACAGTGATGCTGGAAGTGCAGTGGGCAATTGCACACAGTGTTTTTTATATTCTCTGCTTACCTAATTTTAAAATGGGGTCATATGGTAGAGTGTGAGTGAGACACTTTTGAAGTGGAAACTAACATTGTAACATGTCTAGACTTTAAATCTAACTGTGATAATTTAAATAAGTATTCATGACCTTGACAAAATAAATCCCAATATTATAATTGTGCTATTGCACTCAGACCACAGCTGACTGTTTGAACAGAGCCATCTCCAATCACATCAGATGATTTAATATACCTTGGAAGGAAATGATATGGCAAACAGAATGATCTCTGGTGTTTTTTAGCAATAGGAGTTTTTTTGTTACCATGTGGTGGTTCAAAGACTCATTCCAATTCTGTTGAATTCAACAAACTTATGAACATCAGTTCTGTCTTAATATTTTGCTTTTTTCTGGCATTCTTTTTTCCATCAGCATTGACCAAAGGCTAGCATATCACAGCCCAGCTCCACAAAATTCATCAGGTTGTTAGTCAGTTTTAGAAAATACCAACAGATTTCTACAGATTTCTGAAAAGTCAAGTCTGAACTTCCAAGACTTTTTCAAACTTACTCGTTTCCTTCAAAGGCAAAATTAGCTGCATGCCTGGAAGGCATGACATATATGACACATGCAAAAAAAAAGGAAAAAAAATAGGCTGAAGTGAAAGACTCCTGTTGACTTCAGTGAGCCTTGGATTAGAAGAAGGGACCTGCGGAGCTAATCATCTCCATGAGACAAATTCACATTTTCCTGTCCCCTCAACCCGGCTGCTTTTTCCCCTACAGAGGCTATATGGTGTAGGGCTTACTGGTAAGATTTCTGCATAAAAGAAAACTCCCAAGTTTTGTTTTGTTTATAATTTTGAAGTTATTTACATGGGCTTAGTGAATGCTGATCAGACTATTCAAAGATTGCAGAAATTACATATAACAGATTCAAGCTATGCATAAAACTGCACATACTCATTATAAGTCATGGTAGCCTATTATTAGAAAACAGGAAGGAGTAATTTCATATATTACAGAAACAGATTATCTTTGATACTCAGTGTTGAATACTAAACAAGACTGAGAGGTGGACAAATACGGAATGAGAAGAGGCAGATGAATAGAGCAAAAGAAATAATAGTATCCATATATGACTTCTTCCAAAGGTTGATTAATTTGACAAATTTATTCAACAAATTAATTCAACAAACTAATTGAGCAAAATTTGAAACAAAACCTTCCAAAATTGGTGTACTTGCCATATAATAAATACGTCTTTTTAGGTTGCTTGTGCCTTTCCTAGTCTTTACTGATGCTGTTAATATGTCCTACAATCAGAAGATTTGCATTTTGATTACAAAAAAAATTAATCTATTTCCATAAGTAATCTGTGCAAAAGCAGCTATCATCCTAAGGGATGGTAGAAAGTATTTTTTATTCTCTCCAGTTGCAAAATAAAAGTATTTTCACTGCAGCTGATGCTGCAAGAGTGCTCTTCCCAGTGATTCTAACTATCACTATGAAAGCAAGATTTCCTCTCCTCCCACAAATGGCAAGTTTAAATGTGTGATAATTCATTTTGATCATCTCGGAGAGATGTCATGCTTCTTTACAGGTTGTACCAGAGTGTCTCTCTACAGACATGAAATTCTGATCTCTTGACTGAGGAGCTGCTGAGTGGACTGCAGATGTGAAGGGATTGTTCTAGTCTAGCAGTTTATCTCAGAACATAAGTGATCTTTATGCAGCACAGTACAGAGCTGAGTTGGTCAGTACTTTGTATTTCAGGTTTACTGGAAGCATAGATGCACCACAATTCCCCACGAATCAGAAAAATCACCCATCTTTTTTCTCCTTCCCCTAATGACTGTTCAGAAGCAAAGATATTTCGTGACTGTGACATTCTCTGAGATCCTGGCTTCTCAAAGCCAGACACCTGCACCATGTCCAAACCAACCCTGAGCCCAGGCAGTCAAACCAGCAGGAGTGGTGGGATGTCCTCAGCACCATGACAGTCAGGTCACTTCCACACTGGTACTCTCCTATGCCACCTTGCCACCTTCCCCCTTTCCCCCAGTCTACCCATATTAAATTGCACGATGTTGCCTGCCTGTTAGGGAAGCCAGGAACAAAATACTTTGCAGCTGTTTGTATTGTGTTTAGCTATTAGCTATATTTATATGGTAATTCCAGCATAAAACATTGAATAAATACCATTCCACACACATGCCAAATTTAATCATTGTTAGGATTCACAGTAATAGAATGCTGCAGCAGGCTAGATTAGGAATAAGCAATTAGATGTAGTTTTTTTCTGCACAGGTTAGTTATTGGCCGCTGCATCCTGCTCCAGATGGGTTAAATCAAAGAGGAAAAAAAAACAGCTCTGGGCCTCTGAATACATTTGAGGCAACAGTAAAAGGTATAGTAAAAGGCCTGGCTATAAGACTAGTCATTCGTGCCTCCAGGTGACAAGCTAGTGACAAACTACAGGAATCATCTGATTCTTTTCACACGAACATTTTTTATCTGGAATATTTTGTATTATAACAATTTATTTTTCTGCAATATGGAACTGTTTCAATTTCCACCAAGTGTGCTGTTTTTAAGTTGCACCATCTGGTTCTCTCTTCATCTGTCTCTAACCTGTGCCTCCTGCTTACTTCTGCTTTGGCTCATCAACTAATAGTGGTTTTGAAAGTCTTGATTTTGATACCTGAAACAGCATTAAGAGTGCACTTGCTGCACCATGCTCTATTAGCATTTAATATACTTCAGTGAAAAAGGATTAATTTGAGAATTTCGCTGAATTCTTGAGAAAGCCCCAAAAGTGCTGACCCAGATTTGGAACAAAACTTAGCCATTAACAGTATTTGAACAAGGATTATCTTATTATTGGACAATTTAAGGGAGTGAAAATAGGCCTCAAATTGCTCAGTTTAAATCCAATCCAGGACAACAACGACTTAAAATAATTTTCAACTGAAGCACTGTAATTGAGTGGGCTGAGCAGCCAGGTTTGTTGCTGAGTGGTGTCCACATTAGAGAAGCCATGCAGCTGATTTGTACTGCAATCCTTTAAAGAGCTCTCAGCAGTCATGGATTGAACAAACACAGTCTCATTTAAAATGTTCATCCATGTCAAAGATGAAAAGAAAGTGGCAGAGTAGCTGGACCATTACCCTTACCTGTGCTGGAGCATTTCTGTTGCTAAATGACTGAGATGACTCTTCAAGGCTGAACAACCGATAGTTTCCAACAGCAACAGATTCACAAGCAAGAAAAAGGATAAACAATGTCCTGAAGAGACACTGTGATCCTGCAGACCTTGTACTGGCTCTGCCACAGACTTGCTATGTATCCATAAGCAACTCATCACTCAGCTCTTACTGCCTCTAGACTGCAAATGGCCTGCATACTGCTTTAGGTGTTCATGGAGTAGAGGTCCGATTGCTGTTCAGTATGTGGATACCACCAGAATACAATGACATAGTTTTGCATTCCTACAGCTTAGGTTTGGGACCCTTTGTGTGTGATACACCTCACCTTCTCCATGCCTCTGTCTTTTACAAAGATGATGATAACAAAACCCGTAAATTAGAATTAAATCGGCTAATGGTTGTAGAGCACAACGAGCTTCTCAGTGAACAATATGCTTGCATCAAGTGACAGCAGCAGGATTTTTGGTGATAATTACTTTTTCCTTACAGCATAGCTTACCAATTTGTCTGAAACTATTGTCACCAGGTGTAATGCATTCTCCCATTTCTCATTGTATCACTTCAGGCTTCTTTTAAAGTTTTCTTTGCATTTATTGACTTAATAGGCATTTTATTTTTTTGTTGCTTTTCATCGCAGGTGGCTAATGTTCCATTTCTGGCTGGCACGCTGAGGATGAAATGGGATCATTAAGTTAATACCCAGTTTAACTATACTAGTCTGCATTTAAATTGAAGCAAAAATATGCATAAATAGCTTCAGGTTTACCTCTTCAGTCCCTCTTATCATATGTAATAACTTGATAATTTTATTTCTATGTAGTAATTATTTTCATGCTAGTATCTTTTTGTGCATACAGTAATAATATTTTACTTGTTTCTTTGTCACTGAAAATTTTCCTGGAGATTGCAGAACAGACAAAATAGTTTCATCCTGTCACTGGCTGTGACTAATCTCAGTGTTGTCTCCACTTTTGCTTTATGAATTTTGGCTTATTACCAGAAACAGAGCTTAATAACAATATATGCTAAAAAATAGTTGACTAATGCATGCCTGCTTTAAATAAAATGAAACGTTTCTTCTTTCTTTTATGAAAAGGTAAGAGACTTTTGTGTGAAGCTGTTCAGAATCATGTCTCAAAAGCACTAAAGGTGTCATTCATCACTGGGACAGAGCTAGAGCTTTACCCAAAGGCTTAATAACATTAACATATTCTTTCCCAAGTGGTTTACATCCCAGGAGCTCAAACCATTTAATGAAAAATAATTAATTATCCTTTAGCATAGCTGCTGCCAGGTAGGCCAAACAGTTATCCACAATATTAGAAGAGAAATTCAGACACAGACAAGTTGGTGATTTGTGAGGATCACAATGGTGAAGGTGTGAGGTGGGAATCCTGACCTGTGGCCTCTTCAGAGGCTTGTGTTTCCAGAGTGTCCTCACACCTGTGCTCTACTATTTAAGGATTTCTAGGAAATAAGGTGTTCTAATTGTGCCTTTTCCCTCAAAGCCTGCCTTAAAAATGCATACTCTTCAGAGAGGGCCAAAGTGGGTGGTATACTTCAGCTGTGTTGGGTTTATGAGACCTATGGACTCACCTATACAAAGGGAATTGGCAGCTGTCAAAGGAAGTCACTTAGTCTTTACCTGTTAGGAAGGGAGGTTTAGAAAAGCTGGAGATTCGATGCAAAAATTATATAGTTCCTTAATAGTGCACAGATGAACATGCATAAAGTATGGATTGACTTCAGTTCCTTCTCCTTGGAAGACCATGCCTACCCCGCTAGAATTGGCTCTTAATCTTCCAGCACCACAGTGTCTCCATACTCAGTTCTCTATATCCTCATCTTCAGATTTCTTTCCATTTCAACTGCCCGGTCTGGTTTTTCCTCTCAAAGTTCCCTTAATTCAGCTCTTGCCAATCCTTCCAGTTTGAGATCTCAATGAGAATTAATCACCTTACAGTGTTCACAGCACATGTACTGCTATGAAGATAAATTAAACCACTCCTTATATCTCTGTATTATTTTAGCTACATCTCAAATAAGTTTACAGACAAGTTGCGAACTAATATCTTATGGTTTCTATATTTATTTCCCTCCACTTTCAAACTTCTGGTGCCTTGCTTACATTTTTGATTCTTTTGAAAACATTGCATAATTTAGGATAGCTTGCAAAAATATTTTCTCTGGTTCAAGCACATGTTGAGTGGGATGTGAAGGAGAATCTGTGACTGTTCTGCAAGAGGTCAGACTAGACTACTGCTTGTCACACTAATTCTTGTGTTGGCTTTAAGCACATACTCAGGGCATAAGGCTTGT
Organism: Aptenodytes forsteri; assembly: GCF_000699145.1. Taxonomy (NCBI): domain Eukaryota; kingdom Metazoa; phylum Chordata; class Aves; order Sphenisciformes; family Spheniscidae; genus Aptenodytes; species Aptenodytes forsteri. The sequence goes on along the minus strand of NW_008795492.1, from coordinate 2,489,714 downwards.
TCATGATTCCCCTCCTGAATTATTGAAATCACAGTGTGATAGCTGATCTGATCCAAGGAGTAACACTGGGGCATTTACAGCTAGAGTTGCAGAGTGGAAATAAGATAGTTACTTTTTTTTCCTGTTTTCTGAGCTCTTGAGAACTAATTTTAAAATATGTATGCATGTGTAATATATTTGTGGCTTATCTCTCTAATTACGAGTATTATTGGCTTTAATTCATGGTAGCATCAGAATAACTTCCTATCTCCTGCTTAATATTTTTGGAAAATAAATTTGCACCAAAACCAATTATGCTGCAAGCAGTTAAAATAACTCCACAAACCCGAAAAGCAAAAGGCAAAACAATACTTACAGAATCTTTGTTCTAGTTTCTTTTGACTGATGTCTGATAAACATCTAGTGAATATTGAATTCTAATCCTGCCCATCTATTAGTGGTAGCACAGCATGTTAGGTACTCTGCTATGAAGTTCAAGACTTTGCCATGGTTCTTCATTCCCACCCACCCAGAGAGGAGGGAAAGGGTGGGGCTGGATACAGTCACTAAGGCATTTTCAGTGGTGTTCAACATTCCTCAAACAGATCTAGAATTTCCAAGGTTTTTAGGTTCTATTTCAACTTTTAAGTTAGTGGCTGGGATTTCAAAAGACTCGTGCTTTACACTGTGAAGCTAGCCATTGATGACAGAGCTGGAACAACACTTCTTAGGACATTTAGGCTATACCTGAACTAAATATACCCCAACAAACATGATGATTTCTAATAGGAAAATCCATCTTCTACAGGCAGCGTTTGTGTGTTCAGACACAGAAGATAGCCTTACTTTACCAACCAGTTTTGCAATTTGAGTTTTAAAAACAACTACTGAGACGTGGTTCTTTCATGAGAGACATTTCAAAATCTGTCACTTTTTTCCTCAAAATTCTGTTATCTTGGGAAAAAAAGTGATTTTTAATATTTATTTGCACACTTTCTTAATTATGAAGTGAAGCCAAAACTTGCAGACAATACTAGCAGGATAACTTAAAAAAATATTTTATATATTTTTATATATAAAGAAAATATATTTTCTTTATATCCTATAGAATTTCTTTACTTTGCTTCCATTTTGGGAGACTAGGTCTTTGTGAACTAAGCTCACGCAGGGGCTGTGTTTGTTGACATTTTGTAGTTTCATTCCTACAAGCTTCTGTCAGAAATTCTTCTCAGCTGTTTGTGCTTAGTCTGTCATGAGGGACTTCAGAATTCATCTCCTCTTAATTAATTGAACAGCTTTTTTTCGATGCTTTTTGTCTCCTGTTTTCTGCAATATCATGCTGAATACATTCTGACCTCTCAATTTTTCTTTTTTAAACCAATACAGCTGAAACAGGCCTGCTTTCAGGAACGTGTCTCCATTTGGGTACCAAAACATGCAGGCACTCTATTTTTCAGTCTCTAAATTCTTGTTCTAAATGAAGGCCAAGTATGGTGAACCCTTGGAATAAGGTTTTCCAGAGGCCAAGTTGCTCCTTCCCAAATCCACCTTCTATAAATTGGTTCCTTCTACCTTCAATGAACACAGTTCATAGCCCTGTTTCTCTCTGGATTAGAAGAGGTAATACATCAATTACAGAGAAATAATCATAGAAGGATCCTGGCCTTGCCAGTTGCCAAGTAATTACTACAAAGTGCTGTTTGTCTCCTCAACTGATTTCAGTGCCCCAGTGAGAAACACTCAGCCCCTTGAAGGATTAGGCCCTACATAATTTCTAATCACATCCTTGGCTCCTCTCTAGTGGGTCTGGGCTTTAGCTGTTAGTCAAGCTGAGATGGTGGAATGGCATGAAAAGTTGTAAGAATTAAAGATGGGAAACCTTCTTCAGTTTACATTTGCCTGCACTTGCGCCAAGATAGGACTCTGAAGAGTTGCAAGTAATTGCTTTGAGTGAGTTTTGTAGCAGTCTATGGCTGTTCTTTCAAAGTTTGTAGTGATATCAGTTAAGGAACAGTAGCTATAGTTATGTACTGGGTTGGGATTCCTTAGAGGTATGATAGATTCAGACTAACAAAATGAATGTCACTTTGGCTTAGGGATTCTTTCACTTCAAAATGGTTACATTGAAAGTAATAAGCAAAAAAATAGAGAAACCAGTCAATGTAGCATTCAGATAGAATATTCTTTACTACTTGCATTAATTACCCCATAGTCAGATAGCTCTATGATTAAATTTACATTCCTAAAAAACCCCATTAAGACAGTTTGACTAGCTTAATTCATTTTCTCTGCTTTCACACACAGATCAACTTGACATCATTTCAATGGCTGAAACAACAATGATGCCTGAGGAAATTGAGCTTGAGATGGCAAAGATCCAGAGACTTCGGGAAGTCTTAGTCAGAAGAGAATCAGAACTCAGGTTTATGTAAGTATCAATACTTCTGGGAAAACACTATGCAAAATTAATCAAAATAGGAAAGAATGCTATTTAGAAGACTTTCATCTGCTTGACATTTTAAAAGGAAGAAAGATAACGAGCATCCCAGTTAGGTGAATACTTGCAAAATGCCATTGGGAAATTATTTTTGTAGTTGCAAAGGAAATTACCTTTTTTATTCTGCACCTTTTTTTATTCAGCATGATTTGCAGAAGACATAAAAGGGATCTATTACTTACAAAAGGAAACTTTAGCGAAGTACGTGTCTACAGAGCGTATTTTTATACCTGACTTCAATCCTTTGTGGGAAGGATATTTATCTGAAGAAAATATCAACAGGTAGGGGATTTGGAGCTTCCACAGTCTAACCTAATTCAGGCTTTATTCCTCACTGCGTTAGTGGTCTTAGACAGTTCATGTCACAAGAGAGCACACCGTGTTCTGGACTAATAGCAGCCAAGATTTGACATTTGTTAAATGGAAGCCATTAAGTTATGAACACAAAACACATTTTGACGTATCAAATTAAATAGTAATACTCCAAGAGAGATTTTCAAAATTGCCAAAAGGGTCAGGCATAGGAGCCTCACTGAAGGTTAATGAAAATTCATCTAGTTCTGATGATGAATTCAATAGGGTTTATATTCCTAAATCACTGAATTTAGAAGACGAGGACTTATTAATAAGGAGTATATTATTTTGAAGTCCCATCTGTCTGTGAGTACCTGAGGTCAGAAACTAGTGCCTTTGCTGACAGGCCAAGAACCTCAGTAGATATAAAACCTGCTGAACCCAGACCCTTGACATTAATGAAGCTACAGTAGCCTGAAAAAACTCACTTGCTCTCTTCTCCCTTTAAAGTACAAAGATAGGACTGGTACTTTAACCCTTGCACCTGGAGGTTAATCTCGGTGCCCTGTCTTGCACTGCCAGAAGTTGAAAGCCCCACCCTCAAACAGCACAGTCTTTGAGTATTATCCCAGAAGACTTCAGCCCAGAATCACTGCTTAGACACCTTTGGAAATAAGGACTGGTAACAGTGACACTGACCTTTAATGTACCTGTAGTGGTACAAATAAAGTGAACAAGAAAGGTTTTGTCACACCTGCTTCTGGTAGTCAAATAACTACTTGGTTATTGGCTTGTACATAAATTTAATCTGGAAGAAGCCTCATCAATGAACCCTGCACTTCTCTTGACATTTTCTGTATCAAACAAAGCACTGAAATAAACCGTCCCAGTGAATGAGAGCCATGGCGGACATCTGCTTGTCATCGTTTTGCATGTTCTTCACTTGTTCTGTTTGTTCTTGTGTCCAGTCTGTTCTTTTCATTTCCCCCATGCTCACACTTATCACGCTCTTTACTCTGTATTGCCTAGCAGGCGTTTGAGTAAGGAATTTAACACAGAGGAGCTTGCTTATTGAAATGGGAATATAACTGACATTCGTACTGTGCAACAGTACTCTTCGTGCATTAGATATCGTCCAAACACACTCTGCCTAGAGCTACCCAAGAGCACTCCCCAGCCGTTCACTGGCTGAGTGAGGAAAGCTCTTCTGAGCATCAAAGTCTCCACTAGGTTTGGCCCTAGGTGTTAGCAAAGCAGGCAGGTGACAGAGGCAGCAACTACCAGAGATGGCCCCACTTTTTTGTCTTTTCTAAGTTATGGAAAGCCAAGCTTGTTGCTGCTGCCACTGTCTTCAGTAAGAGGGACTGAGGACTGTGCCACTGCTACAGACCCTCTCATTCCTTCAGCAGCAGTGGACCAAGATGACCACTTTTCCAGGGATATTCACACAGCTTTCTAGCCCAACTGCTCCCTTCTCTGTGGCAGAATTCCTGACATTGCTCATTAATCCTTGATGCAGTTAAATTCAGTTTGTTAACACCACTGAATAAAATGGTGAGATAGCATCTGTCTCTGCACTGGAACTCTACTTGCAAACCAAGACTGCGCTGATCATGATTTTTCAAGCCCCATGTAAGCTTCCCATCTTTCTAAGACCATTTACAACAGGCAAGTTCTTCATACTGGCTCATCAAGTGTGAAAGAAAAAACAGCCTCTCACACTCGCAAAGGCCTCTAGAATTAGAACGTGCTTCCCTTAATAGCTTTTAGGAGTCCAAAAAATTGTCTATTTGACTTTATCTCATTTTTAAAAGTGTTTTTACATTTTATTCCTGACAAGTGAGAAGCATGTTGCTAGTGATGCCCAAGTAATATAGCAGCACCTGTTCTTTACTGCCTTTCATTCTGGATAGTTTACACTGACAGAGGGGCTCGGTTGCTTTTGTCTTCAATGACAAACATCTTTTAATGACAAATGTCTTTTAATGACCTCTTGCTGACATTAACAGTACAACTCACGGTTAGCTCAGTGGTCCAAGTTTTGTATCTGTTTAACTAAGCAAATTACATAAACTCTAATTCATAGGCGTATTGTGGAAGATTTTATATGTGGCCATATTTAAATTTTTTCAGTTGTTTCCTGAAGTAACGCATTGCCAGTGTCCCAAGACCAGAAGTCTGTATGTAGGTCATTAATTTTAATGATTGTTTTCTTCTGGCAGTACTAGATTCCCCTGTGAATGACCTATATAACCAACTGCATGAAACTGAGCTGCCTCAGACAGGTTTAAGGCAGACTTGACATTGAACATGTGGCTGCTAACTAGCAGTACTACACTTACGCTCAGACTACTGAGTTCAAGACCAGCTTTAATGAAAACCAGATCTCTTTAGTTCTTGTACCTGCTTTAGCTTTTTGTTCAATTATAACAAAAGGAGAAAATGTACGTATAGTAATGGAGAAAATGTGTGGTATGTTTGTATTCTCTTTTTTCCTCCTCTTGCTGTTAGCAACAGAGTAGAAATTCTCTTGAGTTAAATTGGGCTTTTTCTAGTTCTTACAAAAGCATGAACACGATGAAATAATTCTGTATCACTTATGCATCCAGCCACAGCTTACATCTCTAGCTACGTTTTTAAAAGTAATTGTTCATTTTTCTCACTGTCTGTCTGTGTGACTGATTTTTTAATTCACATGTAGCCAGATCCTAAAGCTAGGACAAAGTACATTGTAGCTGTGCTTTAAAAAAAACTAATAAAAATAAAGGAAGTAAGCTAGAGGGCTTGTGCTCTGAGTGTATCACCAGCCCTAATGGTGGCCATAGCTTCCTCCTGTTAGAGGCATACAGCCTGTCAGCTTTACTTACACACACCAGCAACTACCACAACTCTTCACAGCACAGACACTGTATTTTAACAATATTCACACTCAAAAATAAGAAAACAAAACACTTCAGGCTAGTTCTGTTGCTGATGGAAATCAGAGCAAGCTCTTCCCCTGTCAGAGCGATGCAGGTTTAATCCATGGAAGGAACTTGCTAAGACTGCTAATTGAAATTACTGTTTTACTTGAAGAAGACGCACAAAAAAGATCAAGATGGGATAATAATAAAACTCACCGTTACTGATGTTTGAAATAGCTCTGCAACATGTGTTGTCTTTACCTGTTACATCAACATTTTGCCCAAACAAATGCAGTAGCCATAAAATAAGGGCATTTGGCAGAGAACCGTTTCAGGTTAGCCTATCAGCCAGTAGAAAAAAAAAACCAAACCAAACCAAAACCCAAACCCAACAAAAAAAAATCCTAGCAAGGTCTGGATGCTCAGTGGACCTGGAGTTGGTTTGCATTTTTCACGCTTCTGTGCATAATTAGTAAAAACTTTTCCTGCTGATATGCAAGATCATCGATAATGTAACATTCTTTCAGGCAGTTGCTCAGCGTGATCTATATAGCACCTGTCTCTCTTCAAGCGACATGAACTCTACATGAGGGAGTCTTTAGCAGAACATAGAGACAGCTTTCCTTGCTTTGAAAGTTAAGGCATCAAGGCATTATTTTTACCATAGTAATACCATGAGGTCCATATTCCCTCTCCCCACTGAACAAAGTAACACCAATGACTAATGAAGTCTGTAGGACAACAAAAGGGATAAAATGAAATATGTTGCTCCTACGTCACTACACAAATGTTACATTACAATACTCTCAGTTGGTAACACTTCAGTATCTAAATAAAATCTTTACTGAGCAGTTCATCATCACTAAAAGCTTTAGAAGAGTCACCCTGTAGGGGTGAAAGAAAGAGTAGGATGGTGAAGAAACAAAAGCCAGATACTTAATCATCATTATTATTTCAAAGCAAGTCCTAAAGTATTTGAGAATCAGGCAGTGGCATTAAACTAAAAAATAAAAGGATTTAATAGTATTAGGCTTAAAAAGTGGTACAGAGTAATGTTCAAAAACCATATAAAACTATATGCGTGTTTTTTTCTCATACATATCCAAGCAGGCTCTGTGTCTCAACTATTAGCCTATGTCTATCAAACATACTATTAGTTGAACAGACTCAGATTTTCAGTTTTCAAAATTAAAGTGAGGAAAATTTCAATTACATTTGAACAAATATCTGTGATTTAAGTATTGAGTTAAAACATCAAAGCTTGCTTTTTTAGTTTATTAATTTCCCCATGTCTCTTTGCAACAGTCACATGATGAATAAGCAAGTTGCTTTGTGCTGTACTGGATATTAAAATTACTCACGATCTTGAGTCTGGGCCATTGACAGGTTACTCTTGTCAGGAAGAAATTTTCCACCTTTAGAAAGAGATTTGGACACCCAGTCAGAAAGAGTAACTCACGTGATACTGAAGTCAGTCACCAGATAAGAGACCTCACCTGCCTGCAGGTTTATGATTCTGGTTAAAGAAGAGAAAGGGCAGCAAAAACTCCTTTAATAAGGGGCACATTTTATTTTTAAAGTTTAGAGGGAGTCCTTCATAGGGGCCCTTCCACTGCAGAGCCATGCAAGGCAGTGCTAACCACTTGCCCTCACAGGTAAAATGATCTCTGCGGCTGCGTGAGACAAAATGGCCACCATTCTGTGGCAGCTCAACCACAAAATACAAAATGGCTGCCCTGTCTGTGGGGCCACTGCAGTGACCCTTCCCCTGACACCCACCTTCCTCTTGCAACAGCTTTGAGGAATTTTTTTCCTTCCTCACAAACTCTGTGCGCTCCCCTTATTGTCTGCTGGACTGTGTGGCATAGAGGGCTGTGGGCTGCCAGCTAAGCCCTCAAAAAATGATGTTTTTCTAGTGACCACCTCCAATGCCCCTGGCTCCGGTGGGAGGCAATGGAGCACTGGTGAGTCCGTCCCAGGAGGCCTTTGTGAAAACTGGGTGATACTTGGATGCAGGGCTGTTAAATGCATGTGTCCTCTACCTGTCCTTCAATAAAAACACTCACTGCTCAGATCACCCCAGTTACAGCACCCAAGAAGGCCACGTACCTCAGTCCAAACCTGAACTCAGTGCAGTTTACAGGATACTGTCTGGCAGACATCCACTGACAGCTTCCAGAAATTGCATCATTCCTGACTGGTGGGCAAGTCAGGTATGTACTAGTAGCCATCAAAATTATTTTAAAATTCAGAAGGTATCTTTAAGAAGGTGTTGCAATTTGTCTGCATCTCTTTACCAGGCCCACAAATCATGTACTGTCCACAGCCCCACAGAGCAATGCATACTGTTTTTTAGTGACAGACCAATAATTTACTGTTGAAGGGGAATGCCTGTGTTTGCTTTTAGACAAATACAGATATTTCTGTAGTCTGCCTATCACTGTGTTAAAGAAAAACTTCCCTAAAATACAGAAAAAGTGAACATTCAGTGAGAACAGTGGAAACAGGATTTATCCTGTTTAAAAATGAAACACTAAAAGTTTTTAAGTGAAGACCACAAATATCCGTACGGTTTCAATACATGTGATTCTTCTCTCTTTTGTACTGCTTTGTAGTCCTTTGTACACTCTTTTGTCTCTGCCTTGCAGATAGAAATGGAAATTCCTTACTAGTGTACTAAACATAATGTGAGACCTCATTTCAGTAATTAAAAACTAAAGCACTTAAAGAAAAAGATAGATTTAAACAGTGTTAACTTTGTCGAACTCTGAAGTGAAGCAAAACCATACAGTACAGGAAACTTCAGCTGACATCTCTGATTTTCAAATTTGTGAAGCTTCTTTATTGCAAAACACTGCTTTTTAATTTTGCTGAGTGATTGGATGTGTGACAGCATGTTCTTTGCCTGTCCCCTGAAATTTTTCGATTTGAAAAGCAAGGGAAGCAGCTGAACTCTTTTATCTATTTAACAGATTACATGCTATATACCACAGTGAAATAGTTAATCTTGTAGTGTATACTTTAAAAGAGGCCAGCTTTCTAATAATTCTTGTTTTTCTTTTTATCGATACAAAGAAATAAAGAAAGCAAAATCAGCTGAAGCAATCAATTAACAGGTCATGATGTTTCTCAGACCTGGTGCAAATTGCAAGTCAGATATTAGCCTTTGTAAGCCTGTCCTTTGCTTTGCTCCATGCTGTTATTTCCTCCTTTAAAAAGAAAAGGAGGGCAGCTAAAGACAGCTGTACTCTTCATATCCAGGAAGTCCGTACTTCATATCCAGGAAGTCCGTAGGATACTTCCAGTGTACTCTTCATATCCAGGAAGTCCGTACTATTTCCAGCTGAATACCTGCTTGCTATGAAGAATTGCCTAAAGTTTACATGGAACCAATTTTGAGATTATAAAATCAAGCCTTCCTCAATTAGGTAATGCCACAATTTACGTTGTGCAATCATATTTTAGCTCAGGCAACCATAGTCACAGCAGAGCAGATGTACTGTGATTTGCTCTGTAATTACATTATCAAATCCTATTTTTGTCTCAAGACCCTGCCTCACTTAGTGCCCAGGATGGACCTCCTCAGGATATGTCAAGGTTATGTAGCAATTGTGGCTGTTTGTAGCATCTCTCCTTCTATGCTACTGATACTGTGAAATTTCATAAAATTATGCCAGGAGCTGTTGTGACCATCTCCAGCCAGCCCAGGAAATGAAAATATAGCTTAAAGCCATCATATGCTATCTCCAGCTCTTCTGGGTTTATTTTCAGAAAAGCTGAGGACTCAGCACGTATTGATATGAAGGAGACAGTATGTATGGAAAAGCATCAGTTTATAGCTAGCCAGCATTCTCCCCCATTTGCTTCTCAGGCTTCTCTCAGCTCATTTCTTAAAATGTTCTCTATAAAAAGAGTTTTGGGTCAAACTGTAAATTTTCAATCTGTCTTTGCTGTTAAGGAAAGCAAACATACCACTTCAGAATATGCACACTCTCTCCCCCTTTCTAATTCTCCTGTCCCACTTCCTTTTGTTCTTTCCTGGTGAGAAAGCAGACCCAAAAGCCGAGGGAGCTGCTCAGGCAGCATCCTCTTCGTTGCACATTTAATGTGTTACTGCTATGGATAGTTGTGTGTGGCTTCAGAAGCAGTTTAGGATTCATATCACTGGGGGGCATGGAAATCTACTGTGCTGGAAGACACAATTGTAAAAATGGATAATGCATGTGTTAGCTCAGTTTAGCTGACAGAGGCGACAGGCAGCAAAACCTCAGACCTCTATATGATACAGAAACAGATCAAAACTGAACCTCAAAATCCTTTGTAGTGCAAAATTCATGCATTTTAAAATGTATTAGCATATTCTGACCCAGTAAATACTAATAGTATAGGTGAGCTCTTATCACCCACAGTTACTGCCTATGCCTGTGAATAGAAAAGGCATGGAGTTCTTATAAAATAGCATTCACTGTCATCATGAAACATGCTTCTTGGGAAATCTGCCAGAGCCTGATACTGCTGGCTTTCCAGATGGAAAGCAAAACTTGCAGCCAGCTATATTGGATGACCTTGAAATAAAACTGTGGAAGTTGCTTCCACCTGTGATAGCTGACTTGAGAGTGTTTTTTTCTTCCATGTAGGTGATACTGAATGGCAATTTTTTAATGTATAGGGAATATAAGATATTAAATAGCAAGCCCTATTAGGTTGCTTTAGGCAATTTACTGAAAACAGTTTTACTTACCTCATTAAATTTGTTTTATCTGTAAAAATATTATAAATATAACAGAGTATTTGCTTAATGTCTGTGGTTATTACATTGCTAAACTAATACTGTGAAAAAGCCAAATTCACCTCCACATTGACTTAGCAGAATTAAAATTGGTCATTGTCTTTGTATACTCTCACTATACACTATTAGATGACTCCCTCTTCTCCAGAGTGCTCGTAATATCTACATCATCCAAATTCTCCATAGATCCATTCAGGTTTTTAGACCATTTTACACTATTATATTTGCTTCCTTGTAATCCCAGGAACAATTACCTTTTATGTAGATAAGTTTGCTGCAAGTTGACTTTGCCCTGGTAATAAACTCATACTAGCAGTCCCACAGCTCCATTAGCTGTCCAGAGTACGTAATTAATCCCTGTTTTGTTTTTTTTTCCTTGCTTCTAATTAGGATTACTTTTTCTTTACTTGCTTTTTTAACCTTTATCCTTTTCCCACTTTGCAAAAACCCCATAAATCTCTCTTGCTGCTGTGACATTGATGTACCCATTGCTAGTAGTAGTAGTAGAGGTGGGATAGTCAGTAATGGTCATTCTACAGGGTGTTGGACATAACGGTAGAATCTCAAATTCAGGGCAAATTCATCATGGGGAAAAATTTATAGTCCATATTCCTTCTAAGGACAATAACACATCAAGGTCAGACAGGATTCTCACCTTTATGTCTTTTGCAGTATGCACAGCACATTGGTATTTTAAAGTACAAAAAGGTATGTCTGCTGATTGCTTGGCTTTATGCAACCACTGCAAAGTGAAGCAACATCAAGCTACACAAGAACTGCAGAAGTGAGAGGTTAATTCCTTTGATGATGATAACCTTCAATAAACCAACTTAGAAATCCTATGTCTTAATTTAGAATGAATGCAGTAAATCTATTAGATTCACACAAAGTGGGAACATGAAACAAACAGTCTCTCATTACTGGCTAAACTCGAAAAGTAATGCTGTACTACAAAGCCTGCTTACGTGGAGTGTTTCCATTCTGAAGTGAGAAAAGGCAGCAATAATTGCTGTCTTTGTGTGAACAAAGTTCATTTCAAATTTTAATTACTTTTTCAACCAAATACTTTATCTCTGTTTCTAGTGACTCACTAATGTAGCATCAACTGTGACTTTTCAGTGGCTTAATGCCACATGTGGCAACAGTGACACATGCTGAGCTTCACCCTGGGTAAGGGTGAGAGGGAGGGAGAGTGGAAAGAGATAAACAGGCTGTCAAAGGTGTGAGTAGTGATGGTAACTTGCTGGTTATATATAGCTAAGCAGGTGTTCTGACTTTTGCTTTCTTGGCTAGTTTTGATTCTATCTCTGCTACTTTTTGTCTTTGTACTGTATATTATCTATTTTCTCTCCTCTAAGGTTAAGCATGGAATTCTCTTAGGATAGTTTACTTATATGTACAGTATCTAGTACTTTTCTCTGAGTTTGGCACCTAGCTGTTACTGTAGTGCAAAGAAATAACACCAACAAAACCAGATTTTTTTTCATGAATAGAGTTGTTGTTGTTGTTGTCAGTATTTTCTGATAAGATCTGTCTTTTCATGGAAAGGAGTAATAAATCTTTTCTCCTTCACAGTTCTATAATCTTAACAATACAATATAACTTACTGTGAATTCCTTCCTTTTTTTTCCTGATTGTATCTTGCTCCAGGAACATAGGATGCACTTTGGCACACTGTAGAGAAGGATGCAGTTGTGCGATGCTATATATTTTTCAATAAATATACATGTCAGGTTGTCAGCTTCATAAGATAAGGTACCATTAGGGAAAATACCAAGCCCAGCTTTATGAGAGATACCATGGCTGTCCCATTGATATAGCCGGGTGTGGCACACACTCTTCTGCAAGATAGGATTAATTTGTGGCTGTGACTGTATATCCCCATTCACCTTTCCAATCCCAAGCATATAGCAATGGTGTCTCGCCTGCAAATACCCAGAGTCCTTGAGGATATAACCAGGAAACTGTAAGCTGGGAAATGGTGCGACCTGGTTTCTGTAATGAAAGTTGTCAGATATCAAAGCTGGAGGCTTCTGAGATGGGACAGCATTTCTAGGGGACTGCCATGGATCTGGGAGCCTCAAGGATGTGCCCACTGTAGAACTGGGAACTCCTGGAAGGTCCAGCTCTGGTGAGGGTCTCCCAGCTCATCAGATGGGATCCTGGAAGCTTCAGGAACATGAGTTCAGGACAGAATTGCAAAGTTCCAGACTGTGCACTTTAAGCTGAAAGTATAAATACAAATCAGCTCTCAAAGAGGAAAGAAAAATGCCTTTATTCAGTTTGATCTCTCTGCAGAGCCATCTCCTTTGCCCTGTTTGAAAGCAAAGAATCAAACCCAGCGGAAAATATGACATTACACTTTCAACTGTGTGGCAGTAAAAATGCTACGTTAAAATGCTCAGAAAGGAAAAGCATTTTTTTAGTGGTGTATAATGATAAACATATAATTAGCAAAGTATTTAATGAATTGTAGACTTAGTATGTGTTAGTCGAGATGTTTGTGTCTTAAAAAAGAAAAAAATGTAAAAGGAGGAATTGTCATTATCTCTTGGAGTCATTCTCTCTGTTGGACAGCTAGGAAAATAATTATTTAATAGAAAATTTTCTTTAAATAGCATTTTCTGCACTGAATGTATGTTGTGGTTGTCACAAATTGCTGTTAACAGAAGAGGGAGCAGCTCTGGGTATCTTTAATCTTTTGACTTAGTCATTTTTAGGTCAGTAATTTGGCACTATATTTCCAAATGTAACCTTTAATCCCAAACTGTTTTTGATTCCCAGTTCTTAGCTACCTGTGGTCTGGTTTGCATGAGTGGACAGCAGAATGAATTGTCTCCCATGACACCAAGTATGCAAGATAATGTATTCATAATACATCATGCGTCTATAGTACTCACTGTGGCCCACCCTTTTGCACAGTTGATCTTCCTATAGGCAAGGAAGCTCTGTAATAACTTGTAACTCTTGACCTTTGGCATTTCAGTGGTCTCTCTCACTTGCCTTCTGCTGTAAATAGGAGAGTACAGATCAGTGATGATTCAACAGTGAATTGAAAAGTCCTGAAATGGACTGACTGTCAATGTTTAATTTTATACCAGATACCTTTATATTCTTTTCAGCTTTGATACCAAATAGTTGCTCTTCTGGTTTTAAAAATTAGAAAAAGTCAAATATAAAGGCAAATTAAGAAGGAAATTTATCATCGATTCTGCTAGAGACAATACATAGCCAAACCTAGAGTTTCCTACCTCTGCTGCCTAATACAAAAAATAAAACTACCAGACTAGTTTAAATAAACCATGCACATAAGTTGGCCCTGTGCTTTTACATGCAGTCTTCTGTATGCTACTGCAATAGATACTTCTGAATTTAAATCTGACTTCTCTATTGTATGTTTTTAGACAAATTAACATAGTCAATTTTTGCCATGTAGAGAAATATTCCCCTCTACAGTGAGGCATTTCCAGGAAAGCTCCTCCTGTTACTATTGAAGTTGACAGTAAAACTTCATAACTGGCAGAGGAGATGGCCAAGCTGAAGAGAATTTAACAATGTCAGTGAGAATGAAATACAGACACCTTCTTTAGACACTGTTCTGAATTTCTGTGAAATATGCCTTAAATATGACCTCCAGGGACTGAGATTTTCAAGTCCTGCCATCTTCAATTGTCTGAAACGACAGCTGAATTACAACATTACTTTGCAACTTGCGGTCCAGTGCTTCTATCCACTGCTCCTCCATCAGAGAGCACTTTTAACAAGAAAAGATAGACACACTTATTTTAATAGTTAAAGTTAATCATAGGACTTTTGATTTGTAACCTGACCTGCCAAGCAGGCTGGTCAGCAATCTGTTATCTTAATTGCCAGCTCTGTGTCTTCCAGCCTGAGCAGCACCAGGTACTGAGCTAAATAACAAGGTGATAAACACACACCATAATGACTCAGACAACGTGTGCTATATTCATTAAATGTTGCCTGTGATTTCACAGACTTATAATTAGAAGCTTTAAGAAACTAAGATGAATTGACTGGGACAAAATGGAGTCAAATGTAGAAGAGGGGCATACATAAACTTCTTGTTTGCTTCTATTTCCAGAATACTTCACCATTCCAGATTCCCCGCAGCTTTAGCAAGGCCTTGAACACCTTGCAGTCCCCAAGGGCAGCCTCCACTGATACCCCTCTTCCCCACCTCAGTCCTTATTTTAACAAATCTGCAGCTTGACAACACATTATCATCTTTGTCTGTAGCAGATTTTATTCTACACAGCTCTCTACTTCAATCACTGAAATTTCCCCATCACCACTGGCTGCTCTTGGCTGATGTTCAGCATGTTGATTAGTGACACCACCAAGGAGATGATCTTCTTATCCCTATATTGAGACATTCTCCAGACACATGTAATCACGTCAACTCGTGACTTAGCATGACATATGATTCTTAGGCCATCTCCTAGACCAGCACTATCAAAGTCTTCAGAAACTCTAACAATTACAAGCATTTTACTTCTGGGACAGGAATATATTAAAACAGAACTAAAAATAACCTAAGTGCCTGCAAACCCTCTTGGAAGAGAGGGAAGGAAACCAACAAAACCACTCCACATTCATTTTTTAACTTCAAGCACTTTAATGCAATAACAGGAAACAAAAGAATATCAGACCTCCTCTTACAGATATGCTAGAGGGAACACAGATCTATTTCTAGCTTTGAAAGTCATTCAGCAAAGGCAGCAGCTCTGTAGACACGCTGAACTGCTCTGCTCGTCCTGAAATCAATGAAGAAGATATTTGATGCTTACGTAGCTGTTATTAATAGTTCTTACTCTCAAACCTTAAGCATTCAACAAACTTGTTGGCCATCTCTTTTTCTTTGGCTGACGGTTAAGGTGAGCATTTAGTGATTTTCCTACTGCCTTTTACTATCATTTTTGCTTTTTTCCCATCCATGGCTCTAAATGGTACCTAGGTCTTACACTAGGGAATTTGGTTTTCTTCCTCAGCTGAAAAGAAGACAGAAAAATCTAGTTGTTATGGAATAATTTCTACTGAAACAAAACAAAACACTTCTGTGTCCAGTACAGAATGTTTCATTTTTAAGTCCTGCCTGCCATTATCTTCCACAGCCTCCAAGACCTGCCAGGGCACAGCTGAATGGGAGGTCTCCTCTCTGTTTCTTTGCCCTGCTCCCCCTCAGTCCAGATGGTGAAAGGCAGAGGTGACTCATGCTGTCACCTCGCTTGTGGATCTTATGGGAATGACAGCGCTCAGAGCATTCTTCTGGTAACTGGACCACAGAAACACATAGTGGGGCTGAGTCACTGTGCCAGATTGCTGCAGACTCTTCCGACCCACTTATTTTCCTGTCAGTTTGTGACACGTTTAGAAAATCTTTTGCTCATGCTGTTTATTCATTATGAGCTATTTTATATTTTTTGGGGGCAAACAGAGAGTCTACTTTTAGGTTTTGATGATACAGCTTGAAATACCAAGAGAGAAAAGAATAATACATGCTTATATGATATCTCCAAGCATACAGAGAGTTTCTTGCAATAAGCCATCAAGAAACAGAAAAGCAGAATTGCAGGCAGTGTGTCAGGAATACATGAAAGCACACTGAGAATTCATCCCTAGTTCAATACTATTGCAATTACTCCAGGAATGGATTTGGGCTCTTAATAAGAGAAATGTTTTATCATACTCATAACTCATGTTTAAGATTGTTGGGCAGACATTTAAAGCTCAGCTCTGGGGGAAAAAATGACATACTGTAACTGCTGTTTGCTTTACTGGTGTTTTTTCTTCAACATCAAAAACAATTTCACAGGGACTAGAAAGAATGTACAATCTATTACAGAGAACAGAGAGTTTGTCAAAGGTTGTTTGTATATTGCAAATTTTATGCAAATGTCTTGAGCAGCTTTGCAGATAACTTAAACAGGCCTGGAGGGTGTCATTTCAGTACCCTAAGCCATGCTGTATCTATAGGGTAAAAGCCATTGCATTCTGCACAGACCAACAACCTGACTGTGCTGCTCTCCTTCAGGAAAAGCACCAGGTGCACAGGGAACATAACAGTGCTCTTAAATAAGCTGGACAATAGTCTGTGTAACTTCTCCTCTTGCCCGTCTTGCACTCCGATAGATTTGACTTACAACATAGGAGAGAAAGTGCTGCAGAATTAGGCTCGGCATGTTTCTCAAGCTTCTCTGTAGAAGGTTAGGGGACCCAAAGGAGTTTTGTTTTCTGTCGTCTGCAGATTCCTGCTCTCTTTAAGAATCGTGAAAGCTCTTTTTACTTCCTAAAGAGGTCTGACAGTAATACAAATACAGTCTCAGTCAAACCCTGCTGACTATCCAGCTTTCAGATAAGAAATCCACTGGGATTTGATTTTCAGAAGCAGCATTAACTTCTCCTGGGCCTCCTGTAACTGCTCACATCCAAGAACCAGAGCATAAAGGGGAAAAGAGAAGAAGGTTCATAGTACCAGTACAGATTGAATGGCCTTCCAAGAGCTTTCTTTCCTAGGAGTTCCTCCTCTTTCCTTTTCTTTGAGGGCAATGAGGTGACTCTTGCCCAGGACAGCAATTGTAGCCCTACATTCACAGTATTATTTGCTACCAGATGCGTGACGTGCTTTATAGTTACAAGCAACTATAGCTACTGCTTTCATTAAGTCAGATGGATGAAGCCTTCACAAGGTTTTTATTAATATGTCCCATAGCCCTCCTTTAGTCATTTAACTGTATCTTATTATTTTTTATTTTTTTCCTAATCAGCACCATAGAGTGGATGAAACACAAAGGCTGGTTGACACAGATGGGAGGAAAGATGTTCCACATGCTTAAGGGGATTGGTACAGATGGTGGGTTTAGTCTTTGTCCATCATCAAAACACACTAGCCTACAGAGCTAGGACTCCAGAGAGGTCATCTGGCTTACGACTTTTGGAATTCAGATTGTCACAGAGCTGTTACAGCCCTTAAGTACTTGGCCACAGAGAAGTATTTACTCTCCTGTGAGTTACAAGGCAGAAACTAAACTTAGGTCTCAGGAAAAGAGAGATGCTAAGAATATATATGGCGAGTGCTAGCTAAATGCTCTGCAGTCAGATTAGAAGAGAGCCAAGACAAGGAATTGCAACTACAGTTGCAATATGAGGCCAGTACCTTTGCCGTGAATTGAGCATAGGGGCTGTAGGGACTACTGAACATTGATGATCTTGCTCACTTGGAACATACTGCCAATGATATTTTAAATTCCTGAAAATCCTGAGAGAAGAGCAGTGACATTAGCTTCTAAGAGTTCCTTGAGGAAGGCAAGGAGCCAAACTGATACAGTGAATTTTTTTAATTACTATTTCTCAGATCTTCCCAGAATGAAGCCCAATCTACCTGATACAGGAAAAAAAAAAGAATATCCTCTCTCTGTACATCATGGAGATCTCTTTTGTAGAAACTCACTGTTCTCTTCACTAGTTGAGGGTCTGGCCCTTAGATATCATTTGAATACAGCAGTTCAATAGTGAACGTTTCTCGCCAAGAAACTGTCATCTTTGTTAACTGTGGTCATTTTCCTCAAACATATTAACACTCATTATATTAATATGACACCCATACTGCAAGAACATTGAATGGATAAGGAGCTGTGAGGCTTGCTCACATCCCAGCACATTTTGAATGTTGATTCTCCTGAGGGGACAGTGTTTAAGATTGTTAATTGATAAAAGTAATTTCAGTACCATTTAGCATGATGGATCTCAAGAGTAAAACAGGCTTTGCTTATGATCAGCATGAATAATATGGGGAGCCCAAGTAAGAATAATCATCAGTATAAACATCTCTGCCTCCAAGTGTCCTAAACACATACAGAAGTGAACCACGGACCAGCCCTGAGGCTAGCATGCTGATCTTCCCAATAAAAGTAAGTCTTATAAGACAGATGTATGGCAGGAGAGCAGATCCCCAGCAGAGGTGACAGTGGCACCTAAACAGGGAAAAGAGGTCAGCAATAAAGATTATTATCAGAGGTATTTCACTGTCATATTTGGGGAAGAGAAGTAAAAAGGCAGCAGGAATAGCTGTGATAGCACAATGAAAGTAGCAGAACAGGCAAGACGGAGTTAACCAAAGCAGCAAATAATAAAAGGATCAACACATTTTAATAACATGAGCAAAGCAGCAGAAGGACAGCTCCCTGCAGAGACCTGTGTTCCATGCAGAGGCAGCAGGAAGAATAAAAGCTCTTGGGTTGTGATTAAAATCTTATTTGTGCCAGAAACACCTACTTTTTCCACTCCTCACTTAGTTCAATAATTTGACTGCATTATCCTTGGTGCGCTTGCTCTCACATACACACACTCTAATCTCTTGGGTTTCCTCTCTTGAAATACCACTGTGACAACCCATGTTCTAATAGCACTTCAGCTACCTTCAGGTGCTTAGGCAACAGGCAATCCGCCCTTCAGGTGCAGGACTATGAAACAAGGACTCAGAGATCTGTGGGCAGGGATAGTATTGGTGACATCCAAGTTAAAGAATGCACAATTAATCACAAAGGGTGTTTTTTGTATTCTTCAGGGCGTGATTTCAAAATGGAAGCCCCTGATGCAGCCCTCAGAACCAACACCTGAGCCTTGGCTGCCAATACAGCTGAGACAAAGAGAAAACATTTGCTAGGAAGCCAGCACTGAAGCTTGCTAGCTTCCAGGAGAATAATTCAGTATAGCAGCTCTCAGGATAGGTACCAGTTTCAATAAGAACTGAAGGTGCAGAAACAAATTTTATTTTTTAAATTTGTCTTGTGTCTTAACATTAATGGACTTTCTGCACACATCAAGGATGTGAAGCACTCACATCAACAATGGAAGACATTCACCCAAGGCACAAGACCTCAGAGTAGTTAGGTGCCAAATTATGACACTTTCCAGATCTTTGGTATCGGGGCTAAGTTATTAGTAAGGTCACAAAGAAAGTTGGTAGTAGAATATAAACCTTGTCTTGGCTGTGCCAAATAATCTATCAGCTTCTTTTGCCCCTTCCCAGGCTCCCTGTTATTCTCACCCTTGCTCTTTTCCCTAGTGAAAACTGTTGCTGCAGTATGTGCAGTATGGCACACCTGTCTTTTTCATGACTATTAAATATACAGATGCCTGTTCCAGAATGTTTGGTGACATTCAAGAAAGCAAAAGGCATCTGAAATAATCTGCAGTGACAGATAGGACCTACACACAAATTAGATCCCAGTAAGACAAGTAATCAAGGGATCAACAGGCATTTAGTATTAAATACCTTTTGCTATCTGTTAAAATTGGTGAATGAACAGTATCAATATCCCAAGATTAAACCTCTGCATTTCAAGCTGATGCACAGGTCCCAGGCAAGGGACAGTATCGTATATTCAGATGAGATCTGGCTGATCCCATCAACACAGGATGGAGTTTGCATGTCTCTAACCATGCTTTTCCTGTTTCTGCAGGATGGATGACATCCAGCTGTGCAAAGACATTATGAACCTTAAGAAAGAGCTGCAGACTTTGGTAGCAGTCCCAGGTAATGGCTATCTCCAACCCAATATTAGGATAATGCTTGGGTGATGCACAGGTGGGGATGGTGTCAGGAACATACCTCTGCCCCTAACAATCAGAAATCTCCCCCCAAGGTTGAGTTTCATGTCTCTTTCCTCTAGTCATTTTTTTCTTCCCATTTTTCTTCCCATCTTTAATCTCCTGGTCTCCAAATTTCTTTTCATGCTGTATTTCACTGCTCCCTTGGCAGCAACCCTGCAAATATCACTCAAACAAGGTGCACATTCCTTAGTTCTTGCACTCCCTTGGCAATCTCAAGGGAACCAAGTGGCACAGAGATTGTCAGGTAGAAAAGACAGCATGCTGAGATACCCGAGATAAAAGGGAGGAAGGAGAGGGATTTATAACCATCACTGTGAATGTGATTGTTTTTTTTCCCCAGATATACCAATTCATTGTCACACCTGTAGTTAAATCTACCTCCTAGAATAAAGTAAAACAGGTTTCTACAAAAAGCAAGGGGAAAGTCTGCTTTGTGTTTTGCCTTAATTCTCTGCAAAATCAGTGCTCTAAGGAGGGACAGAGTTGTGGGCAGTTTTGCAGTCCTTAACTCCAAACTCTAGCTGAAATCAAGGAGGAATTTTGCTTCACTACAGCTTTGCTGTTTTAGATCATCCACAACAGCCCTACTCCGTTCAAGAAAAAAGTACAGACAGATCCTGCAAGACAGTCAGCAACTGCAGTGGGCCATTCACACTAAATATTACTGCATGGCCTCTAGCACCCTTCAGAAATAATTTGCTGCTGCCTAACTATTAAGGACAAGTTTTGACTCTCCTTTGGTTATTCTCATTTTTTCCCCCCAACATGTTATTGTGCAACTTTGAAGGACAACTTTTTCCCCCAGAAAGGAGAGAGAAGGTCACTCATGAAATAGGAAACGGGTCTACTCTGAGGCCACACATTCTTAGTTGTGTAAGAACTTTTCCACTTTACTTTGCACCCAACAAAAGTGGATTCATAATTGTTCTTACTTTTTCTTTCTTTGTACTTTAGTTACTTATAGGTCACATTTTTAATTTCTAATAACACTGTTGGTACGTTCTTTATTTAAATGGTATTGGAAAGGATTATGAATCCTAGAAAATATCTATGAATTATTCCCCTTGCCTCGCCTCTTCTAATCTGTAGCTTTCCTACCCTTACTTTTAACTTAGTTAAGGGTTGATCGGTTTTCATTTTTTTGGTGTTTTTTTTTTTTTAAACCTTTTAGAAACTATTTTCCAGTCAAAGTCTTAAGCAGAGATCCACAGACAGCAGTTTCTCCTTAGCACTTGGCAAATCGCAGCAAACTTATGAATTAAGTATGCTCAGTTCCAGCCACACCACCTTTTGGGAGACTCACAACAAAAAACACTTTTAGTCTTAATGAAGACAAAGAAGCTGCTGGCATTCACACAGAACTAAGTGCTGACACAGCATGTGCCTAACCTAGAAAAACACTTCCATACCATCTTTATCATAATTTTCCTGTTAGTATACAGATTTGTATAGAGACCTGCTCTTTGGTTTCAGTAGGCGGTTTAGCCAATTTCAGTAGACATAGGATCAGTCTTTTAGTACACAAATTATGCAGTACTTTGCCACAATTCAGGATGCATATATTTGGCAGGCAGTTTCCTGAAGGATATAATGGGAGAGCACATCTCAGTCTGGGAGATGGATAGATTGAAAGGAAGTATAAAGTAGTTCTACCTTCAGTAGTGAAAGGAAGAGAGCCCTTGCTCCATAGACATAAGAGGCAAAGCAAGAAAAAGCAGTGACTTCTAGGCATTCTCTTTTTTTTCTCTGCTGCAAATTCAGAATTAATCACAGGAATTCATCATAGGTAACAATGTAGAGGTTTTGACATCTTCAGAGCAGTCAATAACCATCTTCCTTTATCATTTCTAAAAGATAAAACACAGAAAATACATCCCAGACAAAGCAGCCTTATGTTATATTACAAATTATTTCCTCTGCTACTGGCAGACCGTAACTTAAAATTCTCCAAGGAGTATGACTTTCTGAGAGTAAGACTTACAGAATTTCATTGTCTTGAAAATGTTCAAGGTGTTTTTATCTCACTTACTAAGGAATGGATTTATTGCAGAAATTCCCAGCAGTAAGCATCCTGAAGCCCACGATCCAAAATTAAGCTGTATTAAACAATTATTTTCAAGTGTCTGATTTATTTAGCTGTTTAAAATATTTTATAAGTTCAATCAGCACACATAACATAGCTCAGATGCATCAGACTGCAGGCAGCTTGCCCTTCCTCCCACAACTCTTATTATACTTAAATTTTATGGTTCTCTAAATGCAGTTCTACCGCTCAAAACCAAAATTCTTGATTTAATGCAAAGTGTCTTCTCAGCTAATAAAAATTTTCAGCTTCTTGAAGAAATGTGGGCTGGGATTTGCCTCTGACTTTCATCTCTGCTTCATCTGCTAGGTTTGAAGATTTCTCTTAACTACATTTGCTTTATAACCTTGAACTACAGCTCTGTAATCCCTAACATTCATGAGTTTTACTTTGTGACAGGCACATCTTTCATGTCACAAAAATGGTTATTTATAGACAACCTAGTCATTACAGACTGGCCAATTAACAAGGACATATATTAATTACTCAGATTTTTGAAGCACAGGGAAAATAAACACTTTCATTTATTTTTCTGCATTTTACAATTGATGCTATTTGTGTGGATTTGCAGCTCACCTGCCTTAGAGTAGAAAAAAGTGTTGTCGTCAACACCCAAAGCTGTCATGAAATACAGAGAAATGGTTCCTTTTGGTGTGGTCTCATTTCCCATGAGGTCAAAGGGAGTTTGTACCATGGGTTTTAATGAAGCATCCTGGACTGTTTTCTTACCAAAGTTCTTTAAAAAATTCAAAGCAATGCCTTGCAGAGCAATTTATTATTAAAAGTAGGCTTGGCAAGCCCCACAGAGTCTCCAGACCATTAAGCTGATCAGACGCAACAGCAGCAAGTGTAAGAGAGAAAAGAGGCAGTACCCAGAACTTGCTGGGGTTTTGGTGACTCAGGTCTGAAGAACCATTGACTTCAACCAGCAAATCATTCTTAGACATCTGCAATGTTCACCCCTCCACCCTCCTCCCTGCTCCCTAGAATCCAAAGTAATAGTCTTTTCTCTGTTTTTGACCAGAAAAAGAAAAAACAAAGATGGACAAACAAAGAGAGGATGAACTGATTCAGAAGATCCACAGACTGGTACAAAAAAGAGATTTTCTTGTAGATGATGCAGAGGTGGAGAGATTACGGTAAGAACTAAAAGCAGCTGAACCAATTTGTGAGATTTCACAAGTCTAATACTACACTGAAGTAAGTGACAAAATTTACATCGACATTAATGAGAGAGGAATTGGTCCTTTAAAACAACTTACCAAGTTAAAAGCCTCCTCCCGGTTCCACAGGAAAAAAACATTAAAACTGCACTTCTGTGGCTCTTTATCCCATTAATGATTCAGTCATCTCATGACTACAGCGGGGTTTGGTCTCTTACTTTCCTACCAGAAAGTGTCTGGGCATTTTCCATTAAAAAGTAAAAGGATTTTTGCTGCTACCAGAGGATCCTCTTGGCATGAGAAGTAGACGTAAAATGGAATTCTACAGGGGACATATTTGTAGACATCTAAAATAGTCTTTTTTTTTAAAAAAAAGTTAATAATAAACCCAACCACATTAATATTATTCTCATCCTGCCATAGTAAAAAAAAAAAGAAGAGAATGCAATCACCAACACAGGTCTACCTAAACTAAAGCATAAGCGAGTTCAGAATGGTTTCATCTCAGTATCTTAGCCCAAAGTTGCTGAGAAACCTGTGGTCTTTCTCAAAAGTTCATTTCCAGCTCTTGCACTGAGATCCCAACACTCTACAAATAGTCAGAGTTTCGCTATTACTTCCCGTGTCTCTTTCAACAGTAAAGATTCAAGGCTTATCAATCCATTTATCCTAAATGACAATACCTCTTCCAACACAATTAAATTCTAAGCAAGCAAAGGACAGGAGAGAAGAAAGCTTGCTAGAGTCCTGCAGCTGATCAAAGAAAGCTGTTCAAAGTCAGCAGCTGACAAGAAGCCTAAGCTAGTAATGTAATCCAGAGCTCTCAACTGCTAGTTCAATGTGCAAATTGCAAAAACCTCATCAGCAACCAGACAATACAGAAACCTAGTTGTAGGCTACTGAAAATGTACTGTTATGCACTGTGCAGATGTGAATACATTAGTGTCAATTCACATTTGCAGTAAAACCTGAGGCTTTTCTTCAAAACTCTTGATTCAAAACTTTTCTTCAAAACTCGATTCAAAACTCAGAAGTCTGCTTTTCCTCTAAACTGAGATATTCAATCAGTGCGCCTGTTGTTAATGGTTAAATAAAAAAATAGCAAAGAAACTAGCATGGAAATATCAATAGATACAATCAAGGTTAGCAACACAATTGTCATCTTCTGGGCCTAATGCTGTCATCTTCAGGCAAAGAGAAATACACTTGGTTTTGATAAACACTAACAGCAGAAGACCATGAGATCCAGTCTTTTGTCTAAGCAGGCCTTTAAAAATAAGTAGTACAATCACAGCAATATGTATCCTCTGCTTTCCTTTGTAGAGGAAGCATCGTGCAGCACTTGTGAGGCCAGCTTAAAATAGGTGATACATTATGGTTTAAACCCCACTGACTAGGGAATATAATGAATCCAACGCTATCAGAGACAAGTAAAGAACCTTGGGGAAAATTCTGTCTCTGAATTCTACAAGAAGTTTGTTACTGTTTTCATTTAGGCAAATATTTTAGTCTTTAATAAGCAGCAAAATTAAGTGTTTTTAAAAAGAACAAATAAGTGAATTGTTTACTAGTGATTTGATCCTAGCTATCCTGTAACAGATTTATTTTCCTTTTTTCCACCAGAGAGAAAGAAGAAGACAAAGAGATGGCTGAATTCCTTCGCACCAAGTTAAAACCCTTAGACAAAGCAACACAGTCTCCTACCAGTGAGTTCTTAAACATTAAGAAAACCAAGAACAAATCAGAAAAACTCCAAAGACAACTGGATAAAAGAGCATTTTCAAAGGCCGTGCTGGGCCAGCCTCTGCCAAAAGCTAGGTTAATCTAGCTATGTCACCCTGAAACAAGATAGCATGTCAGCAATTGCTGGCCACTTAGAATTCAGATGCCTAATTACGCCTTAAAACTGAATCCAAGTCATCTATGGCCACTTTAAAATTGCTTTGTATGTTTTACATATGCAAAATATATTTGAATTCAAATTGCCACAACCTGCTTTTTTAAGCAACTAGATTTAATTTTACCAATCATTTTCCCATCTGGTTCTGCAAAAGTCACTGGAAAAAAAAACAACCCTGTTTAAGATATATGCTAGGATATCTGAAGCAAAGTTTGCCTGTTTTTACTGCAGGCAAGATGTAAACTAGAGAAAAGACTGCAAACTCCCACAGCTGCCCCAAATTTCTTACATCTTACCAGCATAAATAGGCTTTTCGATCACCTCAACCCAAATCACTTACAGACAGAACTGCAAACACACTAATTTCTCAGAAACTAAGCAGATTACATGATCCCTTGGAAGCTTTTAGCTGCAACTTTCAAACAAAACAGTTACAGCATGAGCTCTAAAATTTAACAGATTGGTTTTGACCTGTCTCAAGCTGAGCTCTTAGGCAGGGAGACAGTCAAGTGAGCAGTGCCCTTCTTAGAAAGTAAATTTGGTCCACCAGCTGAAGAGGTTTGTATCCAAACACACTGCCATTTTGCATAGATCAAGATCTTGCTAAAGAGTTTCCAGAGGGATGTGGAATGACTGAAGTTCAAGTACAAGTTTGACATTTTAAGACGCGTCACTAATTATTTATACCCTTTTAGTCACAGGGAGCATGACTCATCTCCTTGTTAGTTTACTTCATGTCATTGCTTTTAAATGCAATGTTAGAGATACAAGATTCTTTTCACCCTGAAAAATTAAAACCTACCTTTACCTTGTTCTCCTAATTACAACATCCAAGTTGATAAGAGAATAAACTCTAGCAGTATTTTTGTTCTTCAGCTCCTTAGTTTGAATCCACATACCAGCTTGGTTACTTCCAAAGTGTTAGATGTATTGTTCAAACAAGAGTTAAAGAAGTCAGAGTGGGGTGAGAGGGCAGGGAAGGCTTGCATTCTTTAAGCCAGAAGTAGGAAGAAATAGTTTGACCAGCTCTTGGTTTTAATGGTGTCCTGTTTTGAACATTGCAGGCAGCCCAGCAGAAAAGAAGGTAGAACCTCCTCCAAGCAAGCCCACCATTGCCAAAGCAGGATTGGCTATTATTAAAGATTGTTGTGGGGCCACACAATGCAACATCATGTAGCTCTGGGCTCTCTACCATGTTTGTCTTTTCAAATGTTTTCATTGAATGAAACTGTAGGGTGAGGGGAACTAACAGCGTCCTGCTAATGGAATCAAGAGCAACTGGTACAACAGTAATATATGGAATGTACAATGGCAGGTTCTTCACTGTTGCATGGATCACTCAACACGCATGCCTAAAAACAAAAGAAATCTATATAGTGGCTGTCCAGTGACCAGAAAAGATCTGTAGTAGAGTCAAAAACACCCCAGTGATAAAAGTGAATGAAAAGCAGGTATATTTCATCCAGGGAGGTACAAAACAGCAATTTTGATAGGCCATCACTTTGTAAGAATTTGTTGTACACTTTCCCCCCCTTGACAAACAGCACTCAAAAGTTGCTGAAATACCCTATTTTGGCTACTTTTCAAAACAAAGGCCACAAGTAATAATGCTGTATATGGCGCAACTGATAGATGAAGCAACTTTAGGATAACTGATGTTGCATACAAAATACTTACCAAACTAGTATGATGTTCAACTACTTTGCTGTGGAGTTTCACTTCCAATTCTTCCTAAAGAATGAGGATCAGTGACAAGGATGCTGCAAGTAGAGATAGATTTTTATATCCCATATGATTTCTGAATTACCGAAGTCAAATGAGTATTGCTTGTACCAGGGAAAATAAATATCTGGTAAAGCTTTAGCAAGCACAGCTACACTAATCTGCAAACAGATGATGTAGTCCAAAGCTGTGTCATTTCTCTTTCAGATCTCCACTTCACATGGAGCCAGAGAAATATTCACCCAGAGAGTTTTGTCCACTATTAGAAGTTACATGCAGTATAAGATTATGTATCACTGGTAGGTTGCTGGGAGGAGAGTGGAAGACAAACAAAATTTAACTAATATTTAAACAATGCTTAAAACAACTATTAATTGCATATTTCATGACCATAAGAAATATAAACTATTAAGCATAGGAAGACACTAGCCACCCAAGAGAAATTGACCACAAGACAAATATACAAATACAGAAGTAGGTATTTGTGGTAGGATGATCACATTCTACACAAAATGGGTTTAAAATTACGGGAAATACAGGAAGACTTATCTGTGTTTCACCATTAAACGTGTTTCTGGTCTCTATGCAGATTAAGCCTTGTGGAATCTAATATCTTTATATTAGCTGTCAGTAGCTGGTTTGTCCATGTGATGGTATTCCATATAAATGTACTGTGATAGGTGTAAATAGTAAAATAAATGTACATGGATCTAATGTGAAAGTCTCAGGCTTAGAAATAACAAACAGATAGCAAAAAGTTCCTAAAATAAAGGTTTTTTTTGAGGAACTTCCATTTTGTGAAGCTAAGTGAAGCGTGCACATATATACAAAGGAACCACAGTTGTAGGAAAGGAGAAAAAATTGACAGCAGTTACTCAAAAAGGATAAACAGTAGTATTTTTAAGAGAGAGTAAGTATCTCATTAAGGTTGAAGGAGGTAGACTATTCTTGTACAAATAAAACCTAATCCCTAGCATCGGACTGATTCAATGAAAAACATTTGCATTTCCAGAATCATTTGTTTCAGTATTGCAGACTCACTTGAGACAAAGAACCTATGTCACTAAGTTCCTTAAGGTTTAAGTATCAAGGAGGAAGAAACCACAAAAGGTTTCCACTAAGACATGAAGCACTTTAATTACTTTGACCAAAGACACAGGAAAGAGGACAAAACATATCCAAAGGCTGAATAGTCACATACAGTTATTGCATCCTTGTTGATACATACAACAGCACATTAAGCTCTGTAGCTGTCAATAACTACTCTATCTGGTATGGGTTGGACTCTGTATAGCACCTGTGTACATTAACAAAGTTATAGGGAAAACTGCTTTTAAGGGAGAATACACACTGAAGGGAAAGCAGTGCCCACTGGCTTCTGTAAAATTCAACAGCCTCTTGAATTTGCTGGTACCCAATTAAGACATCAGGAATTATCAGTATCTTAAGACAAGAGGGAGATGTTCAGTGCCATTAACAAAGGCACATGGAAGTTAGGAAAAAGCCTGTAGTGAAGCACCAAACTTAAAGCCTTAGGAGGATGAACTGTTAAAACCAAGTATAGTGAATGCTGCTAAGTAAAGGGTCCTGAAGGACTTCACACAGTTTTTGTAAGGCAAGAGGTGACTTAGGCACATTAGCATCTAAGCCAGGCTGTGCTGATGATTGGGGTGATCCCTGCATGCTGCACAGAATCTACAGTCCCTTGAAAAGGAAAGTGAAATTGGTAGAATGCAGGTTTGTATGAAAAAAATTTCACTAACAGGAAACAGAGCTAGACACTTCTGGGATGCAACACTCATGACTAGGCTACAGGGCCCCCTCCTTTAATTAAAATGAAGAGGAGAAAACACAGCAAGTGTGAATGTGTAATATTAATATACAGTTAGCACTGGTAGCCAGTGCCCCAAAGGGACTTGAACTACAGCAGTATTAATGAGTGTCATGGTTTAACCCCAGTCGGCAACTAAGCCCCACACAGCTGCTCACTCACTCCCCCCTGGTGGGATGGGGGAGAGAATTGCAAGAGCAAAAGTGAGGAAACTTGTGGGTTAAGAACAGTTTAATGATTGAAATAAAATAATAATAAAAAATGATAACAAAAAGGAAAACAACAAGAAGAGAGAGAGAAACAAAACCCAGGAAAAACAAGCAATGCAACCACTCACCACCTGCTGACTGATGCCCAGTCAGTCCCTGGGCAGCGATCACTGCCCCCCTGGCCAACTCCCCCCAGTTTATATACTGAGCATGACATCACATGGTATGGAATGTCCCTTTGGCCAGTTTGGGTCAGCTGTCCTGGCTGTGCCCCCTCCCACCTTCTTATGCACCTCCTCACTGGCAGAGCATGGGAAGCTGAAAAGTCCTTGACTAGTGTAAGCACTGCTTAGCAACTAAACCATCAGTGTGTTATCGCATTATTCTCATGCTAAATCCAAAACTCAGCACTGAACCAGCTACTAGGAGGAAAATTAACTCTATCCCAGCTGAAATGAGGGCAATGAGAGCGAACTTCATTTTCAGAAGTTCTAACTTGGCTCAGCTGAAAGGTTTTCTTTGTGTGAGTTTGTTTTGAATTAGCAAATGCTTCAGTTCCGTTTTTATTTGGGTGGGTTTGAACAGCTTGCCTGCAGTGCACCAGCAGTTCCTTTGAGAAGGGGGTCAGTGATGCTGCTTAGCAGTGAAGTCCTGGTTTTTTTTTTGACTCTTGAGATCAGATTCTCAACTCTGTTCAACACTGGCTTACAGCATTGTCCATCCAGAACACAGCAGAGCCCTAATGGCTTACTTCAAACATAATGGTTGTAATTAAACAAATTAAACTTAGGAAGAAATTAAGCATGTAAAAATCTTGGTCCTTGTTTTTAAAAAAAAAAAAGGAGACTAAACCACTGAGTATTCCCAAGTACAATGAGGGGCTTTGTAACTTCCATGATCCTATGAACATAGCACATTATGCAATCCCCATATGTAAAATCAGCAGAAAATATTAGACAAGTATCTTTAGGCGATTACATCAAGTAACTGGCATCATTTCAGAGCTAATTTTCACATATCTGTTACTGTCTGCAACATCGGTTGACTGAAGCACCCAAAATCTCTTCTGGAAATCCTGGCTGTTACCACTTCGGAAAGAAGGCGAGTCATCAGAAAAAGAAGAAAATTTAAGGTGGATTTGACACACAGTTTCCTCTATGAACTGGTAAACATGGCTATATTCAGGAAAGGATCTTGGTCTACTGAGAAAACAAAAGTGCTGAAGTGCTATTTGTACCACTCCCCAATTCTACCAGCAAGTGGTTCTCTTGTACCTTCCCCTAGGCCTACTGAATCTTTTCAGCAAGGTTAAACATATTTCCAAATAAACTAAGCTACTGTGTTACAACTAAGAATGTTTCTTGCTGTTACTGAAGGAAATAAGTGGTTGTGGAATAGAGTGGAATGCACTTACTGTGCTGCTATACTTTTTGAATTCAAAAAGAATAGGATTATAATTCTGCAAGAAAGGAAAAATTTGCTGAGTTAGTGATGCTACTGAAATAAAAATAAAGGATTTTATCTCACTGAAAAAAACATACAGTTTCTCCATTGACACTCTACAAACAAAAACCACCAAAAAAGCCAATCTCATTATGCTCCTAGATGACTTTGAAACCTCACTACAGCCCAGAGCGCTGCACAGACTAGAAGACAGTTCCCAGAAGATAAAGGTCTCAACATATTTGAGTATCAAAACCATTGCCAAGCCAGAAGGGCTTAACAGCAATTAAGAAAAAAAACCCCAAACAATCAGCACTTTCTGGTCTGCTCACCAGAGTGGTTTTACAGATGCTACCTGAAGTGTAGGGCTCTGGAGATCTCAGGGACCACAGACTACATGACCAGATACAGGGAATGAGATAGAATCAAGTGCATTTAGGGGTGGATCTCATGTTGCTGCTTTGCTCTCATTGCCCCAACCTTCCTCCTGTCAGAAGCAAACACAATGAAATCAAAATTTGTGTTAACAAAGTTTTGGTGTTGAGAGTCAACTAAGGAGTATCTAACAGCAATGGTATTATATCATCTGAACAAGAGGTGTGGAAGACGATTTCTCTCCTCCCCTATCTCCCAGAATAAAATAATTCAGCCCAACACAAAGCTGTAGACATAACCCTGCAGCCAACTGAGGAATCTTAGTCAAAAGTCAGCAATACACAGGAGAGAAATTGCATCATCCAGACTTTCTCTGCCTTACTGTACCCTAGTGACAAGTTACCAGTGTCTTGTTAACCAAGACACAGTTAAGAAGAGTTAACAAGTACTTTCATAAGTACAGTCACTCCACCCTGCAGAAAGAATAGTATTTTACCTAAAAAGCCAATATTAAGTTGCATTTGACTGCAAGCTGAAATGTGCAGCTGCAAAAGGTAACTAGGGCATGCTTTCCTCTTTGTGGCTGGTGACCCTAAGTTCATGTGTGATTCAGGCTTTGTCATACTTTGTCTTCCTACACAGGCAGAAGAGCATGTTTTCATTTGCAGCTAAGCAGATTGTTAAGGAGAACAGTTTTCCCAATATTCTGTTCAGCTTGATCTCAAACCATGCCACTTGGAACTAAAATACTTACAGCGGACTGAACTCAATTACCTCCAATTATGAATTTGAGTTTATTCTACACAAGATGCGTAGAATACACAGATTCTACCCATATCCTTATCCATACTCCCTGCCTCTGAAGCAGTTAAAATCTTTACTGGCACTGCAGAGGCAGTTCTTGGAAACTAAGAGTTTGACTACTGGCTCCAAAATCGAAGAAATCTCAGGCTTCTTTTACAGTTAAGACTTAATTAAAATTCCAGCTGAGAACAAACAGAGAACCTGCAAGTTAGACTCACTGGTAAACAATTATCACAGAAAACGTTTCTGGTCATGAAGGAGAATATTTTTCTTATTAGAAAGGAATTTGAAGGAATTGAGTTCAGATTTTTTTCAATAAACATGATATTTCTCTTACAGTAGAAAGACAACCAAACTCATTACACAGACAACAACCCAGAGAATATGTATTCCGCAGTACAGAGTTGTCTGAGATGTGCAAATAAACCGAGTTGCTCTGTGTGGTTTGCTCCTACCTAAAACAATGGAAAGTTTCTTAGTGCTCCAACATATATAGGAATGTCAACATTTGAAAAATCAAGTGCCAGCAGGTCACCACCAAACTCTCACCTTTCAGGAGCAGGCTGAAGAAAAGCAAAGCAATTTTTCTTCTGTTTTGATCTTGAAGAAAGGGCAGCTCCCTTTCCTATTCCAGACGCAGCATGTATTCCCAAGCAGCTCAAAGTCCAAGCCACTCTTCAGAGTAGTCACGTTACTTAAAAAAACCACAGTCCTACTCTGCCCCAGCATAAATGCTACCAATGTTATCAAGGTGACTCCTGTTCCACATAATCCCATCAATCCTATAAACAGCCAGCCAAGCAGGCTGCTTTGGAACAGAATCATAAAACCATTACTTTAGAGTCCAAAAACTTACTTTTCCCTCCATGTGGATACAACACTTCACATAGGATCTTGAGAACACCTCAGTATCTAGACCTGGATCCAGACAGCCTAGACAACAACTTACAGTCTTGGAGATGAATAAGGAAGTGTCTAACAGTAGCATTTCCCCGTACATTTAAGCTTGTATCCTTTAC
The DNA here is from genome assembly GCF_000699145.1 of Aptenodytes forsteri. Classification (NCBI taxonomy): domain Eukaryota; kingdom Metazoa; phylum Chordata; class Aves; order Sphenisciformes; family Spheniscidae; genus Aptenodytes; species Aptenodytes forsteri. Next base: position 2,457,070 of record NW_008795492.1, on the reverse strand, counting down.
AGCAGCATTAGTTTCTTAACTAGAGGCAGTTTTCTGCAGTAATACTTCATGTGAGGTTGAGCTAATTGTGAAAAGACACCAAGAGATGTTTAAACTGGTACCTAAAAAATAAACCTCATCAGCTACAGAAATCAGTGGATTGTAATAGGCTGGATGTTGTAGACTTTCAAACCTACTTTGACATGCTTTAGATAAGCTGTATTACCTGCTGGAGTGAGTCTAAAAGACAACTTCAATTTAGGATTTTCAAGCTACAAGAATAGAGAGCTCATACACCACCACAAAGAGCTACAAATGATAGCAGCAATGCATTTAACTATTTCTGTCTTCACAAAAACATCAGAAATTCCATTGACTGGAGGTATATGCTTTGTTTTCCTAGCAAACAAATGCTAAGAGTTCCACTGAATGGGCCTTTCAAGCCAGCTACATGTGATTGGATTTGAAATGCAGAAAAAAGTTTCTTTATGACAATATTGGTATTGAAGCTTTTGTAAACATTTGCTTGTGCACCTTCAGGCCAGAAAACCCCTCTGATGACCTAGCTTTGTTTCACTGGGCAATCAAAGCTGCTCTAACACACCATAAATGCAAAAGCTCCTTAGCTACTTGCTTCTACTACATAGAAGACTGTCACTGTAATCTTACCTTCTGTAACTAGCACAAAATAAATCTAACTGATGAAGTGTCACAGCCCTCAATCAAGTTATATTGAGCAAATGCAGGTCTACGGAGAAATTAAATCCAGGGCACAAGATTATGCACTGAACTGCAACTGCCACAGGCACCATTGAACACACTCCTCCTGAAGCATGAGACAGCAGTGTCTTTATTAGCAAAATCAAAGAGACAAACCACAAGCAAGCAGCAGAGTAATCTTTACCTCGATTTACAACTGCTTATTTTAAAACTAAGTGTGTCAACTGAATGAAAGATTCGACTCGCTCAAAAATTGGAATTATAATCATCCACTTGTTTCTCAGCCAAGTTCATGCTCTTGCATAGTGACTGATGTCCAAAAGAACCCACACAAGTACATCTTCCCTGCAGGCAAACTAATAACAGATTCTTTCCTGCAAACACCTTCCCTTTTAGGATCCAAGGTAGCATCTTGAGTATGACCACCCTGTCTCATTAATGAGCAGCTCCTTGTGCTCCAGGAGCCTCTGTACCAAGACCGTACCCAACTGCAACCAGATTCTACACAAAAGTGTAATGTATCAAAAGGTTTTCGCAGGAGATTTACCTTGAAGAGATCATTTACACATCTGAAGAAACTTAAGTAGAAATACATGTCCTTAGAAAGCAATGGCAGAGTCCAGAGTCAAACTGAGGGTGGATGTTCTTGATGACAGTGCAGTCTGGAAGAACACCACTGCAGCTCCCTCAGCATCACTGGCAAGTGCCTCAATGCAGAGACAGTAACAGAGCTCACCTTGCATTCCTTGTGTCCTTTACCACCATCAAAATATGCACTATGCCCAGGACACCAGGAACCTTGCAAGACAGTTGCCATCAGGATTTCAGAGCTGGAACATCTGTGAGAACTCCACCCATGCCCACAGTGGTCATTGCAGCACACAGCTTCAGCACTAGGAACACCTCAGTGACCAGGCCTTGTCTCATGCCGCTCCCAGCCTATTTGGTAAAGCTGCACATAACAGACCTGCAGGATCTATGTCAGAGCTAATGAAATAATTGCTGGCCTGCTGAGCACTCCATTTTATGGCTTGGGCTTCTAACAAAAATTGCTTCAGGTGAATTGCAGAGTAGTTTAAGAAAGCTCAAAACCCGCAAAGATGATGGCAGCTAATTCCAAGTTTCTTGTAGCCAATCACCTCATCCCAGCTACACTGACAGAGTTGTTTGTTGTTTTTTCTTACCAGTAGACTTCATCACACAAAATAGGTTTTCTGGCAGAATGCCATTCTTATTTTTGAATCCAATAACTGAAAGGCTGACTTGAGACTTGTGCCCACAGCATGACATATAATAGTGCTTTGACAGCCATGTACCATCTGACCCACTGGAATGCCTGAGGCTTTATCATGTCCTGTACCCCAGCATCACTGCATAAGGCTGTAGGCGAGTCAACTCAGCATTACTGTATGTGCCATATACTAAGTAGAATAGCTTCTGGCAGTAATACAGGTTCCAAATCTCAAGGTGAAATGAATAAATGTCAACTTAGAATAAGTCTGCAACAGCTGATGTTTCTCACCATCTTTCTTCCTGAGTTACTACAAACTTATTTCTGGCACAGTGTCACAGCTCACAAATTGCTTTGCTTTTGAGCTGGCAAAGGCTGCTCTACAGCCTCCTTAAACAGGCATACAAGGTTAATATAACCACTCCAAAACCCTGTTTGGCACAGATACATTTTAAAGGAAATATTTTGAAGGCTTTTGCTTTAGGACTGTCAAGCTCAACAGATTATAGAGATAGTTTCCAAAGGGATCACCTGTATCCTCACGAGCAATAGGGACACTCCAGTTTCCACTATTTGTCTTGGGACTAATAACAGTCCCTTATCCTTGTAACACAAAATACGGAGCTAAGCACCAAAAGCATTAAGCCAGAAGCTTTTATGCCTTGCTGTACCTACACAGGCCATCTTTAAAAGCAGGCAGATCTTGGTGCAGGAATACCTTGCTCAACTTTTCAGGTGGCAAACTGTCTTAGTGAGGGCAAGGAATTTCTGTATCTCATCTTGCTACTGCACCATTGCTCTTCCTGCAGGCATTACCTATGCTTCGGACAAAGTCCAGGATATGTTGAAAGTCCTGCAGGATATGGATCCTTCAAGAAACTGACCACAAGCTTTTAGAGATACCGTTTTTCAGGAAGTTTTCCTATTCTTCCCCTAATCCATTTATGATTATTTCATCCTAGCTCTCTCTCCTCTGAGAGCATCCTGGAAGTTTCCACATACTTGTCATATTCCACCCCCACAATCCCCTCCCACACCTTTAAAAAACACAACAGAAAATATGAAAGCAATCTCTGGTTACAGGGCTATCATGTGAACTGTTCCTCTCCTTCCCTTTACACAACTTGATGGTTTTTCTCTGAATTCCCTTCACATATTAAATGTTTTCCTACTCTTCAGGTAAAATTAAATTACTTACCTGTAGTCTGATAAGGTGCTTAGGTCTCACTGCATAATATCCATACTATCCTCTTTATCCCAAGTCTGTTGGCAACAACCCTCAGTCATCATTTAAGAATCCTGTCCTAATAGCTTGAGCTTAAATTTGAGATGTCTTCAATGCACCAATCTGCACCTCAAACAACTCTCCCTTTAAGCGCAACCAGCATGGTCAAGCTTTTTCTGTCACGCTTGTCACTACTTATAGCCAAACTGTTTAAATGCTTAGGGAAAACAAATGCAACACTGTCAGTGACAATTAGCCAAAAGAGGAAAACCAAACAAAATATTTCTTAGATAGGTATTATAGATACAAGGTAGCTACGAATTAGATAGGACTAGTGGAGCATCTAAAAAAATATATCATCTTAAAACTGATATATCCTAGAGAAGCTTTTTTTACTCTACAGAAAATGCTCAGAAATAATACCTTGAAGTGACATCTCAGAAATTTCTTGTAAAATGGCATTCTCTATTTATATCAATCTGCTTCCTGTAGCACATGTAGAACACTACAAACCATTTTAATGGTCACTTGAATTAAGATTTTTTTCCTGATTTTCTCCATCTATGTAATATTAAAACATAAAACCAGTCCATACAAGAAGGAATACTACATTAAAAGTAATGTATGCTGGAAGAGTAGAGACATTGTATCTCATCCTCTGAACAAATACCAGCTAAATTGTGGGAAAATATCTGAAAGATCTCTAGGTATCAATTGTTCCATAGCATACATCCATACATCCATTAATAAAATGCTGACTTTAAAGTACATCAGCATCTAACTTTCTATGGCCACACAGACTGAACAGGTATCAAGGTCAAGCTTTGAATGAGAAATCACTTAAAGCCAAGGTTTTCAAACTCTAGTTTTCAAAGGCACAAAAGAGACTAAATACTCAAATTGCAAAAAGGTTAGCTGCAAAGACACTTAACATTAAGTGTCAGAGGCAAGAAATTAAGAGACAAGATTAAAAGGAAGGGTTACTCCCACAGACTGATAAGCAAGCTTCACTGCTAACACTCAGTTTTCAGTTGCTCACATTTCTGTAAACAGCTAAGCAAGCAAAGCCAGGCCCTGTTTTTTCCTCCAAGCAGTCAGTTTTTCTCTCCATACCAAAGTCCTGAGACTGTCTAGAATACAGAAAGCAATCTGTCCTTTGTGGCCAAAACCAAAGTCCTCAGTCTATTCTATAAGAGTAAGAAAGCAAGCAATCTCTTCACACAAAGCAACAAAACTTTGCTTTGTCCAAAGGAAAAGCCTTTTGTCAGCTCTTCTGTTCAGAAACTTCAAAGGTTAAGAAACAGCCTTATGTTCTCTGTTCTCTTAGTCATGCTTCCTATCAGCATTATTCCACATTACACCTGAAACGTCAACTAAGTCACTTCCCTAATGCTCTTCTCTGGCATTATGCCCAAGTCTCTCCTTGTGCTTTTTTTCTTTTAATTACAGTTAATAGAAATAGGAGTTAAACCCTAGTTCACCACACAGTTACACTCTGTCCTGCTACATTATGGCAGACAAAACAAGCCATATTATTTAGAAAAAAAATAAGTTATTCCCATCAAGACTTTCAAAAACTTTTCACTAATTTAAACAGATGGCTTAACATAAAATGAGAATGAAAGAAGTGGGAATGTTTGCAACATGATAACAAAAGAACACTTAAAATCAAACTCACCTTTTGAAGGTAATCACATACCAGGTGATATGTTTTAAGTATGCATGAGTAAAATCCCTCATTCACAACTACTGGAAGAATGAAACTATAGAGTGGTGATTATACAGTTTGTGGTGTTGCTTAAGATGCTATAGAAAGTTTTTATAAATTGCCTACCCCCCTTCTAAAGAGTGATATTTATTACGCTATTTATGGAGAGTTTCCTGCTAAATAAGTATTTTAGGTAGTTACTTTAAGATTGTTTACTGAACAAGCAAGTACTCTGGAAGGTCAAGTGAACACTTACCTGCGGCAGGCCTGACATTTACTCTAGCAGACTGTTCCACTTAACAGTTCCATTAAATGAGAATATATAATAAGACCACAAAAAAAGAGAAAGTCAGGAGTAGCTTATCCAGCTCTTTACTTTGTCCATAAAGCTGTGAGATGACAGAACAGTCCAATTTAGTTGCAGATTATTTTTTTTAAATTATTTTGTTAGATTCTGAAATAAAGTTCAAAGCACTCTAGTGAAGCTGCAAAATAACTTGCTTGCCAGACTTGTAGTTCCTGGATAATTACTATCTTCAGCAAGCTGGAAAACAAGGCTATTATAACTCAGAAGTGACTTGTTAACTTTATTGCACAGTAACACTCCATATGACATTATTCACATCAATTTTAACAGTTCAAAGCAAGACTAAAACTCAGGAGGAACACTTTACTTCCACCTGTTGCATTTACACTTTCTCCACTTTTCTCTTTTGGCTCATAAATAATACAGTTACCTTCTAAAATAAACCCTAAACATTATGTTGTATGAAGAGCAGTAGAGATACTGAGTACATCTGCTAACAGCTGAATTGCAAGAATTGGGAAAACCCTCATTCTCCAGAATAGCAGGTTGTGGCATTATGGTGTTTCTTTTGTCTTCACTAAATCAATCCCAAATTTTAGCTCTCTGCTCTGTCTGGATAATTAAGCTTAGTGTGACACAGCAAGTTAAGGATTCTAGGACAGGTTTTTTTCAGGTCTTTAGACAAGGACAAGAGTTATGCTTGCTTGAAAATTTTATTGACACAACTGTTTGGTCCCAACACACAAAACAGCACTTGAGCCACAAAAGAAAGTGTCCAAACAAAGTAGACAGCTAAGGAAAGAATTTTTTCTTCTCCCTCCCACTCTAAGAAAAAGTGCATAAATTGAGGGCTTCAGTGACATTTTTTTTTAAACAGACATGAATCTGAAGTAGTATATTTAATTGTTAAATTAAAGAATTTCATGGTTGTAATGTTTTTAAATCTGTAAGTCACATCATTCATTTAACCCTTTGGATAAAAAAATATATTGCAATTCAGTTAGCTATTTTGTTACACTATGAACACAACTTCTCAAAAGTATTATTCTATTACTTTCAAACAGCAATTTCATCAGAATCACACATGAATCCAGAAAAGATATGCTGACCTCCATAAATGGTATAACCACCACACTCACTTTGACAAATACCATGTTTTCCTCTGAAGCAAAAACCTGGTTTTATTTAGTACTCCAGATGACTTGTAGCTGCATCTCATGAAAATATAATTTCAGGCTGGTCTTTTCTCCAATGCATGCTTTTCTGAAATAAAGATCTAGACTCATCAGTGTTAACCTTATCAAACTTAAGGTGAAAGCACACGTTCTTGCATTTAACTCATTAAAAGCATTCCAAGAAAGCTTACTTCTAAATTTCTCTTTCAATAGCAGTATGTCTGTAGAGGTTTACTAAGGACTCAAAATACTGTGCCCTAATGCTCAGAAAAACTTCCAAGTGTTTCTCTGCATTCACAATGACTATAAGCTCACTACTGGTAATACTTGCCTAAATTTAAAAGATTTTATAACAAAATCTGACTAGTAAAATTCTGTCTATAGCCATTATTCAGTGGCATTTCCTGTTGCTGGCTGAGAAATTAGAGCCCATGTTCCATCTCTTGTATATTACAATAGAATTCACCCAAAAAATATTCAGTTGGCCAGTGGAAAACCTCTAGTATAGGTTCTTTCAATACTACAAGCAATTTATTTGCTGCCTGGCAAATACAACCCATTGTAAATGCCATGGTTACCCAGAATGGGTATAAAGTCTCATACACTGGACATATCTGCTAACTAGAGTTAAGGTCATCCACGGACTTAACCTCTCTTCCAAAGCTGGCCCTTTCAAAAGCCAACACAAGATACCACAAATTGAAAAAAGCTTCCAACACTAGGAGTAGGTTTTAGAATAAAAACAGACACAGCTAAAAGACAGCACATCAAAGAATAAGCTTCCCATTTACTGAACATGCTTAAAAAATAGAAAACAAGGTTAGGCAGAACAACCTTAGCATTTCCACGTGTAGTTAGAACTTTCCTTACAGGTGGAAATAGCATCAACACCTTCCATCACAAAACATTTTAATAAGACCTGCTCCATTATCTGTAATTTATGCATTAAATGCATATTTCAGAAATATCAGAATCTTCCTAACTTCATTTCTAGACACAATAAAATGTGTGTGTCTGTATCTTAAACTCATGACATCAAGACAGTCTTTTCCTTAACCAAATCCATGCCAGACTGGAACTAAATATAAAAGGGAAGCTTAAAGCATCCATGTCCTAGAAAGCTCCTAAATGGAACTGAAAGCTACAGAAAACATTTAAAACAAGTTTTACAAGAAATCCACATAATCTTCTACAGACATCTTTAGACAAAAGAATTTCCAATGCAGTTACAAGTCATCTGAAAGGTCAGAGAACAAGTTTCTCCTCTGGAGTACAATCAACTCCCTCACTCTTGTCATTTCAGGTCAGCGAGTTAAAATTTCTCAACAGGCTTTGGAAAGACAGATCATGCATTTTATTAATACTGTCTGAAACAATCCCAGTAAGCAACAGCCTATAGAATACAATATGCTACATGTATGATTACACCACCGAGGCTTAAAGAAAATAAAATCTGTTCCATTTTAGTTGAATTAATATTTTGCTTTTACTGAACACACATTTATGAAAAACTGTAAAATTTAAGAATAATTTAACGAATGCAAGATTTTTTTTTCAAAATAATAGAAAAAATCTGCTCTGCTAACAGCTGTGTTCAGTGTAAAAGGAAAAATCTTCACAGAATACATTAAATACAAATTAATTCTAGGCCTTCCATTAAAATACATAAGGGCTAGCAAATAGCTTTACTTTGTGCAGAGTCCATAGGTATTTGTCTTTCATACTAAAAAGAAAGTTAAAGCTTGGTTACAGGTGCAAGTGAGAAGTTTGCTGCCAATTTCACCTTGTTTTTGTGTTGCTTTTTGGCTGGGCTGTCCATTGCTTCCTTGTTTAGCTGGGTTTCAGAAGACTGACAGGGAGGCACTGAAGCACTCTCTGTGGTGTTAGATACCACAGAACCAGAGGTCAATTTTTCTTGAGTTGTGGTAACTATTCTTTGTTTTTCTTCTTCTGTTAAAATCATTATCTCTAAAACAAATAAGACAATTTATTGATGCTCTGTTCCTGAAAAATAAAGAATATTTCTCTGGTAATAGGCAATAAAATATTTAAAAAGAACTTGTCAGCCTGATTTGAAGCCAGGTGTGTCATGTTCACCTCTGCAGCTGATGTGATGTTTGCTTCTGGCTCTGTCTGCATCATGTACTATTTAGAAGGTTTAATTTAATTCTCACACATTAAGTCTCCCAGTGCTCAGAAAAGCACTATGAAATTACTGTGGTGAAAAGGTTGCTACAGGTAGGCAAAATGCAATTTTTGTGGTGGATAAGGTCCCTATAAAATTCACTGCAAAGAATCACAGTAGGGTACTTATGGTCAGTACTCAAGAGTTTCTGATGAAAGCCACGTGCATTTCCAACACATCCCATTGCGCAATATATATACACATGCATATATATTTAAATGGAACTTTATATAATCAACCATTTGTTTGATGCTTTATTTTCCAAATTTTATGAGTTATCATCCGTAAGTAATACAACACAGGCAAGCAAACTCTTACCAGAGAGAGGTGCTGGGCGTTCCTCAAACTGAATGAGGTCTGCAGACTCAAGAACCACTGGATCAGGTCTCAGTTGTGGGGATGGTAGGCAGGAAGGAACTGGCTCACACAAGAGGTCAACGGGAGATGTATTTGTGAGGCAAAGAAGTTCTTGCTCAGTTTGATTAGAAACTACAAAAATAAGGAATATCTTTCAAAGTATCTGTAAGCTGTGAAGGTGTCACTATTTCAGAGCTGGTAAATGTAGTCTTCAGATGCAATACTGAATATTTGAGAGCTATGCCGTATTTGAAATACTAATATCAAACTAATTTAATTAATGCTAACTAACCTCAGATTCATTCAAGAGTTACTTCGCTGGATCAAGAGCATCTAACTAATTAGAATAGAGCAGACAAAACAATACTATGTTAAATCTATTGCTTGCTTGAGTAAATATACCCCTATAGTAAAATCTGGTATTTGCCAAACTTGAGTAATAGAAGAAGAGCTGAGTAAACAAGTCCTACAGGAACAGTCTTTAACAGAGAAGGGCCAGTTACCAGACAACTCCCCTGCAGACATACCAATATCCTATCAACTACTGATGTACCATCTAACACATTTACATGTGAAAATGAAGCTGAAAGTTTCAAATAAAGCAACTTGCCCTTATTAAAAGGGACAAGCCTAGACTTCTGAAATAGTAACTTAAGAACCATTCTATAAGTTCTCCAACCTGCAGGTAGTAAAAGAATTGGAGACCACAGCAAGATATGAACCGTGAGATCACCTTTTCACAGTTATTTTTATTTGGAGACAGATTTATACTAACAGGACTGCCATTATTATTTGCAAATAAATAACAACACAAAATCCACATAAACACACCACAAAAGAGCACTATATTTTCATCAGAATACAGGACACAGTCCTAGCAGAAGCTGCTACTGACCATCTTTTCTCATTAGCTTTATGCTTATAGACTTAAATTTCCACTAAAATCCATGGGAAACAGTACTCTAGCACCTATATATATACACTGACAGCTGAGGACAAGAGATGCCCTTGTCAAGGGGACACATGCCTAACTATATACTTTGGGAGAAGTTCAACAGCTTTCAAGCCATAAAGCATTTCTACAGACATTCAGATGGACTAACTCACACAGCTTTCCCCATGCTGCTTTGATTACTCTGCTTATTTCCCCTAAGATAATAAATTTCTTATATAAATCAATTTTGCATTACCATTGCTAGGTGTTCCTAGACTTAGTTCCATTGATGAAGTAGATCCTGGGGTCTCCATAATATGTCCATTATTGTCAGCAAGTTGATTTCCATGATCATCCACATGATCAGCAGGGGGAAAACTAGGTGAGCTAAAACGAGCTACAAAAAGGCAAGTTCATTTGGTTCGTTTACTTAAGTCACCTCTTAAAAAAGAAAGAAGGAAACTAAGATACTGCTCAAAATTGAAATGGCTTACTTTTCATATCATTCTTTAGTACTACAATTCTCTTATGGCCATGTCCTTTAATCCAGACCACCTATAGAGGGGAAAAAAAAAGCAGAATTAAACATCAAGCACATACTAAACTTAAAGCCTAAAGCAGCTTCCTCACTGCCTTTCATCTAGCCTTGCACTGACATTATTTCTAAAAGTAAACTAAATCATGTTGCTAATTTGTACTACACTACCCAAGTAAAAGCTTTGTCTCAAAACAATTGATGCCAAACGCAAACCATAGGGCTAGAAAGGGTACTAACTATATATTAACAAAACTGTATGTTTAAACATGGAGTTGCAAAATTCCATTTTGTCACTCTCCAGAAAGATTGATTTACTTAAAGGAAAGCTTATAGCCATAAACTGGGTCACAAAATTATCCTAGAGCACTTCGGACATGTGGATGACAAGAAGTGGAATTTTGCTGAGGCATCTATGTGGCACTTCTGACAAGGTCCCACAACTCTTCACTCCTAAACCAAATAATCTACCCTGATCAAAATGAGGCTTCAGTACTGTACAGTCGGTTCATTCATTCAAGACAGAAATCAATTATCTCACTTGATAATGATAATGATGCCAACGATGTTTGTGGCCTCACCAGGAACAGTTCTTAAGCAAAATTTGACCAAAACATGTAAAAAAAATATTTTCTTTTTCTTATTACACAGTCCAGATTTCTCAGAAGCTATTAAAAATACAACTGGTATAAGTCTCCTTGGAGAAGGTAATTATTCCAGTAATTCACACCAATTAACAGAAACTGCAGTTGTGTAACTGTTTTTAATCCATGCAGAAATCTCAATGTAATTGGGGAAAACAGAATTCTTCACACCTGTGGAATTGCTCCCAAGAGCTCTTCTAAATTATTGCATCCATATGCTTTAGGTTGCAGCACTTCTCCTGTGTATTTGCTATATGCTACTGGGAACTCATGAAGAAAAATCTGCTGATAATGATAAGTGTGAAGTAAGGACCTTACATTCTTTGCAAACATATACAGATTTGTAAGCTTCACATATTCTTCTGCTGCACCATTGGTAAAAACCTATTAGAAAAAGAAAAGAGAAAGAATTAGAGCACACACTTCCCATATCCTCTAGTCACAGTGTCTTTTCAAAGCATGAAGCACATCAGAAAGGAAAAAGAGCTTACATACCTCAACCAAGTAAGGCAGACTCTTCAGGAGTTCAGTTAAGGTCATAAATCCATATTCACACGGATTAAGTGAAGTACTATGGATTGTTTCATAATGCTGTTTAAGCTGTTCAACAGAAAGAAAGGATGTTCCATCCCAGGACATCAACAAGACTAGCAATTGGGCAGTCAGAGTCCGCAGAGATTTTCTATTTATCAGTTGAATTTGCTTGCCAGACTCTGTGTCAACAACCTAGAAAAATGAATTGGGAATCAAGTTAGGGACAGGGAAGAGATTAATTTATAAGTTGTGTAGCTGAGTTTGTTTGAGCACAGCTATATCTGATATTACATACCAGCATCTGATACTCCGCTAGCCAAAAGCACACAGGGTAAAGAAGCTTATTACACAAAAAATTACTTTAAATATACAAAAGCTGTGTAGCAGTTTCTGTCCACATGGTAGACGTGATTTTACTCTTTGCTCCAAGCCAGATGAACCTGACTGAGCTCCAGCCTGAACACCAGCTACTAAATTAACAGAATTAGAGCAACTAAACCAGCATGCTCATGTCCATGTAGATGTAACCTTTCTTTTCCACTGACATTCAAGACCATCTATGTATTTACATATAGTCAAAGCCTCAAATCATGGATCAAAGAAAATTAGGAATATAAAACATTAGGAAACTGATAACTACTACAGTTATCAGGAAATGATTGCTTTTACACAGTTGGAAGTCAGGTGGGGAAAAAAGACAACAATTTGTATTGTTAAAATAAGTACTATAATACAATCTTTTACTTATTATTTGCTAAACAAGCATGAGTTTTCCCAGAGAAAGCTGAAAGGTTACAAAAGAACAAAGAGAATGTCATAGGAATACAGAAACTACATTTAAAATCCTTTCAGAATTGCACCCCGCCCCCAACTTAATGAAAAATTGTTTCTAGAGTACAATATTAAGCACACTGAGACCTGTCATTTGAGACAGGAAATTCCTTAACACAACATTACGTACCTTTTAGAGGGATAAACTACAAAAGATTACCTTTACAACATGGCAAAGTTTTTGCATTAAAGCTGGAACTGAGCTAACATCATAGTCATGAAGACGCAGTGTGTATCCAAATGTTTTACTGTACTCTGTCAGCAAATCAGTCATCATAAGGCAGTTGTCTTTCTGAGACCGCAGCAGTTTAACCAACTGGGCAGCAACTGCTTTGACTTGTTCCACCTCTGTGAGGGTGAGAATTTTCTCCTCCCCACATTCCAATACCTACAAAACAGAAGTTACATTTTGTTAAAGTGATTTACCTAGTCTGGATGAAAAAGTGTAATCTGTGACCAAAATTCAGTGCTTGCAGGCAGTCATTTCATATGTAGCAGGGCTCAGCTACCTCAGAAGATATCTATATAGCAAGCAAAACTATGTAGTTTCTGAAATACAATAAAATAGGCAATTAAATAGTTAACCTTTTTTAAAGCAAGTTTAACACAAATTTAATGAAACTTAGCTCTAATTTTGATACACTGAATTTTGTAAATGTAATCCAATTTCGAAAACTTGAATTTGTTAGCAAACTTAGCCTGAATGTGCTAAAACCTTATAGCTATTTTGGTAAAATGGTCCATCAAAGACTTTCTTAAAAACAGCTGTCTAACATTACAGATGCACAGTTTATAACTCACACTAAAGTTAATGAGAAATATAACCCCTGCTGAAACAGTTGTACAGATCTCAGAAAAATGCTTTAGTACAGCTTCGGATTTTAGAACTTACAAGTAAGACATCTGGTATGGCTTCAAAGAGTTCAAGTAGCTTTGTAAAACCATAGTAAGCAAGTTTGCACTGACGACCAAAGTGGTGGTGATAAGAAGGAATAAATTTATTGAAGGGCATTCGAAAATGGGGTTGATGGCGCAGTAAGTCTACTACCTCTTTAGAAAATTGTTTGGTTCTTTCAATTTCTTCTTGTGTACGTTCTAAAATTAAAAACAAAGCCAGAGCTATGTACCAACACACTTATAAAATGCAACAGAATATAGTAAGAAAATAGTGATTGATTTTCAGCTTAATCACATACCACACCAAGTCACTATTTTCTTCTACCACTAAAGATCTTTACTAAGCTTACATGTTTAAAGTCCAAAATAATCATGTGATCAGTACTTTAGAAGATATTAAATACCCAAATATGTTGGTATTTTTGCTGTGTGGAAACAACCCACTCTAATCATTCCACAGAAAGTTTAACTACATGCAGAAGTAGTAACATTATGGGTTTTGCCACCTGCTTTCCTGTCTGTTCCATTATAAGTGTTCCTAGAATGACAAATTCTTTGTTTGCTAGAAGGTTCATAACTTATTTATGAAGGTAGAAATACAATTATAAAAAAATCCAAAGTCATTCCTATGTTCTTTAGTTAGTACAGTTTTTAAAAAGTCAAAGAACAATTTCTTTGGCAACAGTAAAAAAAAAGTACATGGACATACCTCTTTTGGGAATACAAATTACCATTTCATTGTCTTGCTGTGACAAACAGATGGTTGTATCTGGAATTTCTGTTATAATGTCAACCAGTTCACACACTCCGTACTCAGTAACATCCCAGTCCTTAGAGAAACACCTGAAAGTTTTAGAAAAATTGTATAATACAAGTATTAATGCATGCTGTGTAGGAAAAAAAATGTGTAAGTTGAGAATAAGCCTCAAATCCCCAAAAAAGCACATAATTTTCACATTGGCAATAATACTAGCATGTGAAACAAAGGGGAAAAGTATTCTTAATTCAAGTTATCTATCCATTCTAACCAGAAAAATAAGACACACTGATGGTTCACATGACACTGGAAGAAAGAGCTGTATATACCAACCAGTGGATGCCTCAAACTAGTCATGGTAAGTGACATAAAGTAATACTTTTCAAGCTCAGGTTTTACATGATTTAAGAAAATGTAATTATGTTATACAGCTCCATATAGCTACACTTTCAACAGTCTGTGTTTGCTTAATAGTTACAGACATATACCCTTCTTAAACAAGATTAGGTCTCAAGAGAAGGCAGAGACCATATCCTGGAAAACACCATCTTAAGGTTCACAATACTATGTAATATATTAAAATGTATTTTACTCTCCCCACCTCCCCAACATGAACCTCTCAGAAGCAAAAACACTTCACATATATTCTTATTCAATAAATGGCCAGAGCTGACTACAATGGAGATGAACATTTAGTAGATTTAGAAACAACCAATAATGTATTTTTTTGCCAACAGTGGAAATGTAAATAGAACCGTGCATTCCCAAAAAGGAGCTGTTGGCACATGCAGTACAATAGCACACATGCAAAGGTAGACCACATGTAGCTCTAAGATGGTATGGTCTCCTCAAAGCACGTTAAATACTACTGTCTATCTTCATATTAAGGAAAGCATCATTCTTGGTTCTTCAAAAAAAAAACCAACACACAACCCACCCTATTTTTTACTATGCTAGAACAGAATGTTCTTCCTGGCAAAATAGCAAGACAGGTATTACTCCTCATTTTTGCGCCATTGCTAGATCCAGTTAAAGAAGTATCTATTGACAATCAGTCTATTTATTTTACATTTGCCTCTAAAGAAAGCCTAACGCTAAAATTTCCCTTTACTGTTCACGTTAATATGCCACGAACGGCTTGCTTAAATCCAACCTTGCAGTCATGGCTTCAAAGAGAACTAATGAAACACAACAACCCATTCCAAACTCCAGTAAAGTCAAATGAACCTAGTACTAAAGGAAGCAGTAAAGTGTGCCAGAGAGCTTTTAATTTTTGTTTTCATTAGAAGTTTGAGTTTCCACATCACAACAAAGAGACAATATAGCTGCCACAGTTTTGTACTAAGATTTAAAGTGCTGACTTCTCTTGCACTAGGTTTTAAAACCACCATTGACAGACATGCCCTGCACAGTTGTTCTTGTTCCATTAAAAAATAACTTACCAGTGATAAGCCTGTAAGAATTCCCTCACAATAACTTGCTTACTGGCCTGGGATTTGAGAAGCTTCAGTAAGTCTTGAGTAAAGCGCTTCACTTGAGCTCTGTGTGTTAGAGTTAACAAACGTTTGGAACCCATTCCAAGAATCTGAAAGAAAATTTTATTTGATCACTCACATCTAGTATCCTCAAGTAAATTCTTTTACAAGATATTTAGAAGCCAGTTCTAGTATAGGTAGGCTAGAAATAAAGGATATAATCGAGACAGTGTTTGGAAAGGCAGCCTCATGAAGCCATACATTTTCTGTACTAAAGCATATGTCATCAAGAAATTAAGAAATGCTTTCTCCGTGAGCGCTATTGCAACTGTTGCACATTTGTATTGGTTACTTTAAAATTCTACAACCAACTAGTGTTCAGATTAGTAAGCTAGTGTGACTATAGTGTTTCTTTTTTGTAACATAAGGCCACCTGACTTAATTCATACAGAAATCCTGCCGGTCATAGGCTACACATCACAGCCTAACTTACAAGCACTCGGCATTTGCTGTGTTCTTATGATAAACAGCACAATTAAAACCTTGTACTCAAGCACTAGCCACAGGCTAAAAGCAGCTTCAAACTTGATTCCAGAGGCTTAGATTAAATAAAGAATGAATTTCCCCAGAAGTTGTTTTGGAAGGGTGGGGACAATAAAGCCAACAAAACAGAAACATCATCTTAAAAAAGACAATTACACTCCAATGTTCAGTTAACCATCTCTTTCAAGGCAGACTAGGTAATTGCACAGCATCTATTATAGAATACCAACCAGTAATACAGATAGTTGAAGATACAAGTACAATTCCCCAAGTTAAAAGGAACAGTGCCATATAACTCACTTGCAGTACATGAGGCACTGCTTCTAGCAGCTCCATTAATTTAGAATACCCGTAGTCAGACACACGGCATTGTTTTGCAAAGTGATGATGGTATGTTGGGATGAATTTACTGACAGGTATGACGCAGGACGGTTGGCTTTTAAGTAGATCTATCACTTCTCTACTGAACTGAATAAGTTGTGGATTACCTACAGGGCTCTTAGAACGTAGAAGCCAAGGATCTAAAAAAAAAAAATCATGTTACTGAACTTTTCACTAATATTCTTCCACTAAACACTGCACTACTTATAACACAGGGAAAAAAATGAACATTCAAGCTAGAAGTTTCTCTTTTTATAAAGTTTAACAATTATACAAGATGTTTTCTTTATGCTACTCTTAATTTTTTTAGTGGAAAGATTACAGAAAAGATTTTAAATAGAAATATTTACCTGTAGTAGGAGGTGGTGGTTTGTTATGTATCCATTTAATAACTTTAATGCCATTTTGGGCAGTGGAAATGTTAACTCCAGGAACACAGGTAATCAGATGTTCTAAAGGAACACCACCCTGGCCTTCTGGCACCATTTCAAGATCACTGAACTCTGACATATAACAATCAGGAAAACTTTGGAAGAAAAAAAAGGTTTCCATTATACACTAAAATACCACTATAACAATTGTCCTAAATATCATTATTTTGAGACACTTCCTGAGCAAGAGGCTTCAACAGCTTACTAACACATTACAGAAGTCTTCATAAAATGCACATTTTAAATAAGTGCGTCTTTTTTTGCTCAACAAGAATTCAAAAAGTAGTAATTTCATAAGGCACTTATTTGCTATAAAAAGATATCACTTTACATAAGAACTGGAGTTTTTACACAAAAGGTAGTTTCAGAGTATTACAACAGCCATCAATAAAGTTTTAAATCTTTAATCTATCAGCCCTTACACTAAAAGCCTAAATTAAAATACTTTACCTTAGTAAAGGCACAGTACCCTCATGTGTCTGTAGAAGACTGTGAACTTGGGGAGCAAATGTCTTCAGAGACAAAATCACAAAAGGAATTCTATAAGAATCTGGATCAAACTCGTGCTCACTGTAAAAACAAGAGGCTGAAGTTTACATGCTCATTCTACACATAGCTTTAGCATAGTATGCCTGTGCTCACATAGACACCCATAGTAAGCCATATGCATATGGTATACTGCTACTAGCTGACAATACCACTATGTACAGTCACAAGCAACTTCTGTCTTTTCTTCACAAAAATTAATACAGCTACAGCAAATTTCCAGAAGATAGGCAACATTTAGAAGACCATTTTTATTATCATTAGATTAAAATTGTCAAATTAAATTTTAGCAGCACGTATCAGGCAGTTAACAGTGAACACCTAATAACTGCTCTAGTAGCACAACCTGAATGCTGTTGAATAAAACAAAAAACTTAATATATGGCTTCAGGAAGTCTTCAACCCAGTATGAATCACTTGCTAAGTGTAGCTGGAGAACAAAGAAGAATGATCAGTTCTAGCTATAATCATGTAATATAATTCAGGCTAATAGACATCTCCAGTATGTATAACCTTCCTATATAAGGAGAGGAAGATAGCGTACCTTTCCGCTTCTGCTTAAGAGGTATTCAATCTTGGCAGCTGTGCTAGAATACAATAATCTTACCTGAACAGACTGATCCATGAGAACTGCCTAGAAAATTCACTGTGCCATCTCACTATTTTCTGCCTGACTTATTCTTGTAAGCATATAAACAGTGACTGGAGCACGCCATATGAACATATATACCTCAACTTTAATATACCTGTAACTGTTAAATGCTGTTCAAATGTTTTGTAAGATTTTATAGTATTTATACACAGCTTACATAAAGTCTTTATTCAGGCAATGCTGCTTACAAACAGGCTCGTGATATTCCAACTCTTCAAAAATTATAGGACTACAGTTTGCTGATGAACCATCATGTGACTGTGAAGATCCCAATGGACTCTGCCGGGCTTGGCTGCTGGGTAAAAGGCACACCAGCCGCCCACTTCCTTGGTCACGGATTGCCACAGTATCCGTTAGTTTATATAAGTCTGATACAATTAACTTATGCCCAAACCTAGAAAGAAAAAAATTGAAAAATACACATTATAAACGCAGTTAGGGAATGCAGTAATCTGCATTTTTTGTTTAAGAAACAGGGATATGCTAGAAACTATTCTGAGCAAAATGTTAAGGTAACTAATCTATTCATCCCAACGTGGGAAAACGAAGTAAAATACTAAAAGTATAAACCTCTAAGAACGGCCAGCATTACAGTCACTGCCTTTGCATAGATAATATACTGCAACATCTAACAACAAAAAACCCCTTAACACTCTGTTCTGTTACTCTCTATAATAACACTGTAAACAATCACACAAGATCAGATTCTTTTTAGAAGAAACAACTGAGAACTTACTTTTTTTCATAGATTTCTGTGAATTTGAACACAGGCAGACAACAAGCAGGTGCATCCTGCAGAATGGACATCGTTTCTGAGCTATAAAAGAAGTTTTGTAACATTAGCACGAAGTTAATCTGTAAGTAGTCTCCAGGCCAAATTGGTGAGATATTTACAGATGCAGTTTATGAACTATAAATATAACAGGACAAATTACATTCCCTTCCATCCCAGCACCACAAAAGCTGACACTTCAGATCAGGGGAATGCAAGTAGTAACATTTCTTCTAACTCATTCGGTAATGCCTCTGAAGGAGTTGCATCTTTCATAGGTGGCGGCAAGATTTCGAGCACCTATGAAATGCAACATTAAAGCTGCAGCATTAGAAGTTATCAGCCTGGTCATTACATTAAGAACTTTGAACAGGCATAAACTAAAAGGCAAGAATGAAAAAGTTAAGTTATACAAAGGTAAGTAGTACATAATTGTAGAATACTCTACACTCCAAGCACTATTTTCACTGGTGCTTTCTGTGAAAAAATGAAGACAACTTTTCTCCTAATGCTTTCTTTCAGTAAGGAAAAAATTGAAACAGAAAATACTTGTATTCTCACTAGCATCAGCACTCTAGTTCTATCATCTTCCATATAGAAAATGGAGATCAAAGAAACATGAACAGCATTTAAACCGTGTATCCCATCCTCAAAGAGAAAATTCACATGCACTTTCTTGGAGGAAAGAAGAAATAAAGATGCCAAGTGTAATCTTAACTCAGCTGCACAAAGTTATTGAGGTATATCAGTATTATGAAAGAACAGTGGTGAAACTATTAAGCAGAGATCTAGTCTCTTCAGATGCAACTTAAAATAGAAGCAGTGTAAAAATGCTAAACTGAAAACTAGCCTAGTTGTATTAAACAAATTCATCTGGTCATAAGAAAGATTTTACTTCACTTCCCTATCATTCCTTTGCTCAGTATTTTAAATCATCTCTCAGCTACTAAATACATGCTAGAACAATTAAGAAGCTGCCAAAGTGCTTATTACCTAAGTAGAGAGAGTGATTTACTAGCAGCTCCCGTTGCTAATGAGACCTGGATCCTTTTACTGCCAATTTTATATCTGTGAAGACTGTTGACAGCACTGATCGCTTCTTGCAGATTTTCCATCTGAACTGTAGCCTTCAACTGGTAGTCTGTATGAGGACTGAGCTCTACACTTTTTACCTGAAAGGAAGAACACACCTTATAGGTTTATCATGAAATATTATCCCAAGGCAAGCCAACACGAGAGTAGCACAGTCTTGCCTTGGCCAGGAGCCAAATACAATGCAAACAGGAACTGAGTATGATGAACCATGGCCAACAGGACAACGCAAAAAAGAACCGAGTGCAATGAACCTTAGACAAGACCAGACCATGATATGAAGGAGTTGCATCTTTCATAGGTGGCGGCAAGATTTCGAGCACCTATGAAATGCAACATTAAAGCTGCAGCATTAGAAGTTATCAGCCTGGTCATTACATTAAGAACTTTGAACAGGCATAAACTAAAAGGCAAGAATGAAAAAGTTAAGTTATACAAAGGTAAGTAGTACATAATTGTAGAATACTCTACACTCCAAGCACTATTTTCACTGGTGCTTTCTGTGAAAAAATGAAGACAACTTTTCTCCTAATGCTTTCTTTCAGTAAGGAAAAAATTGAAACAGAAAATACTTGTATTCTCACTAGCATCAGCACTCTAGTTCTATCATCTTCCATATAGAAAATGGAGATCAAAGAAACATGAACAGCATTTAAACCGTGTATCCCATCCTCAAAGAGAAAATTCACATGCACTTTCTTGGAGGAAAGAAGAAATAAAGATGCCAAGTGTAATCTTAACTCAGCTGCACAAAGTTATTGAGGTATATCAGTATTATGAAAGAACAGTGGTGAAACTATTAAACAGAGATCTAGTCTCTTCAGATGCAACTTAAAATAGAAGCAGTGTAAAAATGCTAAACTGAAAACTAGCCTAGTTGTATTAAACAAATTCATCTGGTCATAAGAAAGATTTTACTTCACTTCCCTATCATTCCTTTGCTCAGTATTTTAAATCATCTCTCAGCTACTAAATACATGCTAGAACAATTAAGAAGCTGCCAAAGTGCTTATTACCTAAGTAGAGAGAGTGATTTACTAGCAGCTCCCGTTGCTAATGAGACCTGGATCCTTTTACTGCCAATTTTATATCTGTGAAGACTGTTGACAGCACTGATCGCTTCTTGCAGATTTTCCATCTGAACTGTAGCCTTCAACTGGTAGTCTGTATGAGGACTGAGCTCTACACTTTTTACCTGAAAGGAAGAACACACCTTATAGGTTTATCATGAAATATTAACCCAAGGCAAGCCAACACGAGAGTAGCAGTCTTGCCTTGGCCAGGAGCCAAATACAATGCAAACAGGAACTGAGTATGATGAACCATGGCCAACAGGACAACGCAAAAAAGAACCGAGTGCAATGAACCTTGGACAAGACCAGACCATGATATTACGTTAACACAAGCATCATCTTCCCATGTAGAAGATGATGCCAGAAGAACATCTACAGATCAGACAGAAACAGGACTGCTGCAGAAATGACCTCTCCTTGCATAGTTGCTTTTTACTAATTCACACTCTCCATGTCTGTTTTTGATCACTTCTGATTCAAAGCAGAAACTCAGTTTTTACTGTATTTTTAAGCTGACATTACGAATTCAGCTTTACAGCTTAAAAAGGTTATGCAGCTAAAGCCTGTCTCTTCCCTACATGACTAATGAGCCACTTACTAAAAATTTTATATGCAAAATTTCAAAATACTAGATCTATGAAGACCACATGCAAATTAAGAACCTAGTGCAAGTGATGATCCAGTCTTTTTAAAGGAAAAAACACAATACCTCCTTTTAATGAAATTTAAAAGTCACGTTTGGATAGCTTTCCATTCCTTCTCACTTAAAAGCTAGACCACAAACATGTCCTTAAATACATAAACAGGAAGTATTTAAAAAAAACAGATTTAATAAAGGTATATTAGCCTTTACCTTGCCATGTCTTGAGAAAATTTCTTGTAAATTTTGCTGCAACTCTTTTCTGGACAATCTGTAATCTATGTTGCTGATCTGAATGTCTGCACCATTCGCAAAAGGATCAAGGCAGTCTGTACCACTGGTATGATTTACTACATTAAACGTGAGCGGAGATGATCTATTTGAGAGGTTTGGAGACATACTCCTGGATAAAATAAAAACATTTATGAGCTAAAGTAGTTATTGCACAATTCTGATATATATATATCAAAATTAATCACAAAATAGACACAAGTCAAATGCACAAATACAGTACTTAGAAGGTATTTTCCTAGTACATGTGTGTGGGCAAAACAAATTTCACCACCAGCAAAACATCATAACAAGACAAGTATTTCCTATGAGAAGAAAGAGAACATTCATATTATGTTTCAAAGTCACACAATTTAGTAATATATTTGACACCAAGTCTTCTACTATCTTACTAACACATTAAAAAAAGAAATCACACTCATTCACATGATTTTAATAATTGGCAAAGGCCAGATATTTTAAGTCTACAAGAATTTAAGGGGCCTGGAAAAATTTCTACTGGGAATGTCAAAGGCACTGAAATTAAGAGCAGTAAGACGTCTATAATACCTCTGAAGATTTTTCAGAAGCTTTAAAGACAAAGTCTGCAGGAAACAATTGCCACACAATAAGTTTCTGAAAAAGAGTTCACTCCACCTTATATTTACATCCACCCTCTGTTAGCTGTTATGGAGCACCATCATAGTTTCCTTTTGCCTCCACATAAATCACTGTATTCAAGTAATGTGCTTAGCATACACAACTCCATATGCAGCTGTCAATAAACAATGTATATATTGAAGTCTCACTTCACCTCCCAAATATGACACAGACACTTACCGAGATGACCAGCAACTCTGAGACATGAGTAAAGGACTGAGTTGTCTTGAGGCCGTCAACTTACTAAAAGCAGAGGGATAGCTGACCTGAAATACAGTTTCATCTTTATCTTTTTTATCTACAGGGGAATTTGTAATGCTCCTGGAAGCAGAGGTCTCTTTTCTATTTACAAATATATATAAGAAAAAGAAAACAGATTATGTTGCAGAATTCATATTAAAAAAACGTAGCTAACATTGATGTCTTTATTTTCAAACATACTTCTGCTGACTACTTTTGCAGGATGATTCTCCCATTCCAAGTTTTTTGGTTGCCAGACACACAGGAATCGCTGCATTAGAGTTAGTCTGAGGGGAAGGAATTTGTTCTCTTAAATGTTCTTGCTGGTTTTCAATATTTCTACTGATGGTCTTTGATTCAAGGTGGCACAGCTCCTATATGAAACAGATGAAAGGTCAGCATAAAAACACCATTCCTTGCCAGAGGCTTTCCTTGTGATGAAAACCTAGATAACTGAAAAGTTTTTCTTTAATAGCATTTTCATTGGCACTTCATAACCAGGAATATTTGATTTTCTGTGACAGAAAACAGTGAACTGTCAATTAGTCGAAGTATTTTTGCTACACTGTAGATCTACCCTAGCATTCCTTAAAACTAGCAAAGTGGATCACTCCAGATGTTATACGCAATACCAAAAAGTCAGAACTGACCTAGGATTCGAGACTCAGTAAGTACCAGCAGGATTTCCAATTGAGAAAAAAGGTAGAAGTGGGGGGGGGGGGGGGGGGGGGTAAACAACCCTCAAATTCATTGTCTGCTTTCCAAGCAGATGAATATAGCTCTCATTTGGGAATGTCACTATACATTACAGTTATTTGTTAAATAGGACTGACAAGTTAAAAGTAAAGCTGTAGCAGAAGCAATCCTCAGAACATGAGGAAAAGCAAGAATACTAAACAAGGTAGAACAACAATACCTGTAAACTTTTAACATTTGTGGGTTTGATGATGGATCCATGAATCTGGAATCCTCTCCCTGCAGAGCCTTTTGTACCAGAAGACTGATCACTTGAGTCTTTGTTGAGGAGGCACAGCTTTGTGTTCTTGTTAATTTTTTTGGGAGACTTCACCTTTTCAGTTCCCACAAAGCTGGAGCTTTTTGTTTCATTAAGTTCTTTGTTTTTGGGAGTAAAAGACACTACAATCCTGTTACCAAAAACATCTTCATTTTCCATTCGCTTCCGAGCCCGTTCAGCACTTTCTTGATTTAAAAAACGGAGAATTGCACTGCTTCCAGAAATGCTCAATACCTTCCCTCCACAGTTGTCTGACAAACGCCTGAGTCTATTACTGACACTTTTGCTGTCTCTGTTTGTTGGCAGATTATAAACATATAATAGTGTATGGCATGCCTGTTTAAAGGGAGTAAGATTTTAATTTGATTATGACAGAATACCCTCTTGTTCAAAACCAGTATTTTTACACTGATTCTGGTGACACACACTCTCCCCCTGCCCCCCCCCC